>NC_136490.1:53757766-53780266 GCF_053919585.1 Euprymna scolopes | reverse complement strand
CATTAACATAAGCACGTCACATAAATATGTAATATTTTTATTTTGATAATTTGCAAAAACGTTGAATCATTTTGGCTTAAAACATTGTTTCTAATCTTATTTTGCCAGTAAAAACAATAAAATGAGCATAGTTTTTTTAATGGAAATTCCATAATTCCAGACAATGTATAAAGCCACTTGATGTTAGGAGTTAAAATTGCTTCTTGAAGTTCTAGAAAGCGGATAACAGTTTGATTTAATGAATATAAGTACATCCGGGTCTTTTCCTCTTACAAAATCCTTATTTACTGGTTAAGCAATAAATACCGACGAGCAGAGCCACTGGAAGAGACGCTGGAAGGTACACAAGCCTTATATTATGCACACCAGTTTCGACTATGATACTCGTGCAGTATGGCGACATACCAGATTATTACTTCAAACTGTAGTAAAACTACTCAGCTACTTTAACGATATATATCCTTTTCACGGGAAGTATAACGATTAGTGTGATATGCACATATTTCGACACCGCAAACCACAATTCTTTCCACTTTTTCAGCATCAGGATGAACCGACTTGCTAAGGTAGCATATAGAAATGCAGCAAAGTGAGTCTTTTTGACCGACTCTGAGGTGGCCACAAGAACAAGCAGACTATCCTAAATAGCAGCTTATTAAACAGTATCAACAAATAATAGGGGCAAAGGAGAACCAGGTTTGGAAGTGATATATTCACCAAAAAGTGCTCAGTATCCTAAGAATATCAGGTGTATTTATATGCAACTTAATTTCTTCTATTTGTTTTATATGATGCCGATCAATGCTAAGAAGCCCGGGTAGCCTATTATATAAAGGGCAGTTGTTTGTATGGCGCGCTAAAGCTTTAAAAATACACAACAAACTCTGACAAAGTTGGTATTTTTTAATCAGCGTAACCTCGTAAAATAATATTTAAAATTTAGAAAAAAGATTCATTCTTTGGAGATCAAATGGTCATTTGTATCATTGAATGTTGACAGGGATGAAACATGTTGTTTTTTTTTAATGTTATTATGTATCAATAAAACCCAGGCAATAAATGGACATTTTTCAAATTGAAAGATGTTAACTCCTGATTTAATTTATCGTTTCTTAGCTATTTTTATTTTTGTACAAAGACGAGGATAAGTACCTCAGTTTTAGTAGTGCTCTGGAGGAATTTTATAACTTAATTTTGTGCTTTCAGTAGTACTCTGAAAGTCTCCTAAGCTTTACTTTTTCACTCCTCATATAAAATAAAAGAATATGTTTTCTAGAGCGGAAGAGTAAGAAATTCAACACTATTTAACACCTTCTATTTAGTTTTTTTTTTTTTTATGGTTCCGGGCAACGCTGAATAGCCGTACTAGTAAAAAAAAAAAAAAAAAAACTTCCTTAAATTGGTCCTAACACGTAAATATTTAGCTTGCATGTTCCTTAATCTAAGTTCCCAAACTATGTTTGAATAGCCTCGTTAAAGTATTTTTTGCATGTTGCAAATAGCCATGTTTTGTGAATATGAAAATCAATGCAGTCACAAATACCGTTGAATAAAATCAATAGAATCACTCAAAACCTCAGCATCTCGCGGAAAGTTTCTTACCAATGAAGACAAAAAATGTGCTGTGTCTAAGCAATAGTCATTATAGATCTGCAAAACAATCTATATATCTATAAATGTGAAAATGAGTGTGTGTCTGTCTGTGTGTCTGTGTACCAAACCTACCAAATAACTCTGTCAATTTTCGGTCTACAGACTCGAAATTTAACATACAGGGTATTGAGATTTGGGAAAATCTTTGTAATCTATTTTCGGCCAGAAATTTTGCTGTTAAGGGGTCAAAGTTCAATGATTTGACCTTTGAGAACTCTACCTAACTCCCCCCCCCCGCCAATTTTGGGTTTAAACACTTTAAATTTTAGATATAGGCTACTTGGACATGGATCTAACTTTGTAATTCGATTTGAACCCAAAACAATAAATGTTAAGGGGTCATAATTGGGGTCAAAGCTAAAAAAAAATTGACCTCTGTGGTCTCTACGAAATTACTCAGCCAATTTTTGGTCTAAACATTTGAAATTTTACATCAAGTGTGTTCATAGATAGGGCAAGCATTTTAATCGGCTTTTGGCTGCCACAGGGTCATAGTTTAAAAGATTTGACCTTTGCGATCTCCAGCAAACTATTAAACCAATTTTAGATGAAGATTACCTGGACATGGGCCAAACATTTTAATTTGATTTGAGCTTAAAACAATAAATGTTAAGGGGTCAAAATTGGGGTCAAAGTTTAAAAATAATTGACTTCTGCTGTCTCTACCAACTTTTCTCTGTGGTAGTTCAGGAAGCCTATTATATAGAAGGCATTACGGTACATATGCAGACTTTTTAATATATACATATGCCTATAAAGTTATGAACAGTACATAGGGCCGGAGCAAAGCCGGGCTGAACTTCTAGTTCTCTTAAATTTTAAGAAGCCACCTTTCACTCACACATGGCATACTATTGCCACATTTCGGATGCTGTATCAAACATTAGTCTCTTCATCTTTAACAGTATAAAAAACAGTTTCTAACATAATAGCACCCCCCCCCAACCACTGTCTGTCAAACTCCAAGCCATATCCCCTTGTTGCCATCTTGCATCCCTGTACTTATTTTGTAGTACTTCAACAGAATGTGTTCCAGTAAGTTTAGTTCACTTGTACACCCCTTCTCCTTACACGTAAATACCTTCGACAAACCTGATTGGCAGCAAAATTCCACCTCTGCCTTAGAGAGGTTTTAAGATACCAGAAAACATTTTACTTGATCACTTCTTTTTTAGGGCGGCTTACCATTGTCCTTACCATTATCCTTCCATACTCTCTGTTTACCCGACTGCACCAAGCTGCAGATATTTAAATGTTATCTCAACAAACATCTTGCTGCAAAACTCCCTTCTTTCCATAAATGTGATCCCTAATTCACAGTAACTCTTTACATCTCAGTTACAATATGCCATGTTTGTGGTGAAAAAAAGAAAAAAAAAAAGAAAAAGGAACCGAAAAAAAAGATTATCTCGGATGTTTGATTTGAGCATATATTTCCAAAGTAATGCCTTCCTGATGGTTTAAGTATTATCTTAGTGTACAATATGACTAAATATTTCTGTCATGTTCTACTTGCTTTTAGTGCTAATTCTATTAAAATTCCTGCTGAAAAAAAGATGTTTATTGTGATTTTTTTTTTGGTCCCCCAACAAAATTCACCCTTGTCCATTCGTCCATCCTCACTTTCTCAATAACCACACCTTGGAATTTTTTTAAATTTTGCATAAACATTAAACATGATATGAGTAAAAAGTAATAACGGATTTTCCGGAAAACTCTAGTTATCCCCCGTAAAGGTGCCTTTTGGGTTAAAATAGCTATAATTGACACTTTTGCGATTATTCAAAAAAAAATTGATGCCTTGGATGGTTATAAAACTTTCTGAAAAGTTGTAACTAACTGATTTCTACATAATTTTGTTTGTCTATATTTCGCAATAACTCTTGTGTGTGTGGCCCAGGGGCTCTTTTAGAGCTAATAAAAACACTCCACTTTTGGGACTATTTTACCATATTTGACCAAAATTTTGGCAGAAGTTCTGATAGCATAGTTCTTTATACCTGTTGCCACAGCTCAGCTGTGTTGATGAAAATTTTACAGTTAGAGGGACTTGCTGCTATTCTTGTTTACCAACTTGAATTTCTATATAGAGCCCATGAATATCGTGGCTTAGGATTGCCTGGTTTTTATAAAGCCCTTCTCATTGATTGTACCTGTTAGTTAAACCTGAAAGATTGCAGATTCACCCTTTACAGCAAGAGCAGCAAAGCTATATTGCTGCATACGAAGTTGGGAAAGATTTCATCCAGAACACACAAAGAAATGGTGGTTGCACCTATGTAGAAGCAATATTGTTATCCTCACTGCATGGAGTTTGGAGCTTGACAAGTTCATGCTTGCACAATGACACAGAAGCAAAGATGATCAGAAGGCTACAAACAAATATTGATGTTGACTCCTGGATTTTCTTCAGAGCCCTGTTAGTTTAATTATAGCTGTAACACCCTTGGGTGTCAGACGTTTCTGCAATTGGGTGGCCTTGTTGGGAACCGGAGCATCAGACGACATAGCTGTGACGCAACTACATTGCCACAATTGTTACTAATAGGAGTTGTTAATACTATAATCTAAGCTGGATTTTAGAGGAGGCTGATAATACTATAACTCCCTGCAAATTTTAAATAATATGTAGATCTACAATCCCTGATTGGTATCAAAGCACACAGTGTGGAAATAAGGCGTCTAACACTATCAGACTTTTTCAAGACTTGCTTTTATAGTAATGTTGTGAGTGCCATTACCAATCTATGTCAAATAGAAACATTGGTTGGTAGCAATTGAAAAAAACATTTAAAGAAAAGAAGGGAAAACTGAGTTCCGATGTTATTTCGTTCATAAATATTGAAGAATAAAATGAATTAGATGATCAATAGGTGTTCAATAAGAACAAAGAATAGACTTGTTAAATTGGCTTCAAGCCATGTATAAGTTTGATTGACTTTGTCTGTTTCCTGTCACATATGCACGTTTCTTTTTTTTTGGAGGGTGGGAAAGATTTAAACTGAAGAAATATTTATTATAAACAAGCAGAATTGCTGGATATTAATCAAAAAGACGACTTTGCCAATCGCACTGGGAATTACAAACACTGAACATGCATTCGGTGGCTCAAACTAAACAAAGATGGCTGAAAGTGAAATGCCATTACTGCCTAGATGGAAGGCAGTGTAGCCTCAGGAAGTTGAATATGTGATATATTAGAAGAGCTATGAGGGCTTTAGTAGTATAGGAGATATGCCCAAAGAGACAGATGTGGAAGTGTGAGATTGGATGGGTGTTCAAAATGTTACGTAACTGATATTATTCTCAATCTGAGCAGCGTGAATGGCCCAAATTCCTATTTGTAAATTCCCAAACTTTCTGGCTCTTATTGTTATATATATATATATATATATATATATATATATATATATATATATATTCTTGGTTAATATTTTCCAAAAGTGAAACAACCAATGAATTTTTAACGAGGTTCATACAAAAGTGCTCAATATTGAAGTTAGAGAAGATATACTTTTTATTTGTTTTACATAAGCATTTGTATGCCGCTACACATTCATGAACATGTTTCGCTCAGCCAGTTACAAGTAACTAGAGACCTCATCAGGTGATAGTGCTTATACAAAAGTAGAGTCTGTAACCTTACGGCCGTTTTCAATTTCAATGCAAACAAATTCTTGTTGAGCCGTTTTCTTAAATAATTAAATTCTACCTAATTTCACACCACTCCCAGTCACTACGGTCTTGTCTAATCAACCATTTAACACTCATTAAACCTTGTCCTCGAGTGGCCCTCGTGTCTCGATAAACAGTTACTCCCTTTTAAACAAAAGAAAAATAGAACGAACAACGGCTTTTGAGATGAACTGTTACTAGCGAAGAAGGATGTGACATAAACAGTAGTGACCAAACACTTCAAGCTTTTGTGGGTCGCTTGCTCTCATTGGCCAGTTTTCATATGTGTAAAACAGAATGGTACAGACGAGAGATTCTGCAGATTTAAAGACAGTAATTAGCGAGACGATGCATTGATGCAATTATTAATAGCATCCACCCCATAACGTGCATATTTGAAATGATCAACCTTTTCAAGGACTTCCCCATCGGGGGCGATTTGTTGTTTTTTATTTGGGAGGAAACCGACTTAACAAAATAGAAATGAATATCACAACAATATATGTTCTCTTACATTTTTTTTATCTCCACAGACAATGTTGGGTAGCTGTTCCCGTTCTAAGATTTGGGTCAACAGAGAGATTACAAACCAAAATATCTTATCCTAAATAACATTGCAGATCTTATGAGAATCACTCTGATCGACAGATCGATTAAGGGATAGATTTTCGAGATGAAAAATTCCATTTCTGAATCCTGCTTATATCTTTCAAAACTGCATGAAAACTCTAATAAGCATGATTAATCCCGCGTATATTCTTACATCAAAATAAACCTACACTATAATTGCCAATTCAGCTCCAACCTGTCATTTAACACTTGAATCCTACAAAATATTTCCTGGATCTTCAAATTATACGCCTTTTTCCCCCCAGCTTTCGTTAACAATTTTTTGTTTTTAATTTTTTCATCACCATCACCTTCATCTTGTTGTCGTTGTTTTTTTCTTCTTCTTCTTAATAATAATAATAATAATAGAAGCAGCAACAGCTTACATCTGAGCGACTGTCCTTTAATTGTTATAGACTTTCTTTTCTTGTAATAAATAATTTTACCAGGAATTCTTCATAAGTTTTGATTTTGCCTTCGATTATAACTGATGGCACGTCAGTAATCTATTTTTTTTTATAAATAATTTTATAAAGAATTCTTTATAAGTTTCGGTGTCAGTTTCGGCTTCAATTATAGCTGAAAGAGCTCAAGTTTATATATATATATTTCATAAGTTTTAGTTTCGGTTTCGATTCAAGCTGATGCACCCAAGTCATATGGATATATATTTTTTAATTTTGAAATCACAACTTTATAATATATAAAAATCGATAGAACATTAACTCTATAATAATATATGCGAAATCTGCAAGAATTAAAATATATTTAAGCGTACTTTATGACCGAGCTACGCCAAGATACCCTGCTAGCTTAGATAAATACTTTAGCAGTTTTAACAAAAAAAGCTACAATAATACTAGAGTATCTCAATATACGCTGAACATCTACAAAATGCAAACATCAATATATTATGAATGAGCCCCTTGTGGAATTTCTACAGGTCCTGCTAGTTATTATTATTATTATTATTATTATTAGTCACTATGAGTTTTCACACAGGCCATCATCAAAGAGTTCTCTTTGGGAACAACCTGTGGTGTTCTCTGAAGTCTAAGTGACAACAAGCCTCTCAATATTTCCAGTACTTATCACCTTTTTAGATACTTTTGCAAATTAGTTTGCATTATAGCAATAGTTATTCACTGTTGATTTCTCATTAGTAGCGACATGGGATTTGTGCAGCATTAAGAATCTCCAAGGTCCCATTCCTCTTCACACTTATCGATTGTAGGTCTGGTTAATGCTTTCTCTCCACGGTCTTTCCATCCTCCTTGATTATTTGGTGTGATACCCGTTTGTGCTGACCGTACAAATTTGTGGGGGGGGGGCGGGGCGCGGGAGTTAATTTACAATTATATATTTTCAGTTTTCATGAGGTAAAGTGTTTTAATATGTACACGTGGTGTTTAGTTTATCTAGTTCACCAGTCAGATTCATTGTTATTGCTGCACAGGGATTTATGTTTCCATTAACCAATGGCCGGGCTTCTTGCAGACAAAGGTTCGGCTGACTTCTAATTCCTTATAATTTATTCTGTTTTGTATAGGTATGACTCAACCTTTTTATGCGATTGAAGCCCCTTCATGAACAAGTATTTGTTATCCTCTCCAAATAACATGTCCACGTTATCATTTCAGTCTAGCTCAAAAAAAAAACATTGTTCACCGTAAAAGTTATAATATATACTCTGCTCGTCGGTTTATATATACCAACATTTATTCATTAATAATTTGATACCTGACTATAACATATACTGGTGCGACCAGATCAGGCTGTCTGAAGATATTGGCTTTCTGAGATGAAATACACCTAAAATTGTTGCTTTTTGTTTTTCTACTTGCTTTTGCAAAACTTAATTATGTTCTGCAAAACCAAACCCCCCCCCACATACACACTTTTCCTTCTTCCCATTTCTCCTTTCTATCTCCCCCCACTTCCTGGCTTGTTTTCTAACTTAAAATGTACCAAACATGAATACTGTAACCCTTTTCACTCTCCCATTGCAAAACTCATGTTCTGCAAGGTAGGGAACAAAAACGATAAAATCCACTATAAAACAACCAAACCAAACACTACAAACTAGCGATTGAAGATACAAAGATATTGAAGAATAAAAACCTTCTACAAAATAACTGGATGCAACATGAATACTATTTCCAAAATAACTGGATTCTGCATTAAATAATCCGAAAAGGGGTTGATATGCCATAAAACAAACCAACCAACCTATAACGCATGATGATGATGATAAAAATAACAATACTAATAATGAAACAGCCGAAATTTGAAGGAAAACCTTCGACTGCAGGAACTAATGCACATGAGCTAATTTTTATCATCATTACGATAATCACCCTTCTTCTTCTTCTTCTTCTTCTTCTTCTTCTTCTTCTTCTTCTTCACATCTAAACAATTCTTAGCTGTGTCAGTTACCCCTGTTGATGAATCTACATATATCAAGTTAACTCGCACACCATTTTGCCTTGAATTTATATTAGCCGGATCCGAATGATTCAAGAGAAAACAAAACCAGTTCTTCAATTAGCCGTTCCTTTTCATTATTTATTCATCTGTTCAAAGAAAAGCATATTGACATATTCTTACAAAGGAGAGATTTCTCTTTATATATATGATCTGAAAAGGACAAAGAAGAGCCTTTTGTTTTTCAAACGTATTTAATATTAAGGTTGAAGCTTTAAGTTAAAAAAAAAACAAAGCAAAAGGATTATTGAAATGCCGAGATTAATAGTTTATGTATGGAGAATGTTTCTTTGAAGGAACTTATGTCACGTGCTTATGTTGATGATGAAATCATGCATCGGCAAATTAAGTTTGTTTTTTTATTTAATTTCTATTGTATTTACTGAAGGGAAAATATTTGCCCGGGTGTTTGGAAGTGTATGTTGAGCAAAAAAAAAACAAAAAAAAACGGTGAATTCTTTTAACTTTAACCCCTATTATGACGCCTTAACATTTATTGTTTTATGCTCAAATCAAGTTAGATCCATGTCAAAGGAACCTATATCTAAAATTTCAAGTGTTTAAAACCAAAATTGTCGAAGGAGTTTGGTAGAGTTCTCAAAGGTCAAATCGTTGAACTTTGACCCTTTAACAGCCACATTTCTGGGCGAAACCCGATCACAAAGATTTTCCCATATCTCAGTACCCTCTATATAAAATTTTGAGTCTGTAGACTTAAAATTGACAGTTATTGTGTAGAGAAATGTACACACACACACAGACACGTTCACTTTTATAGATATATAGATTGAATAAATAAGATCAAAACAATATTTTAAGAACATTTTTAGAACCATTTAAAAAAAGAATTAAATTGAACCAGCAACATTTTTCACAACAAATCGGACTTTGAAAATCGATGTATAAGAGTGGCAAGCTTGTGTGTGAGAAAAGGAGTCAAGTACAAGTACCTAAGCAGGGCGCACACGGTTCAAGGTATTGTCGGAACCCAGCCTTTGAGTAAGTTTTAAAGCTTGTAAACTCTTAGCTAGTAAAGTGAATGAGCCCCCCCCCCTTCCTAGTAATAGAAAGCCTTCAAGATTTTTATTCCCTGCTTTGTATTTCTTTTCATCCTTGGTCTTTATACCCAATGTGCACCCATCTTGGAAGGGCTCTACCCACTCCTCAACTCCACAACCTTATTCTTTTCATCTACACTTTGACCCCACTCCTACTTAGAGATTTACCTGCTTGTTTTAGGCAAACGGAAAAACAGTGAAAGGGTTGGGAGGACATTACTAACCAATTTTTGTTATTTTTTGTTTATTCCTCATTCCCTCGCCAATGAAATGTTATTACTGAAAATGATTCAGTAAAACTTTCTAAAATTTGGGTTTATCTTTATTAGGATAGCCCCTGGAGTGAATATAGTATTGAGGTAACTAAGGTATTTCTGGTTAAGAGTAGGATAGAGAATGTTAAGTATTTGAGACCAAGAATGATCAATGGCACCAATTTTCCCCACACTTCTGAATGTCCTTGTGCATAATTTATTCAATACTATCAACACAATGTTTAAGAATATTTTAGCAACATTTAAAAAGGGAATGGAATTGTATTAAGCAAAATTAATATAACATTTTTAACAACAATAAAAGGGTGTCAGATTAATTTAACGAGATCAACAAAATATTTTAACATTTTTTAGCAAAATTTAAAATAGTATTACACGGAGGCAACAAAATCAAAACGTTATTTTTAATAAAATTATTGCCAGCGATTTTAACAATATTTTTTAACCACTTTTAAGAAAGGCATTCAATCAATTCAGCAAAGTGAAGACAATATTTTTACATTTTACCGACATTTGCAACAACATTGAAAAGGTATTAAATAGCTTAAGACCAAAACAACATTTATAAAATTTTAAAATAGTATAAAATTAATGTGTAGACTTAATTTTTAATAATCTAGTCAGAAATTTAAACATTTTATAACATGTCAGAAAGTATTAAATTGATAAAATGAAAGATCGAAAGGCTGATTAATTGATTTAACTAGCTAAAACATTTTTTAACATAATTTTACCACATTGAAAAATATATTAAATTGATTCAAAACGATCAAAAGTATACTAAAACAACACTTTTAAACTTACAAAAAATTGTCAAATTATTTTAACTAGCTCAACATATTTTTATACATGGTTTTAACACATTAGCAACATTTTCGAAAATGTTTCTCGATTTTTTAGTTAAACGTAGTAGATAAAATTCAATTGTAAGTTATCCTTTTTCAGAGGGTTATGGTTCAATCCTGAGTAGGGGTGATACTCAAAATACAATTGCGGATTATTCAGGACGTTTATCCAGTCATATCAAACGAAACGAGAGCATGCTACCCCTCATAGATTAAATAAAGTTTTTTGTTCAAAATTCCATGCAGATTCCCAAGTTAAACAAGATACAACTGAATAAGTTTGGAGGCTACATCGACTGAAACGGTGTGCAAATAACTATTGATGGGACGATTCCAATATTTTTCCCAATTCTGATACAATTACTGATTCCGTACTAAATTACCGATTCTGATGCTTTATAATTCCCTAAAATTTTAACTATATAGTCGTATTTCGTCTCTGATTACCGTAAAACACACATGTTAAATGTGCGAATGTTTTCATAAATGTAAAAATATACTTGTGGGGGACGATCTGTCGATTTTAGCTTCACTGGGAGTTTAAAATTGATAAATATTAATTATTTTATCATCATTAAAATAAAAAGACAAAAGAATCGTTTCGGCATCGGTATAAATTTTTCCGATTCTGATACCAATTCCGATGCCTTCAAATATTCCGATTCCCAATTCCAATTCATCGTCCCAACATTACAAATGACACTCAAGATGAAAAATGTATTTTGCATAATTCAAATAATACAGAATTGTAAAATTTCTTTTGAAATGCACTTCTTTCACAAAAAAATCCTAATTTGATTCAATAAATATCAAAACATTTTTAATAGCAGTTTTAACATTTTATAAAGAAAATTCATGACAAAAATATATTAAATTGATCCAACAGAATCAAAACAACATTTTTAAACAAACTTTTAACAAAATAACCCAATCAGAACAACACAAAGGACGACTTAGCCTTCAGGCCAAGATCACAGTGTAGTATCTGTTCTGATGCTACACTTCACCTTTTTGATCCTCAGTCAGTGGAGGAGAAATCCTTCATGATTGAGATAATTTTTTGTTCCTATTCAGAATGCCTTTTTTTTGGGAGCTAGATTTGTCCACATTAAAAACCGACCTTGTGTCTAACTCTGCCCTCGTGGGGAGGCAAGTAAATTCAAACACATTTTTTGAAAATCCTATAACGAAGTAAAGAAATTGGACCTCGTCAGCTGAATTAGTTAACTGTGCAAATATGAGACAGAATCAACTGATTTTACTTTGCAACCACGTGAGATGAATACGAGTAGTAAATTACATGACTGTAGAACTCTTAATCACTCAAACCAAAGTAAAGCCTCCTATTTTTACTAAAAAGTTGAACAGCTATGAAGACGGGAGTGATACCATTAAAATGCGCTATCTTTTGTGCTCCAAAATTTATTTTTTCGACATAGTCATCACCTTGCTCAATGCACTTTTGCCAAGAATTCAGTGACACATCTCTGCTTCTGACGATGAGAGGGGTTGCTTTCTTAGAGTCACACGCCGTCAATATCTGCAACAGGGAGATGAAACTTTCAGGTCATGAATGCGTAAGTTTAGCCACTATAACAATGTAATTTGCAATCTTCCCTGATCCATTCGGGCGGAATTAAAAATAGGAGGAATTATTTTTGAATGCCCTTCGTATCTTCATGTGAGATAACTCTGTTCCAATATTGGTTTTTCTAAATAAATATCACCACTAATGCTAACAAACCTTAACCTATAAAAATCTTTATTCCTGATTGGAAATGCGAAGTGCCTTACCTATAAAAATTATCCATCTCTATTATATGATATCTATTATATGATAGGAACTTTGTGCATGTGAATTTGTTCCCTATGGACTACTAAACGGCTCGGCCGATTATTCTGAAATTTCAAACAAATGTAATTTATGTACCTGGTAGTGTTTTCAAATAGGTTTGAATGTCTTCGATCAGTATTGATAATAAAAACAATCATGAAAGAAAGAATAGGCTCTTTTTACTAAAGTTAACGCCTTATACAGCCTAACGCCATAAGTGCATTTGAGAAGTTTTATTCCTACACACGGAGAAATATCCGGTATATAATATCAATACTAGGTGCTTTGATATGATTTTTTAAAAGTTTTTTTTACATGGGGGTCACCACTTATCAAAGCCCGAAGGCCACTCAGGGATAAGGGTTATTGCGTGTACAGTAATCAATGAGATAGTATTGTAGTAATCATTAGTATTGGGAGTTTTGATAGTGTCTTACTTAAGGGGGCGGTTTGTCAGGAGTTTGTTTATGTTGGACTTGAAGACGTCCAAGTTGTAGTCAAGGTCCTGGATATGACCTTAAACTATATCCAGTGGTGAGGCCCCAGATTGCGGGCTGTGGGGAGTATGGAGCCACCCTTTAATTACCATTGCTCCCAGGTCCACTCTGACCCGGAGTGGTAGTACCTGTTGGGGTCTCAACTATGGGTTAAATAGAAACTGATTTGAAAACAACAAATATATTCTATTAAAAATTTTTTTCAAAATCTTTGGATTCGGCATTAAATAACCCGAAAAGGGTTGATATGCCGTAAAACAAAAACAACCAACAATATTGTAGTCATGATACGGGCGCATTCGAAATGAATGTTCTGTGTATAGTATAATTGAACCATGATCGTTGACTTTTGCATTTGAAACTTTAATTCAAGCTATTATCTCTATATAAATAAAATGAACTCTTTTTTTCCCGTCTGATTTTGACATTAATAGGATTAAAAATCAAGATATTTCATGCAAATATAATATGCACAAACGGCAGAACAATATCTGAGGTGTGTTATAGGATTATTATTTCTCAAATTCCTCGATAATCTTAGATTTCTATACTTTTTCTGCTGAGAAGTCACGGCCAAAATCGGTTAAGATCAATGGAAGTGGTAAAATATTTTCTCTCTAATAAATTCCTCCTCCCCCTGCCACCACTTAACACCGTTTGGGGATCGTTCACAAGGAACAGTTGAGAAGAGAACACCGGTTTGGCTTTGTAGTTCTTTCATGTGAAGTTATTTTAAATCAATAAACTAAGCTGCAGTGCTCTGTGGCGTAGTGGTTAGCGTGCTGGACAATTCACATTATATTTTCACGTTCGCGCCGACCTACCGTAGTCGTTTTTTTTTTTTTTTTTTTTTTCCTAAACAACTGGAATGGACTTTTCTTGGTGGCCGAACTGTTAACGTTGCAGATGTTTTTTTTGTTTTTTTTTTCACACTTTATTTTCCTACTTTTACTCATGACTCCGGGTTTGATCCTTCCTACTTACCTACCATAACATTTTTTAAAACTCCCCCCCACTCGTCCCGGAAACAAACACTCGGGCAACGCCGGGTACCCCAGCTAGTATGAAATAATTTTATAAAATCACCAGTAGGTTCGCTAAAGTGCAGTGTAAACTAAAATGAATTGCGGACTAAGTCACCGAGACTAGGCATGTGAAGCTTCCTCCTGATGCATCGTTGTGAGTCTCAAGCTAGAGCAGGCAATTAATCGATTTGATTGATAAATGGGCTATTTTATTCATTTCAATGACAATAAAATGTGGGAGGCTGAAACATTCGTTGATCATCATTCGATCCTGGAAAATGTTGGGTCTCTCTACTAGTGTGTGTGTGTATATATATATATATATATATATATATATATATATATACACACACACACACCCTTTTCTGGGTTCGGGATATGACCTTAAACTATATCCGATAGTGAGGCCCCAGCTTGTGGGCTTTGGGGAGTGTGGAGCCACCCTTTAATTGCCATTGCTCCCAAGTCCACTCTGACCCGGAGTGCTAGTACCTGTTAGGGTCCCAACTATGGGTTAAATAGAAACCGACTTGAAAGAAAACAAATATATTCTATTTAAAATTATTTTTCTTCAAAATGACTGGATTTAGCATTAAATAACCCAAAAAGGGTTGATATGCCGTAAAACAAAAACAACCAACCCTTTTCTGATTCGCCGGTATAAAAAATATATATAGTAAGCAATTTAATTTGTAATTATGCTTTCTTTTTGTTGTTAAAAAATCCTAAACATTCGTCACAAATCACCAAAGTCTGCAATTTTTGTTGTTAATGTTCTGCTTCTGTTCTTAGGAAGTACCTCCGTGTCATTCAGAATTATTTATAATTTAAATTATTTGTATTCGTTTTCTTTACTTTTTCTTTTTTGACTTGCCTTCTGATTGGCAAGCATAATTCAATTTGAATAATTTAATGCGACAATAGCGTCTATATTTAGCTTTCATCACAGTCGTTTGTGCTAAAAAAATATGAATTATGGGAAATATGAGGAAAATAGGACAAAATAAATGAATTGGTTTCAAGAAAGAATGACTTCTAGGAAATTGTATGAAAGGAAAAGGGACATAAATCTTAACTGCATTTTTTTTCAGCTGATTAGTCATTTGATAGAAATACGAGAAAATAGTTTAGATATGAGGTAATAATAGATATTGTAAATATAAAAAAATTGTCTAGAGTTACACTGCCATCACTAAAAAAGAAAACATGTGTATGGTCTACTTACCTGAGAGATTAAGAAAATATTGTATACCCAAATAATGTAGATTGGTCGAGGAGTTTTATTTTTAAATAAGAAAATCAAATTTAATGGCTAAACTACAAGTGACAATCTACGACGCCATCTTGAAAACAGTCTGAAGGGACAAGGGAGATCACTCTAAATCAATCTTTTAGAAAGACATTTTTACACAGAGAGAAGGAGCATTGGATAAAATCAAACTTGCTTGAAAATGATTTTCTTTATAAAAATAAAACTAGTTGATATATTTATGTGATTTTGGTGGACGACATTTTTTTCCATCATAGGTATGTACATCATAAAGAATTTTTTTTATATCTGTTTTTATTCTAGGGAGGCGAGGATTCTAAAAACGCTTCGGAAATCCACAATAGGTGGTTTGATTTTTTTTATTTGAAATTAGAATATATATGTTACAAACTTGTATTGGATTATCCATGGCATATATATTCCATATTGTCATTGATGTTTGTTCCAATATAAATTAATGCTGTGAGGTAGAATCAGATTTATTTCTTTACAAAAGTTGGACTCGTCTGACGAGCATCACATAGAAATAGTTTTGTTAATATTTTTTCTCATGCTTAAGAATTTTTTTTTTTTTAGATGAAGAATGATAATTTTTATTATTTGGACTATCGTTCTCAATCCGGATATTATTCTCACAACTTTTTCCCGGTATCTCTTGATGAACTCCTGAATCCTTGTCGAACTCTAGAACCCTTATGGAATTCCGAATGGTACCCTTTATTCACGTATGATAAAGTACATATAAAACCGGTTTCGTTCGTAATTGCATAAAGATTGTGAGAATAATAATATTCAAAATTGGAATAGTTTTCTGAATCATCCAAACAATACAAAATTTATATTCATCTATATATATATATATATATATATATATATATATATATATATAGAACATGATAAAAAATATTGGCAAAAAAAACTATTTTACTATGTGATATAGTAAGTATTTTATGTTTTTGTTCATCAGATGAGTCCAAATCATTTTCCTTGTTTGTCTAAAACCATCATTTTTCCTTTCCATTTCAGATGGAATGCCAAATTGAACAAAATTTAACTTTCAACATAATCAAAATGCATCTGAAGCGGCTTGGAATATTTACAAGATTTATGGAGAATTAACAATGACTGCGTGAAGGTTTTACTCAATGAACATTTGAATATATTTTTCACAGCCAATGTTATACTTTCTTTACAACACTTTATGTGGAGGCATACATGTATGCATGCAGAATAATGTCGGTTATAAATATAGGTAAAATCCAGATTCCCATATTAAAATTGTGGTGATTGCAATCAACAGTAGAATAGACATTTGTATTTCTGATCAAGGTTGGCAAACGACGCCAATTTTACCCCCACACTTTTGGATGGCCGTGTGCCTAATTTGTTATTAATGTGTTTTTTTTTTTTATATTTCTGCAAAGAAATATTGCAAAGTATAGTATCTGTTCTAATACGATAATTTATATTGTCTGTTCTCAGTCAGTATAAGGAAATCCTTCCAAACTGAGGCAATATAATTTTTGTGCCAATTGAATGAGTTCATTTTTATGAAGCTAGATTTTTCTCAACACAACAAAACAAAAAACGACCTCATATTTTACACTGCTCTCGTAAGGAGGCAAGTAAACAGAGACTGCATTCGATTCAAAGAGAGAGAGAGAGAGAGAGAGAGAGAGAGAAAAAAAAAACGATAGATTAGCAACAGAAGGAACGAAGACAAAAACAGTCCAAAGATCCAAGAATTGACAGCATTTCTACAAAAGGATCAAAATATGAATATGCATCGGTAAGTTTTCTTTTACTCAGTCATAAATAGTATTCTTTAATCTTTTCCTATTAGTATTGCCAATTACAAGTGTAAAAATCTGATAGATCAGAGCAAATAAATGTACAGAAAACCTATATAAAAATATTATGAATATATATGATATTCTGTGTGTTTCTATACATGTTTTATTTTAATGTTATTGAAATAATTATTTGTTATTTTTAATGGTGTTTGTATTTAATTAAAATTTAAAACAAACAAACAAGGGACGTAATTCATGAACGAGATTGTATATTTACCTACTTGAGAAATGTAAAGTTAAAAAAAAAAAGGTTTGTAATGGACAAATATACAAATTCTACATATATCAAAACTAAGAAATAATAACAATCTCATACCATTACTACAGAGGAAATGAAGTCGGAAAGTAGGTTAACTGATATTCGAAGTTGTAGTTGTGAAAAAATAACCTGTTTATTTTTAACAAAGACTTATAGCGAAAAACAAACAAAAAAAAAAACACAAAAGTAATCTGTCGTGCCTAAATATCACACAAATAAAAAATCAATTAGAGCCATTTGCCGTACCTTAAATTGTCTTATATACATAATAAAACTGGCAAGGCGGTTGAAATTTGAATCTTTGAGTATACAAAGAAATTTACTTTTCCTGCTCATTGTAATCGTCGAAGCATGGGATCATCATTTTGTTTTATTGTCTTTTTGATACGTTTATAAAATACTAACATTATCCCTGTAAGCAACATGACACGTTTTTTTTTTTCAAACTGACAAATTGCTCATCTCCGTAGACTTTCTCTGAAAATTACAACAGTTTATGGATTTTTCCCTCTTTTTCCTTTCACACGTTCCGAGAATTTGCTATAGAGGCAAGCGTTTTTTTTTTGTGTTTTTGTTGTTTTTTATTTCTGAAAAAAAAACTTATATCTTTTTCACCAGCTTTCTTTTTTGTGTGAATAGAAATTGCGACATGGTGAAATGAGGGAAGAGAATTGAACTAATTACAGCATGAGGCAGGTGGGTGATGAGGAAACTCGACTGAAATAAATAAGAAAAAGATAGTTTGCCGCCCAAAATTGGTTGGCTTTTAAAACTGCAAAACAGGAAATAAATCAGCATTCCCGGATATATATTTCAGATATAAAATCGGAGGGTCACTGGCGGAAAAAAAATCATTAAAAAATAATGGTTTTAAATATATTATGTGAATTTTTTAAACCAGAATTTATTGTTGTTGTTGTGATGGTGGTTGATGTTATTCGTTATCATCATCTGAAAAAAACTACCATCCTTGCTATGTTGTGCGGTCTTGAGGCTTCTGTTATTGTTGGTACCACAAATGTGCTTAGGAAATCTCTTGATTGTGGAAGGTCAAGGTTTGGAGCCGGGATTGAAAGAAAGTTTTTTGAGAATAAATCCTATCTCTTTTCAGAGACATTATCAAACGAAATAATCATAATAATAATAATAATAATTATTATTATTATGATTAAAATTTTTTTTTTTAGTAGCTAGGCATTCTCACTCTTGTCAGCATCAGTGAGAGCACACGTATAATAACAGGTGGTGTTCCCTGGATTCTGAGTGATAACAAATCTTCTTAGGTTTCCAGTAATTTTCACCACTTTCGTTTCCGATGCAACCAACTTTGAGTTATCACAGTCGCCAGTTACCATTAATTTATTGCTGGTAACGACCATTGGTCTTCACTGGGATTTGGGTGGCAATAAGCCTCCCTAAGATCCAAGTACTTTTTTCTTTTTTTTTTATTACATATTCACCCCAAACAAGGCACATTGCCACTTTGATGTAGAGGGCTACTATCAGGGTCATAAGCTACAGGGGTACTATGTGGGGAGTTGGGCAGCAAGATGTCGGTTCATGTTACATGTTGAACTTCTGCATGTCAGTACAGTTGGGGAAGCAGGAACCCGGAAGGGAATTCCAAAGTCTAGCGGTTCTGGGGAAGAAACTACTGGAATAGAAGGCTCTCTTACATCTAGGGATCTCAACTGTGAAGGGTAGGATATTGCTGTTTGTCGGGGCTATTTACGTTGAGGAAGTACGAGTGCTTGCAGTTCGTCGGAGCATTCACCGTTAAAGTACTTGTAGAACAGGCAGAGGGATGCTACATTTCGTTGATGGGACAGCGGCTGAAGCTTAGATGACAGACCAGGACCTATCAGGTTGGTGATTCTTTTAAACCTTGTCTAGGAGTGAGAGACTAGTAGCAGATGCACCATCCCAAATATGACAACAATATTCCATACATGGGCGAATGGTGGCCTTATAGAGATACAGGATACTTTCGGGCGTTAGTAGCTTTCTAGCACGGTAGAGAAAACCTACCTTTTTCACAGCGGTCCTGGCAATGCTCTCAATGTATTTTTTATTTTATTTTTTTTTTATCACATTTTTCACCCCAAACAAGGCACATTGCCACTTTGGTGTAAAGGGCTACTATCAGGGAGCAGCAACTACTGGGGTACTATGTAGGGATTTGGGCAGCAAGATGTCGGTTCACGTTGCACTTGAACTTCTGCACGTCAGTACAGTTGGGGAAGCAGTGACCTGGAATTGAATTCCAAAGTCTAGCGGTTCTGGGAAGAAACTACTGGAATAGAAAGATCTTTTACATCTAGGGATCTCTACAGTGTGGAGGTGGGATTTAGCAGCCTGCCAGAATTGTCGAGGGTGTTCACGTCGTGGGGCACAAGTGCTTGCAGTTCCTCAGAGCATTCATCATTAAAATTCGTGTAGAACAGGCAGAGGGATGCAATGTTTCGTCGATGGGACAGAGGCTGAAGCTTAGATGCCAGTTCAGGGCCTATCAGATTTGCAACTCTCTTTTGAACATTGTCAAGGACTGAGAGACTAGTAGCAGATGTACCAGCCCAAATATGACAAAAATACTCCATACATGTAATTTTCCAACTCATGTTTCCTGTGAACGTTTGGCCGAGGATTTTAAAAGATGTACTTTAAAGAGGCTTCGGCCATTGCTATTGGTGGTAGAGAAGGTTTCCTGTAGTTATTGAAGGGAACAAGTTTCGTCTTGGCCACATTGAATGTGACCATTCATTTTTGTCCTCATTCCATTACAGATTGGAAGTCGTCCTCTAGTGTTTCTGCCATTTCTTTAGATATGTGTTCATTTATTTTCCTGTCATGTCTGTTATAGAGTGTGGTGTCATCAGCATATATACCCATCTCACAGACAATTTTGTCAGGGAGGTAATTTATGAATATTAGGAATAATAGAGGTTCAAGGATAGACCCCTGAGGCACTACCACATTTATATCATATTGTTTAGATGTACGACCATCGTGGACAATCTGGATTTTTCTTTTATCTAAGAAGGATTTAATTATGTTAAGTATTCTTCCAGTGATACCGTATGATCTGATTTTCCTGAGAAGACCTTCATGCCATACCTTGCCAAAAGCCTTAGATATATCTAGAGCTACCACTCTACCCTCCCCTGCTTTGTCAAGTGAATGGTATATACACTCAGAGATTGCAGTTAGGATGTCTGCCGTCGAACGGGCTTGCCTAAATCCGTATTGTTTGTCAGAAGTTTAGCATCTGTAGGGTGATGGACTGGAGCATGGTTAATTATGGACTCAAATATTTTGACAAAAAGTTGGAGGCTAATGGGGCGATAATTTACTGGGTCAGTTCTTTCGCCAGAATTCATGAAAACTGGTACCGCAGAGGCAGTTTTCCAGCAGGCAGGAAAGCAAGATTCATTAAGGCATTTGTTGTAAAGTTTGGAGAGAACCGGAGCTACTTTGGCGGAGCACTTTTTTCATAGCACAGCCGGGATGAGATCAGGTACACATGCTTTTGAAGTGTCAAGATTTTTTATGATAGCATGCACCTGAGAAGGGGTGATTTTCAGATCGTCTAATGTGGCGTCTGTCTTCAAAGGAAAATCAGGGAGGGGGTGGTTAGCAGGGTTCAGTGTGAAGTTGGAGGCAAGCCGACTGGCAAGCATGTTAGCCTTCTCAGTTGCTGTGCAAACAACCTCATGATTGTTGGCTAGTGGGGGAATTGTTGATTGCCCATTATTTACGACACTGTTGTAGATTTTTCAGAAGTCACGGATTCCTAATTTCTGTGCTTCAATGTGCTTTTGGTGATTTCAGTAAATTCTCTCTTAGGTGTCGCTATTTCTTTCTTAAAGTTATTTATGGCTTCTATATACTTCTGCCTGTTTGAACTGGACTTATGTCGGTTAAATCTGCGGTACGCATGCTGCCTTTGCGCGATGGCAGCTGCACAAGTAGAAGTAAACCATTGGGGAGAGTAGGGCTGGCTACAAAACTTCCGCGAGGGACATGTGCTTTCTGCCTTCTGGCAGTGGATGACTGGTTAGTGTTCCTCTCATCGTTTCTTCACAACTGTTTGGTGCTGTATAGCCAAGGCTGATTTCTTGTCGGTGGGAGGGGGGAATTATTAGATTTTTGAAGCAGTTTCAATTCCTTATTTCTGCTCCAATTTCCAATCGTTTAGAGTCTGTCGCTTTATTTCCCCATCAAGGATTGTTCTGAAGATTTCAAATGTTTTAACCATTGTCACTTATTGTACAGTCCCAGTCTTCTATTTGATTCCAATTTCTCCAAGTTATTTTCCAAGTTTTTTTTGTGATTGTTCCTTGTGTTCGAAAGATTATTGGTATATTGATTTTCTTCATGTTTCATATTCATTTCAATTTTCTGGCAAGTTCTGTGTATTTGCTTCATTTTTCTGTTTTTGTTTCTCATACTTATCAGACCTCTTCTACCTTCGTTCATTTTCAACATAATCATTCTGTAGTCTGCTTTTCATGTAGCAATTTTTTTCTTTCTTGTTAACTACTAAGATATCTGATTTCCTTCCTTGGATGAGTTTATCTGCTTGTACTTCTATGTCCAAGAGGATTTTTTGATTTCCAGTACTGTGTCTGGTTGGTGTCTGTACCATTAATCTACAAAGTGTTCAAAATACAGTTGTTTGCAGAATTCACAAATTCCCTGCTTTCTTCATGCAGTCGTGTCTGTTCTTGTATTATTTTAGGAGAGTTTGCTGCATTCACTTAGGTGATTTACTTTTTCCTCGATTTGATCACATTTATTTTTTTTTCATATTTTAGTTTTAAGACAGTATAATCTAATCGAACTGTTTTTCTTTCATTCTTATTAATCGTTCATGTTTATTTTTATACTTTTCTTTTCTTGTTTTTTTATGTCTTGTTTTATAGCTTTCTGTATTGTTTATCTTGCCTGTGTCTCTTGCTATAGTGATCAGTCTTTTTGTGTCCTGAGTTATGTATTTTTCCTCTTTTTTTTTGGGGGGGGGTCTTCCACTTAAGCTTTTATATTTACTGGTCCTATTTACACTTCGTTTCTTTTCATATAGAGTCAATCCAAATCACCTTTCACATACAGTGAACTATGCATGATCATTAGTTTCCTGGTTTGCTGCTCAAGATGCTGAAGTTT
>NC_136490.1:53700266-53752766 GCF_053919585.1 Euprymna scolopes | reverse complement strand
AAAAGCCACTTACGGGTTTTGAACTTAAATAGATTCTTTATTTCTTGTTATCATTCTGTAATTTTAAGACAATCTTACTAAGACATTGGGAAAATTACAAAAAAAGGCAACATTCAAACAATCTTTATTTATACAAAGTAATGTATTTCAAATGTTGCCCATGTTCAGCTTCGCACATTTGTGGTCTTTCCAAAACATTACTCATGGCAAATTGGTTCCTGATTTTTTCCTTCAATTCCTGCAGGGTTTGCGGTTTGTTAACATAGACTCCTTCTTTAAGATATCCCCACAAGAAAAAGTCCGTGCTAGTCAAGTCTGTGAAACGTGGGTGGCCTTTTGGCATTGCCATAGCAAGAGATAATGTCGCCCAAACAATTTCACAACTAGCGTCCGTTGGTAAATGTAATACTAATTCAAATTAATTTCCAAAATATTGTCTGTAAAATATATGAAATAGAGAAAGAAAAAAATCATTATTGGTAAAATGACAAAGATTTTCAACCCTTCAGTGACTTTCTGGACACCCTGTACAATGAATAACTGACAAAATTCTTCAAACATTAATATTATCATAGACTTCATGATGCTCAAAATGTCGTTCAGGCAAACAAAAGAAGTGAATAAGTCAGACACAATGAAATTTAAAGAAAATAAAATTTAAACATTACAATTTACAACCTCAGTTTTCCCCCTTTTTCTAGTATTATATTTAAAACATTATTTATTCAATTTATATATTTTTACATGAGTAAAGATAAAAATGAAAAAATTGTGTTGTGCTTAAAAGGTTCACAAGTAATTTCCTCTGCAAACTTTTTCCAGGAAGTAGAAACGCCACTGCCTATCATATCAATTATAATGATTGAAAACTAGACCCGAGCATTCCCTTAACCGTCTTATTGGTCCTCCTTTGACCACTGTCCTTGTCAGATTTAATCCCAATTAAACATGTATACTGTGTTGAGTTAACTCCCCTTGGGAATTCACCGTTTGTAGTAAGTCTTCCTGTTGGCGAATTTTATGAGTGAGAAACGAAATTATTACTCTTTGAAAAATGTATGTTCAACGCGGCATTAATTTTAGTGATTCCCTTGTCAAGTAATAGTACTTGATTAATAATGGCTGATCTTGTTGCTAGGATCACTGGATACTGCCGCTTCAAAAAGTACCTGACTCCTGATACAGTCCTATATCTGTAAGAGTCATATCTGTTCTCAAACGAAGTACTCCTGCTACATCTGTTAATATGTGAAAAGATAGAACATTGCTGCCACATCTGAGGAGGTGCCATTCGGAACACTCTTCCTTGCCTTAACAGAGTACCAAATCGACTTTGCAATCTAGTAGGAGATTTATTCTTTTCCCAACATCCTTTTTTCTCAGAGAAGAGACGTTTCTAGTCTTTCTCAACTCTTTCATTATTTCCTTGGTTCACTGTTGTAAAACATTCACAACAATCAGAGTAAGAAACTTTCTTTTCTTTCTTCTATGTATTAAAAGTAAAATTAAGTTCACCTTAATACAGTTCCTTTCCAAAGAACACAATATTGCATGACTGCTTCCCTACTAAATACATTATGGTCTTCTTCAAAATCAAATACTTCCCATTTGACCGATCGTTTTTAATCTATTAATAGTATTGTTCAGCATTCAATTGACATTTTCATTAATCTTGAGTGGCTTTTGGCTTTGTATGTGATGTATCTGTATGCGAGTCAGATATGTTCCAAGATAGAGAACTGCTGCCAAATCTGTGGCGGTGCCGCACAGCACTCATCAAATCCACAAGATTCTAAGCAATTGTTGAAGTGGTTTATTCTCTGTTGGTTGATGTATGGTTTGAGCAGTTCTGGGAGGTCCTCATCCGAGGCTTAATCTTTGAGAATGGGGTAGTTTATTCCTAATAGCCTGATGTGCCCCCACTGGGAGTGCCGATGCTGTTGCCCAGGCATTTTTTGCTAATCAAATTATTTTTCTTCTTACAACCTTGTGTCTCATTTTTCCATCACGCGAGGGAGAAGAATACCCAAGTACAAAATCGACTTTGCAATTTAGTGAGAAATGATCGTGTCTCTTTCGTACAGCCCTTTCCTCACAGAAGAGACGTTGTTAGTCTTTCTCTACTCAAGCGTTATTTTCATGATAGGCACTTTATTGAGCTCCAATCTCTGTCTCCTTTCTGTAAAATATTCACAACTATCACAGCAAAAACAAGATAGAACTTTCATGAAAAGAATTTATTTCCAAGAACTTTCCATCTGAGGAACACAATACTTAGGACTGCTTTCCGTACTGACTACAACATGACCTACAAGTCCAATGACAACAAATACTTGTCAATATATCTTCTAAAGTAATCAGATTCTTCCAATTCCACCGACCATTATCAATCTTCTCATTGAATTCTTCATCATCTAACAATCTCATTAACTATTATCTTCGATTGGCTTTTGGCCTTGTTAAATAGTGCCTTTTTTTAATAAAGAAAAATATTTTGGTACATTTTTCTGTCATATAAACATGAAGATTCAGCTTATGATAATACTTTTTACCATGAAATAAATTAATTTGTATAATTCCTATTTACCTACACCCCATCCCTTTGCAAGATCAAATTTCCATTTGGAGAAACTTCAGCTCTCCCCGAAAAGAGCATTCTAGATGAGGACAAAAGAATTAAAAATTACATTAGTTTTCTGACCGTGGATAGAAAAAATGAAGTATACTATCCGAACAGATACTACACTTTGCTTCTAGCGTAGTCGTTTCTCTCCAAAAAAATCGAAAATGTTCATTCTAACTACACTGCTAAATTTGTATTTAATTCCTTCATCACGAAGTCTTCACGTGACACAAGGTCAGTCATAATACCGGGTGAAGTCATTAGTGAATGATGTAAGTGTATTGAGGGCCAGTAAAAATATCTTTAAAAATGTTCTCTTACCTTCGCACGCACGCACGCACACACACACACACACATTCGACATTTTCTCACAAATGAGGTTTTCTATACAAGTGAGAGTATCTCCAAGGAGCTAAAAGCACCAACACTCCACCCGTGAGTATTTAAATTTGTTAATTAATGACTAAGTAAATATTTTGCTAATCTTACATAGAAATTGTGCACCATTTCTCAAGTGCAAATGCCTAACAATTTTTGTTTCATTGCCTTCAAATGAGATGGGGAAACAATTTGATGATCGTCTCATCAGTATTAGATGTGATCTTGAATGCGCTTCACAATCATGTTTTCCTTAAACCATCAGATTTTTATCTGTGGGATTATTACTTTTTTTTTTTACGTAGGCATCACCACTTATCAAGGCCCAGAGACCATTCGAGGATAAGGGTTAAGAGTGTACAGTCGTAATCGTTAGTAATGGAAATTTGTAAATTTGTTAATTTAAGCAGAACGGCTCATCAAAAACTTTTTTACGTTACTTGAAGACAACCATATTGTAATCAGCCGGAAAGCAGGGAAACGGAAGACAGTTTCACAGTTGTACACTTCTAAGAAAGAAGCTTTGTTCATAGAATCTACGTTTAAGTTTAGGCACAGATAAAGAGTGTGTGTGTGGGGGGGGGAATTATTGATAGTGTTTTCAGCTAGACGAGTATTTCTTGTGAAAGTTTGGCGAGGGGGGACCATAGATTTAAGCTCAGTCAAGCACTTGCCATGAAAATAACGATAAAACTAACGATAAAGCAGAGACAAACTCGCAACATCTCTTTTGTGAGATAAAGGTTGCAGGGAAGAGAAAAGGACATCTACGAGACTACGAAGTCTGATTTGAACTGAAGGCAGGACAAGTCCTTTCTAGCAGCTCCTGTCCAGATGTGTCAACAGTAATCCATCCTTGGACGTACCTGGCTCTTATATAGATAGAGAAAGAATTGTATTAGCATTGAGATATCTGCCGGATCGATAGATATCCTGAAGATAATATCTACAAAAACAATCCATGGCCATCACAATCCAAATTAGAGAAAAGTATATTAGTTATTGAGAATTTTGCACATAATATCAAGGTTTGCTCATCATTGAGTTTCCTGCGATATGGCAGCAGTGAAGTGGGTACGCATACTAACGACCTGGGTGTGCCAATTTCGAACCGAGTGCTCAGAAAAGGCTGATTCGAAGTTATTGACAATCTCTACACATCGTAACCGGGAGCGCTTACGATTGGACGATGATAAAACTGTGGGAGAGTCAGTACTGAATCTATGTGGACAAATCAGGCACAGGTTGAAGTTGATTGAATTACAAAAGAGCTTGTGAATTTTATCTATAAGTATATTGGTAATAATAATGGTGATGATTAGACAGGAGTTGATTATTTTTAGAAAGCAGCTCAACAAGAATTTGTTTACATTGAATTTGAAAACGAGCATGTTGTAGTCAGCTAGGTAGCAGCTCTCCAGTTTTATCTTATAGACAGACAGTTCTTGGAAAGAAACTTTGCCCATGGAAGTTTTGTATAATTTTCGGTAAAGAGAGGGAGAGAAAAAAAGGGGAACTATTGACAGTGGTTGTAGTTAGACGAATCTCTGTTGTGAATTTTTTTCAGAGTAAGAGGTACCATAGATTGAAGTTCACTCGAGCACCTGTCATGAAAATAACGATAGAGCAGAGAAAGACTATCAAACGTTCTTTAATGACAAAGAAGTAGTAGGAAGGAGAAAAAGACATCGCTGACTTGATTTATTTTGTATCTAACTTTTTTCTCGTAGGGAAGCAAGTAAATAGATGCAGACTGTACAACATTAACAATGAAGCAGTCATTGGTAGTTTTTTTTTCTTTTTCTTTTTCCGTATTCAGTAAAAAAAAGAAAATGCTTTTGATGTCTAAATGGTTTACTTGATGGATTATAAATATTGCCAAATCTGTTTTATTACTTTCTGAAAGCGTGAAGAAAATTGCTTGCAGCATTTGCTTTCGGTTTTACCGAGCAAAACAATTAGGAATCAAGCCATAGAATTGGTAATTAGTCCCATATTTCTATTTTCATATTAGTTTCATAATCTCAAAAGAAATTAAATAAAGACAAATAATAATAATCTCTAATCTATATTTATAAAAAAAAACAAAATGTGTGTGTGTGTTTGTATGCCTCGAAAAAACTTTCCACACAGGCCACGCATTTTCACCCGATCGGTATCATTTTGAAGCTCGAACCTCCCGACCACAAATATCAACCAATTGGCTAAAAACATTCATTGCTTCACACTCAACTGGACCGTTTTCTGCAGGGGTAGCAAAAAAATCGTTCCTTCAAGACAAGATAGCTACTAGGCATATATTATAAAAACCGACCTACATTCGCCCACGCGTTCATGGCACAATGGTTAAAGTAACAGCGTTGTTATCTTAAGATTGCAGGTTCGATCTGAGGTATCAGACAAGGCTTTTATTTCGATTTTTAAACTTTTATTATTGAAACAGGGTTATTTATGCCGCTTTTTTTTTTTTTTGCTTTTCGCTGTTTTTTTCCCCCCGAACACGTTCATTTTTTCCTTTCTTTTTTTAGTTTTTGTTTTTACCATTTTTTTATAGGAGTTTTACGTTCGTTCGCTGTATTTTTGTTTGAGTTTTTTTTCCGATTTTTTAAGAAGTTTAAACAGAATTATAACTTTGCTTATTCCTTATCCCCCCTCCTACACACACACACACTTCAAAACCCGGGCAACGCCGGGTACCCCCGCTAGTATTATATAAAAAGAACGTTGCGTGTGTGAATTCGTTCCATATGGACTTCTAAACAGTTGAGCAGATGTTTTTAAATTTCAAACAAATGTACTTTGCATGCTTGGCAGTGTTCTTAGATAGGTTTTTTTATCGAAATATCTTAGATATCGATAATCGAAAAAAAAAAATCCAATGAAAAAAGGAACAGGCGATTTTGACTAATGTTAATGTCTTATACAGCCTAACATCACAAGTGTACTGGAGAAGGTTTATTACCACATAAGCAGTAAGACCCAGCTTATTAAAATTAACAGTAGGCCCTTTGATTTGACAGGGGGGACTTCGAAATCAATGTTTCTGTTCAGAGCACAATTTAACCATGATACTTGACTTTTGCAGTTTAAACTTTAATTCAAGCCATTATATAAAAAATAGTTTTTAAAAAATCAACAGTAGGTTCCCCACAGTGCAATATAGCCTACGTAACTACAAGGAGGATTGAAAAGTGAGTTATTTAACTGATTTTGATAATAAATCTGGGAGGGTGAAACATTCGTTTATCATCATTCAAATCCGGGCATCGTCAGATCTCCTTGCTAGTGTACTATAAATCAATGAATAAGAATATTCCTATGACACTTAACATTTACATAATAAAAAAACATTTAAAGACATTTATTTTGCTTTTTCCCCCTCGATATCGCAAGGAAAGAATAAAGAAAAATTTTTTTTTTTATTTTTATGCAAAATTTATTTATTTATCAATATTAAACGTATTACATTGTTTCAAAAAAAAAAAAAACTAAACATGTTGGGGTCATCCATTACTTCGTGTTTAGTTGTTTGAATTAGAAAACGATGAGTTTGTGAAGTCAGTTAAATATAAAAATACCAAACACAACAGTAGTTTGGTTCTATTTGTCATACTTCTCTCTGTCTCATTACATTCTTTTGACTGTCGCATGGTTGGTCTCGCTGCTTGGGTTGCTTAGATACCTAGGTAGAAAGCACCATTCGTGAAACTGTTCTTGACAATCAGCCTGACAGGTGCAGTGCCAGGAACTGGCCCCGAACATGTCAGACTGAGGTACCCCACTTGGGTATTACCTCGAAATGTCATCCTCCCAAGCCTTGCCACCTGGCTTTTGGATGGCGCAAGTTTATTGCTTGTTGCCTGAAGTGCCCATATCGGGGAATGCCGACTGGGATGCACCAGTAATTTTGTTAGGCCAGAGTGCGCTTCCTTTAGGGGTACTGACTTGCACACCCACTTTCTAAACTTGTGTCACATGATGCTGTGGTGGGAAGCATGTTAAATATTTACTTTTCTCTGTCTGTCTCTCTCTCTCTCTTTCTCTTTTTGTTAGCAATATCTCGCCTATCTCTCTCTATCGAGACAAAAAATAAAAACAGACAAAATATCAACAAAATGCCATAAGAAAGAAAATGTACACCCATACAAAATTACAGGAAACATAAATGAAAATAAGGTAAAAAAAAAAATATAAAAATATATATATATATATATAAAAAGAGCATAAGAAACAAAAGCTTCCAAAAGTTACAAAACGGGATAAAAAAATAAAAGCAGACAACAAAGTTACAAAACCCAATGCATAAAACATATGTTAGACAATTGAAGACACACACATACACACACAAAGGCATGAAAAGCAAAACTGTAAAAAGCACAGGAAACAAAATATACACACGAAAGCTACTGGAAAAATATTTTTACAAAGGCACAGGAAATAAAAATGTTCACACGCAAGCTGCATGAAACAAAAATGAAAAATACATAAAAATACACTCACAAAAGATACAGGGAGCAACAAATAAAAGCACGATAAATAAAAATACATGATGCAGAAAAATTACAGGAAAAAATGAAAATGGTACAGGAAATAAAAATACACACTCAAAGTTAGAGGAATCAAATATAAAAAAAATGCATAAAACATACACAAAAGATACAGAAAATGAAAAAGACACAGGAAATAAAAATACTAACAAGAAACCACACAAATACACATACACACAAACATATGTTTTATGCATTGGTTTTTGTAACTTTGTTGTCTGCTTTTATTTTTTGTGCCGTTTTGTAACTTTTGGAAGCTTTTGTTTTTTTATGCTTACAGGAAACAAAAATTAAAAAGGCATACAAAAATACATTCATGAAAATTGCAAAAAAGCAAAACTTAAAAAAAATAAACACTATAAATAAAAATACACGCAGAAAATTTAAGGGAAACAAAAAGAAAAATAACAAAGTAAATAAGGAGGAACCAAATACAACACAGGAAATAAAAATCCAAACATAAAAACTGCAGGAGACAAAAATAAAAAAAGGGGTGCGTGTAGGAGGGGAGGTAAGGAATAAGCGAAATAATAACCCTGTTTAACCTTCTTAAAAAAAATGAAATTAAATATACTAAAGCTACAGGAAATATAAACTACACATACATGAAAGCACTAGAAAAAATAATTTCCAAAAACGCCATAGGAAATAAAAACCCAAACATAAAACTCACAGATGGCAAAATAAAAAAGCACAGAAAATAAAATTACATACACGAAAGCTAAAAGAAATAAAAAAAAAACACATATGCATGAAAGCACTAGAAAAAATGATTTCCTCAAATGCATAAAAAAAATGTTTTCATAAAAGGCACAGGAAGCAAAATGGGATAAAGGTAATAGCAAGCACAACATAGAAAATATAACACAAAAGAAATGTGCACAAAAGGCACAAACACTAAAAGTGTTTAAAATGGCAAAAAAAAACAATGTTTTAAATCTAAAATTTTATCTGACAGTAATTAGCTTGACAAAAACAGATGGGAAAGCAAAGCTTATATGCAGACAGAGTAAAATGTGAGAGGTGATTTGATTGGCTGATTAGTTGCTTGGTGTTGCCGAGAATGTTTCGTTTTTCTTATCTAATCTGGGTGTAGAATCAAGGTGTCACTCATAACTCACAAGTAAATTGCATCCTGCTGCTAAAAAGTAAAAGCTAAACAACAGACGTGGTCACTATTTTCTTTCTTGTTTTATCAATACAATCTGTTTATCTGCACAGAAAATTATCTCCCCTGACGGCAACAAAGTGTGACACTTTATCAAAATTCGTTGTTTGTTTTTAATTTGCTGTTATCTTGACGTTGAAATTTCATAGCTTTTCACTTGTAGACAAAACGAATTACAGGGAAATGTGAGATAAATCTTAAACCCATTTTATCATTTGTCAATCAACAGAAGGAACGCTTTATCTACAAAATTTATAAAGACTAAATCTCTGAGGAGAGTTTTATCTTATATATAAAACTCAATGTCTGTGTGTATGTGTATTTGTGTGGTTTGTACCTTTCTTTTAGAAAGAAAGGTTAGTGAATCACCCTAAGATCTAAAAGTGCATTCTTTTCCAGAATTAACCAGTGAAGTATTGCCGAATCTCTTACATACACTTTTCGCGGGTGCTTTGAGAGTACAACATCTAAAAACTTTACATATATCCTATTTATATGATATGAACAAAACTTCTTTCTTAGAACTGCACGCTTGTAGAACTCTGTTCCGTTTTCCTGCATTCCAACTGACTATAATATGGTGGTCTTTACGTCCGTGAACAAATTCTTGAGTCATCGCCTTAATAATCCAATTTACCAAATTTTCACTACTAATGATGACTGACATGTTCCCTTGACCACTGTACACTCATTAATCCTTATCCTCGAGTGGCTTCCGGGCCTTGATAAGTGGTGACTTCATTGTAAAAAAAAATATTTTTTCAGGAGAAAACAATGTAATTGCCCTCATAATGTAAGGGAGCTATGAGGATCGAATCTCTTTCAAATATATCCTATTCTTTACTGCTACTTAACACTAAGTATAAATGAGTGATTATGGAAATTAAACTATTTCTCTTAAGCCTATAAACTCAGATCTGTTGTATAAACGTTAACTATCTTCACTGTAGTCTTGATGATATGTTTAAATTTCTGTTTTGTATTTTATGACTGTACTGATGAATAAACATTGTTTCCATAAAAATTTGTATCGTATCAGAAGTGATCGTACACATATTGGTTATTGATTTTAAAATCTTGGCGCGAAAGTAAATGATATTTCCGTAAATCATATAACCTCAGGTTTATATATATATATATATATATATATATATATATATATATATGATGTGTGTAGATGTATGTGTATATATATGATGTGTGTAGATGTATGTGTATATATATGATGTGTGTAGATGTATGTGTATATATATGATGTGTGTAGATGTATGTGCATATATATAATGTGTGTAGATGTATGTGCATATATATAATGTATGTAGATGTATGTGCATATATATAATGTATGTAGATGTATGTGCATATATATAATGTATGTAGATGTATGTGCATATATATAATGTATGTAGATGTATGTGCATATATATAATGTATGTGTAAATGTATGTGCATATATATAATGTATGTGTAGATGTATGTGCATATATATAATGTGTGTGGAGATATATATATATAATGTATGTAGATATATATATGTATATGTGTGTGTATGTATATGATGTGTGTATGTATATGATGTGTATATATATATATATATGATGTGTATATATATATATATGATGTGTATATATAATGTGTGTATATATATATAATGTGTACATATATAATGTGCGTGTGTGTATATATATATATAATGTGCATATATATACATAATGCGTGTATATATAAAATGTATATATATGTGTATGTGTGTATGTATATATGTGTGTATGCATATATAATGTGTGTTTATATATGTGTGTGTGTATATATATGTGTGTGTGTGTATATATATATACATATATAATGTGTGTATATATATAATGTTTATATATATACATAATATATATCCTGTATATATATATATATATGTGTGTGTGTGTGTGTATATATATATAATGTGAGTATGTATATATAATGTGTATATATAGTGTATATATATAGTCTATATATAATGTGTGTGTGTATATATATAATATAATGTGTGTATATATATAATGTATATATATATATGTGTGTGTATATATATAACGTATATATGTAATGTGTATGTATATATATATATATGTATATATGTGTATATATAATATGTATATATAATGTATAACTATATATATACATAATGTATATATATATATTTAGAATGCTTATATATAATGTTTATATATAATGTATATATCTAGTGTATATATATGTGTGTGTATAGACATTATATATATAAATGTATATATATGTAAGATACATGTGTATATATAATATAATGTGTATATATTTATAATATATATAATATATATATATAATATAATCTATATATATAATGTACATATATAATAAGTATTTTATGTATACATAATGTATATACATATACAATATATATAATGTATATATATGTCTGTATATATAATGTATATATACACTGTGTATATATAATGTATATATTTGTATATATATATGTATGTATATATGTGTATATATAAGGTATGCATATATTATGTGTGTATATATATATAATGTGTATATATAATTTCTATATTTAATGTATGCATATATAATGTGTGTATATATAATTCCTATGTATATTTAATGTATATATTCGTATATATATGTGCGTGTATATATATATATATATATATATTTATATACAAATATATACATTATATATAGACATATGGTATACATATGTATGCATTTATATAATGTATATATATATTGTATATATATGTATGCATATATATATATATATGCATTTATATAATGTATATATGTATATATTGTATATGTATGCATATATATATATGCATTTATATAATGTATATATGTATATATTGTATATATATGTATGTATATATATGCATTTATATAATGTATATATGTATATATTGTATATATATGTATGTATATATGTATGCATTTATATAATGTATGTATGTATGTATATATGTATGCATTTATATAATGTATGTATATATTGTATATGTATGTATGTATATATTGTATATGTATGTATGTATATATTGTATATATATGTATGTATTTATATAATGTATATATGTATATATTGTATATATATGTATGCATCTATATAATATATATGTATGTTTTTATGTTTATAAATTATTTATATATATATATATATATATATATAATGTATGTATATATATGTAGTCCTCTATATATTTATGTTTATATATATAATGTATATAAATTATGTATATATATATATAATGTATATATATATGTGTGTATTTAAGGTATATATATATAATATATATGTATGTATAATGTATGTATATATAATGTATATTTATACATATATATATATGTATATATATATATATATATATATATATATAGAGAGAGAGAGAGAGAGAGAGGAAACAGTAAGATTGGAAAATGAAGGCACAAAAATTATATATTTGTGAATATAGAATGGTTCATTTATTTAATAAAGGTATACACACATTTAGTAGGGGTATATAGGGGACTCTTTATAGCAAGGTATTTCGAAGCCTTATGACTTTCCTCTGGACAGTAAAGAACATACTAGGTAACAATATGTAGGCTCCAATGAAATTTTTTAAGCTTTATATTATCCCGATAATCTCTTGTTATAGAATTGAATTTAATCTATTCTACTAACTCTCATATATATATATATATATATATATATATATATAATGCAGATTAATTTCTTCTACCATTTGTATCATATTAGGTGGTTCGTTTATTATTTAATGTTTATAAAGTCGTTAAACTGTTTGCTTGTTTCTGTTCTTAAACGTTTATAATTTCTGTTAATACTTCTTTACTAGTTCATGAGGGGATTATACCTTGTTAGATTAATTATTTCTGATTTATAGTTACGGCGAATCAACCTTTCTGGATTTTACAAGAAATGTGTTATAATAAGAGATCGTGCGCTCTTTCCCCCTCGTTTCTCGTGGCCCTTTGTCCTAGAGTTGCTTGCGCCTGTCCCCTATTATTCACCATCTATACACAAAAGCCTTCCGTAACATCAATAACTCGAGCCTCTTTTGTTTCTTTCTAGATAAAGTGAGTTTATTTCCGCCTTTCACGGAGTCGCCACGCGTCTTCAACTCCTTGCTAGTCTCTAATCTTAGTTCCTGCTACAAATCATCCGCAATGTGCATGCCTCGCTCCCAGAAATCAAGTAACATGTGTCATCCTTGTTTGCATGAGGCAGACTGTCCGATCGATTTCGTCAATACCTCAGAGCAGACTCTCTTTTCAAATCTCACACCCAACAGGAATCCCGTCACAAATCTCGCCAACTCTCTTTCTCAGGCATCTGGTCCTGTCACGTAACAATCCGACGACAATCAGGCTATGTGTCAACGAGTGTTTTTCACTGTTCGACCCATCTTTGGCATTGACCCTGTAATCCATTTTCAAAGCAATTTGCGATATATATATATATATATATATATATATATTTAACTTCGATAAGTTTCACCTAAATAATGGGCCCCATTACTCAGTATATCTCTAAGGTATTAGCTGATAAACTGTCAGTCCCTCTGCGTACTGTCCTATTATCTAACACCATTGAACTATCTTTATATCTCTAGTCTTTGAACACTTGGTTTGTATTCCTAAGCTTATCTTGACAAATTAAAGATAAGCTGATTATGTATTCATCAACGTTTCTCTTATCCGTCTGCTTCCAGGCTTTTATGAATATATATATATAAGTTTTTTTTTATTGTTGAATTTACATAAGGCATCTTAATGATATATTCATGCTTGCTGATAACATTAAAGAAATAGAAGATTAAAAAATACATTTTAAACTAATTCAGTCCTTACCTTTACCTATAAACTAAATACTACTAATAAAATACCGTTTTGAGATGTTCTTATCGATTCCAATGACAACGAACGCATTACCATTGTCTAAAAAAAAATACTTCCGTTAATTCGTGCATCTTAAATTACAAAAGCGCATGTCCGTTTCGTTACAAAATCACCATGATAAAAACAATTATCAGGTTGATGCAAAAAAATACTGTCGTTTTTTTTTTTACGTTCAACTTCAAAAGATCATAACCCATTTCATAATAAACTTTATTAATCGAAATAATACCCATTAGAATCGACACATGTTTGCCAACGAGAAGTTTATTTATCCCATTAGCATAGAAATCCGGCGTTCTGGAAGCGAGGAAATCATTGAAGGCTGATTCGGCATCATCTCGGCTTTTGAAATATTTTTCGCGCAGGAAGTTGTCGAGATGCTTGAAAAAGTAATAATCGGTGGACGGGAGGTCCGCTAAATATAACGGATGAGGCAGAGTCTCGAGCCACATTCGTTCAGCTTCTGGAAAGTCTGTTGAGCAATATGCGGGCGAGCGTTGTCATGGAGAAGAATTGGTCCGTTCATATTGACCTATCTCGGACACACATGTTGAAGCTTCTCGTGCATTTCGTCAATTTGTCGACAGTACTTCTCCGCCATACTTGTTTCGCCTAGATTCAAGAAACTGTCATGGATGAGACCGGCCACAGACCACCAAACAGTCATCATAATCTTTTTTGGGCCAATTTCGGTTTCGGGAAGTGTTTTGGAGCGTCTCTGGCATTCAACTATTGTGCCGAACGTCGCAGGTTATCGTAGAAAATCCACTTCTCAACACACGTCACAATCCGCTCGAGAAATGGGTCGTTTTTGTTGTACAGAAGGAGCGTAGAAGACATCTCAAAACGACCATTTATTTTTTATTATTGTCGTTCAATTTATGCAGCAGCCATTTTTCCAACTTTTTCTTGTATGGTTTTGTGAGGATCGGCATCAAAATTAAGGCTTCAAATGCTCATTATCAACTGCAGTCGGCCGGCTGCGACCGTTTTCATCTTCGAGGCTCTCGTCACCATTGTAAAATTTTCTGAACCACCGTTGGGCCATACGTACGTTAGTGGTTGCTAGGCCACACGCATCATTAATATTACGATCTGTCTCGGCAGCTTTTCGGCCTAGTTTGTACTGGAACAAGAAAATCATGCGGATTTGAATTTTATCCATGCTGTCGAAAAGCTTTCAAATAAATGAATAAAGAGATTGAAAACGATAACGAATAACACGATACGATAGAGCGAAAAACGCGCTTCAACATGCTATATAACATGGCTATGAATATCAACGAATTAATTCAGAAATCATATATAAAATTAACGTATGTGAGAAAAAGATATTACGTTTTCACCAACCTAATACATCACGCGAAAGTGATTTCTTCAAACAAAAAAAGATATTATTCAGTAAACTAAAAAAATTCAAAACAGATATTAATCAACAACACTCTTTTCGATAGAGAAATTAAACTATTAATAACTTAAATCAAACTGCTAATATTAAACAAGGTACGTACAAAATGAATGACGATGCTCAAACTGTAGAAACATTTTGATCTCTCCCATTACTTAAAAATTCACCAAAAATCAGAAAATTAACCAATTATAATGAAACAATGTCAGTATTTATCAAAGAATGATTACGAGATATAATGAACCTATTATTTTTACTTTAATCTCAGTGAAAACGTACTGTTTTGTTTAAAAGAAAATACCTTTAGTAAAGTTATGGTTTTTAGTAGTAAAAACATGCATGAAATTATTTTTGAGTTTTTTATGAAAATAAAGCATCCTAAAATGTAACAATAAAAAATATTTGAATTTTACAAGAACACTACAAAAAAAAAACCCTAAAGTCCGTATTAACGAATTCGATACAACCCTAAGAAAAATTAATTTCTCGAACTACCGATATTATCATTGAATTAAGCATCGTTACTTTTATATTTTCACACAAAAAATTAGAATTGCACAAAGCCGTTTCTACTTTTTGTTTTGAATCACAGATTTAGCATTATTTTTATATGTACGATTCTAATATTTTAATTGCTTGCATGAATGTGAAAAGTTCGGTGTAACATATTTTTTAATATAATCTTGAAGAATAAACCATTTTTTAAAATTTAAAAGAAGGAACATAGAAAAAGAATTTAATTTTAAAAAAATAGTAAAAATTAAACAAACGTTCACGATAGCAAGCATGGATGCACATGTGGGAGAATAGGAAGAAGGAAAACAGCACCCATACATCCCTTTAACTACCTGACGTCATTTTCAGACAGCCTTTCGACTCTGAAATTTTGGCTCTCTGTATAATCCATATGATGAGGACTTTGATTTCTTTCGGTTGAACTATGCGAGAATCTATCGCTTCTGGGAGCTAATTAAAGTGTTTTTTTAAATTTAATTTAATATCTTAGGACTTTACTTTACTAATTCTAAAAATAGACCCAAAAAACTTATTTATCTCATAAAGGATTTTTACAATGAATTTTTTAACTTCAAAATTTAGCTGAATTAGTTAGCTCGCCATGAAAACATTTTTCATAAATCGGCTTTTAAAACCTCTCGATCTTTATTCCATTCTTTTCCCCCGTACCCAATTCAACAAGAAAATAATCCTCAGCCTGTTAACATATTTTACCGCCACCAGCTGCATAAAAAAACTGATGAAAATTTTCTCAAAAATATAATTAACAGATACGTATCTCCCAACAATAGCAAAAAAAAAAAAAAAAAATCAAGTCTATCATTTATTATAAAAAAAAACTACTAACGACTAACCTTCTTCGCTGACAAATAACGTGCTAGAAAAAAATGTAATTTATCAATTTACTTTCCCGCTAGGAGAACGTATCTCTAAAACTGCTTACTACATTGACCACACTAACAACACTTTTTCACGAAGATTAACCCCCCATCTCTTCGACTCCAGCTCAATATTACAGCACTTAAAAAAAACATGGCTGTCATTATCCCAAATTCCAAAGAATCATGGGCGAAAATACCAAGGTTCTACACAATGATACTAATCTAAAGAGACCAAAAATTCTGGAAACCAAACAACCTGAAATAAATAATATAAATTATGAATGAAGTCGGAACATTTTAAAATGCTTAGGTTTGTTAATTCTAAATAATGTTTTTAAAACAATTGTACATGTAATTTGCCACAATATTAACATTACCCCACCCCCTGTAAGATTTGTCTATCCATTTATTGCCCCACCCCTATACACGTGCCCATGACAAAGTATATAAATTTTAACACATGTTAACGTAGTTAAAAAAAAAAAAAAAAGAAACGTAATTTTAAGACCTTAAATGACAATCTGCCTGAGGATGACGGAAATGTTCCAGTCGAAAGTGCTCGCTATGCAAAAATATGGATCCAATTTATACAACTTTTAATAAAAATAGAAAAAAAATTCGGAGGTAAAAAAAGAAAATAATCAAACAAAAAAGAAAACAAAAAAACCCACTCCGTGCCTTTATATATATATATATATATATATATATATATATATATATATATATATATATATATATATATATATATATATATATATATATATATTTGAGAGTGGAAGAAAAATAATTAAAAGCATCATACATAGATATACAGCACCTCTAGAGAACAATTCCAAGATTAGATTTATTACATACTATAAGAAGTACCTCATCGTTAAAAATAACTCCTCGCCAGCGACAAAAATGTTGGAGCAAACCAATATTGTGTACAAATTTCAATGCTCCTTAGGAGAGTGTAACTCCGAAAATAAAAACGCATATATTGGACATACAAAAACAACATTGTCCCGTCGATTAACGATGCATTTGAACAGCACTAGCTCAATATACCAGCATTTAACAAATCAACATAGCTGTCCCCCCTCTAATCTTAGAAAGATCCTCGTAGACTTTTGCAAGAAAGTAATTGTAAAAAATTAAAAATACTGGAAGCACTATATATAAAAACCCAGCACCCATCTATAAATAGCATTAATTTTGAAAGTAGCAATACTGTGCTGAAATGTTTAGCATAACCAGTATACGACTGGTTTTACTAACATTGCCTTTGATCATCCTAATTTTGAATCGAGTTTTTTATCACTCGTAAATGTATATTTTAATCGACTTTTCATTGACTCTTTTTATCATTCGTAACTATATATTTCACTTCTATTTTTAATATTTTATCTCCACCTGATGATGATTCAAGAAAGAGTCGAAAGCGCTCGTGTGAACCATGGAACATTTGTAAATACCTTCCATCTTGAAGTTAAAAAATCTTACGAAAGATCGAAAAATCAAAAAAAGAATCATTAAGCAAGGTATCTCTGTTGTTTTTAATAATATATATATATATATTTGTTTATTGTTATATAAACAAGCTCACATCCCGCTGCTACAAACAGCCACTTGTTTCAATCAAAAAAGAGATATCATATATTGAAACAAGTGGCTGTTTGTAGTAGCGGGATGTGAGCATGTTTATATAACAATAAACAAATATATATATATATATATATATATATATATATATATATATATACAATAAACAAGTATTGTCAGCTCTTTACATTGAGCACTATCTAACAACCTCGTTGAATTCATTAGTCCATTACTTTTGAATAAAAAACCCCGAGTATATATATATATATATATATATATATATATACACACACACACACACACACACACACACAGAGGTATTATGGTTCTTACGAAAGGGAAATGTATATTTGAACAATCGAAGCTATCAAGATTTATTATCGTTTAAATCGTTTTTATTGATTAATATTTTTGTATCTTTAATTTTTTAAATTTTATCACAGGCATTTCCAGTTTACCACTTTTGAAACATTATTTTAGTTTTGAAAAGTCTCATAATTTTAGAAAAAAAACATTGCAGCTCTGAGAGAAGTGGATTTAATTCTCTAATTTTATATATGCATATAATAGAAGATTGCGCGGCGTTGCTCTATCGTAAGATACGCTTAAACATGATATTTTAATTCATGCGGATAACGCATTTATTACTATAGAGGCAATTCTCTTTTACAAAGACGAATCACAAATACACTTTACCCTTCAGATTGACTGATGATAAACGTAGACTTAAAAATTACATGATGATCTTTATTCAGTCCAGCTGGATGAGATGATCAAGGATTCAACTGCCTTGCAGAATTACATCGTCTTTCTGATCGCTTCGAAAAGGGTTCGGCTAACTGTCAACTCAACTCGGACTTCTCTCTCCGACTTACTCTCTCGCTACTCTAACTCTAAAGTGACTTCTGAATATATTGTAATCTATCTCTCTTTGTGACGTCAAAACGTACTCAGACATGTGAGTATCCGCACGTGCATTTACATATTACATATGCTTCCACACGTTTTCGGTCACACAAAGAAAATTCCTAAATTGAATTGTTCATTCACTTAACTCTGACATAATTAACATATTTAGTTATTTCTAAATACAGTAGGCAATTGCTCCACACTCCTAGGATTTCAAAGATATTGTTTTCAATTTCTGATTACTGGGTTCGGTTCTAGACTTTTCTTTTATGAATATATTTTCAAACCTTATTTTGCTTCTCCAATTACCGGGATCTGCCACCTTCCATATGCAACTATATGTAAACATATAGGCGTAGCTAACTTTATATATAAAGAAATTGTTGTAAGGATACAGCATAATCACATTGACACTGGTTCCTGTTAAATCATCCAAGTTAAGCAATATTGAACTTGGTCAGTACTAAAATGGGTGATCATGTGGGAATACCAGGCCCTGTATATGCTCTCCATTTATTTTGCCATCGTTTTTAGTTGCCCTAGATTTCTCCTTGCCACCAGAATCAACCAGTGCCAACTCCAAAGCGGAATGGCCTTACATCTACACGTGCAGGCACTCTTACAGTACATATCCATAATCTGTCAATACTGAATAGAGCCATACATAAAGAAATACTTTAATTTATGGTGTATGATATTACAGTAATAAATAAATGTATTTTTTAATTTCTTTTGAGACAGGTTTTTTGCTAATAGATATGCACGAAAATCAATTTCGTTCCTACTAAAAATTATTAGCCACATTCTTTTTTTTCAAATGCTGAATATAATGTAATAGAATTAGTGAAAAAAGACTGCAGTGTAAAGGTTCCATTCTGCTATTGAAAGTTGTTCTAAGGAATTTTGAAACGGGGAGGGTAGGGGTCGGAGTTCATTTACCAATCAGTATAGCATTAATCAATTAAACTACGCATGTATACATGACATCTAATTCAAATGATATTGATGCGCGACAGAGAATAGTCGTCAGATTATTCAATTTTTTTGCAGACCTTAGTCTGCGGTCAAAGTTTTGCCTCAAAATGGCGTATGAGTGCGTGGGATGAAGTAATTTACCGCATGATTAGATGCCTTTATGTTACAAGTTCAATAAATAACCGAATCAATTTAGCAGACGTGCAGATAAATTTGATGTTTCTGCATGAATGTTATTAGATCAAGATTGAAATTTTGAGAAGGATATTTCCAAAAGGAAAGGACGTAAAGGAAAACATGAGGTCGAACTCAGGAAACCTATTTAGTTATTATTGCAACTAATTTTATTTATTCGTAATTTATCGTTTCTGTTTATTCATTATAAAACACCCTGGCAGACATTTTGTGTGGTGAAACTAAACTTTGCAAAGTCATAATGGAGACAAAATTGTAAATTGAACCACATCTTAGGACGCATCATAATCGGTTTTTTTCTTTTCAAAAGCTACCACAGTCTAAGCTATGATTGAGCTGGCTTATTGTCTGTTGGTAGAGGTATGATCCTCTACAGTTCCAGGAGATCCACCCTCCCAGGTCTTATCTTATCATCCTTTGAGTCATATTGCTAATCGCCTAAGTTATCCTTACCAGAGAATGCCGACCAGGTTCCTCCGGCATTTTTTGGAGGGCAGAATGTTCTTCCTCTAGGACACTGGGTTTTCGAATTCGAATTTCCGAACCTTGTGTCACATCTTTCCGGGTTCAAAATCGATTTTAGAATTTAGTAGGAGATGATCTCTTATGTTCCTTGACAGAGAAAAGAAGTATCTTTTTATCTAACTCTGCCCTTGTGGGAAAGCAAGTAAATAGGAACACAGGTTCATCTCTGCATTAAAATAAAGTCAGGTTTATTTTAGTCAGAATGGATCAAAATTTTGGTTGAATAAAATTCCAATATTAATTTTATTTGGTAATGTAGAATATTTCATGCCCTTATGCCAGACTATATTTCATGATTTTATCTGGAAAATAAAACAAAGCAAATTATACTCGTTATTTACCACAAATATTGCTCATGGAATGTAAGAACTAAAGAACAAAATAAGGGAAGTGAGAGTTACGAGACTGTAAAAAGTACACTTGTTTTATGTTTTTACTGGGAAAATAAGACAAGACAAAGTGAAGACCTGTGAAGAATAAGATAGCTGACAACGAGTCTCATTTTATTCACGTTGTGTGAGAGTTAACATTTTAAAAGGGGACAACTCCCACTTGTACAGGATGTCTGTTAACAAAACATTACCCTCTTTTAATTAATAGTCTTTCTTGTTCTTCAGTGTCTATGTTATATGATCTTTTCCTTTCATTTATTCTTTCTGTAACTAATTAATTTATTATTATTATTATTATTATTATTAGGTTGATATCGGGTCTTGACTGATATCCAGAGATGGTTGTTGTATAGTCTTGATTGAGAAGTAAGGAGTGGACATGCTGTTTTCACAATCTTCTTTGGTAGATGACCATCTTCATGGGACTCTGATTTGTGAGTTTCGACTATTTCATTGGGTGCTTTAGGTACAATGTGTCATCTGTTGTATCGGATTATTGTATCTTCATCTTTGGTCCGTAGAACATAGGAGCATGGTGTAAATTCAAATAGTTTTCTATCGCAATTTTGATTTTGACAAGTACTTTTGGCTGCCATATTGATTGGCAAACTCTTTGTCTACACCTGGCAATTCCCTGATGACCAGAATTTATTTTGGTAATCATGGTCAATCTCAACAGTGACAGAATTATGATCCACATGCCAGACATCAGTAGTCCATTCTCACACACGATGCTTCTGTGGTAGGGCCAATATGGTTTGACAGATGCTGGAACATGGCCTTTTGATGGTCAGCCGTTTCTTACATATTGTGATATGTAGTTGCTGGTCTCGTCAGTTTTGATAGCTTCCTCTATCTCTTTTAGACATTTTTCTGTGACAGTTAAGGATACCATCATGGTGTGGATGAATGGCGTTGCTTCCTCCTCCAGGTTCTTGTCTTGCTTAGTGGAGCCATTGCTATGCACTGCTTTTGACAGAGCATCAGCTTTATATAGTTTCTTACCTAGTACTTGTGTCATGCATTTTTGGTAGATCTCACTGGCTATGGAATCGGTACCGCCGAACGGGATGATGAAGGTCGTCAGTGCACAGGATTCTGATAAAAGTGGAATTTGCCAATGCCCGCTTTGACATCCAGTTAGCTCATGATTCTCACTTCCTCTGACTCAACCAAAAAATGGTCAACCGTGAGTAGCATGTGGAGTCCACGTTTTATGCACTTAGGTGGTACTACAATGGGTTTGTTAATATTGATTATAACTCCAGCTTTTCTATTTTGGCTAAAGTTCTGCCTGCATTTTCTTCATAGTTGTATGTGCCATGGTGTGGGTACTGCATATGAACTCACATTCGCATGAAGTGGTTATTTTGTATTGTTTCCCATATGTGCTTAAGCCAAAGAATAAGTCTGGCATTTTCTTTCTGATCATATGGTTGTATTTTTCTTTTGATGTTATGTAAGTTTGGGTGGACGGTGACAAGCTTAAGTGTTTCCATGGTTGATCTACTTAATAGCGGCTCCTTAATAATGAATATCTATTGTACTGTCGCAAGTTCTTTATGTGAGATGATTTCTATGATCATTACAGTCACATTGAATGGAATGCACCGAGGACCATGCAGGGTCGGTAGGTCCCTCCTTAGTTTGTAGATGTGCACAGGGATTGCAATCATATCTGCCTTAGAATCCAGCTTGAATTGCAGTGGTACTTCAGTGATGATGCTGTCGGTTCACCCAGACTGATTTCTGATATCGTCAGGACACCAAGGTATGCATTCATTATACTTTCACTATCATCCAAGTCATGCTTAACTTCGTGTAGTCTTCTTGTGTGGCAACATTGAATACATAGTTAGTCATGCCACATGCCACAATTGTGGCAGATGACTGAAATAGTGACGCATACATGTATGTGATGATGGGGTTTGTTATCGCATCAGTGGCATCCAGCTTTCATTATGTGCTGCTGTGTATGTCCTTTCTTTCTTCTGTTGATTCTTGTAGTGAGATTCTCATCTGGGTTTCATCATATATTTGCTCTGTGCATGTCTGCGAGTTTTCTTGTGATTAGCAGAATAGACAGCAACATTAGTATCAATTAATTGTTCATTGTTAATACGCTCTCGTGATTGCAAATGTTGTTGTAATTTGATTGTTTAACATTACCTGTTTCGTCTTATAACCACGTCTAAAGGGAAGTCTGGAATTATTTGCAGACTCAATGACAACTTAGAGTCTGTGCACTCGACTACAATTCTGTCGCAAATTAGTTCCTCATATAGATCACTAAAATTGCAGTTTTTATCTAGTACATGTACAGTTCGCCTTCTCTTGACATCTATGGTTTAATTTGAGCCATTTATATATTATGCTCGCCTTTGAAATATTCGATATATTAAAGTTTTGAGTTTCTTTGGATTAGAGCTTGAATTTGGCGATAATGTTTTCTGCTTTATAATATAAAATTTTAGATTATTTGTGGGGCAGCTTTTGGGCTTGATACTTTATTTTATTCCTTCCTTATGTACTGCCCAGGCCCGTTTCTTTATCTCTTATTCTGACACCATGTTTTGTAATGTTTATATCAGAAAAAATAAGACAAGACAAAGTATACTTGTTAAGACCATGATGGCTGACTGCTGGTCTCATTTTATTCATGTTTGGCAAGAGTTTACATTTTAAAAGAGAGGCAAATCCTATTGGTATAGAATGCCTGCTAACAGACTAAATCAAGTTCATTATAAATATCTAAAATAGAGAATTAAGAGATTTATTACCGGTCTTTATCTTTTACTTCCATTAGTAATCAGCAGAGTATTATCGGTCAGGGGAAGAGCCTATCAGGCATGTGTATGATCAAATGAGTTGGAATATTGGATGTTTACTGCAAACTAAAAAATTACCCATTGAATAGTCCCTTTGACTAGGAGCAAAGTGTAGTATATCTTCTGCTATTACACTTCATCTTTTCTATCCTCGATCATTAAAGGAGACATTCTTCTATATTGAACAAGAATATATTTTTATCTCAATCTGTTGTGACCTTGAAGGGTCCATTTTTATTAAGACAATAAGGTGGTTTATTTACAAGAGTGTATTTACAGAAGTATAGAAATAGTATTGATATTGTATATTGGACTCCCGGGCGTCGTCAAGTTACTTAAGCAAGGAAATTTTTATTGTCATAGAGATGTAGGAGCTATAAAATACAAAATATTTCATTAACAAAAACGTAATGTTATTGAAACAGATTATGCATTTTAGAATAATAAAATAGGTTAAATATTTATATAATATCTTTAGAATTTAAGAAAAAAAATGAATAGAATTTAGTTATCAACACAATAGTCTGAAATAAGGACTGACTTCGTTATGTGACGTCAGAGAGTCAATTAACAAAGAACAGACCAGTTAGAAGTTATTTTTCAGTCATGGAGTCCAGGAGTTTTAGTCTGAAATTTGGAGTTGTCAGCCATGGAAGTATTCTGTCGGAAAGTTAGAGAGATGTAATCACTAAAGCGAAATGGCATGTACTCCGAGAGCAAACAAAGTTGCAATTATGGAAATAAATGTTATTGTGAAATATCATTTGCTTTTCATAAGTTTTCAGAGGAGAAATGGTTTGTATTTTAAGGAGCACATCAAAAACTGATATTTCAAAGAGTTTCAACTCAGAAGAAGGTTTGTGTCTTTTTGTCCGATGTGGTTCGGCTATGAAGAAAGTATGTTTCTCCTTTGTCTGGCGCCAAGTAGATAATGATGTTTATTCAGAACTGTTCCTTATTAAATTAATTGTATTTTATGTGTAAACTCTGACACCCAGGCATTATAGACATATAAGTTCATACTAGTCGATCACAGATACACTGTTGTATATATAATATATATATATATATATATATATGAGTTTTATTTTTTATTACCGTATCTTTCTGTTAAGTTACATTATTATTTCGGCTACACGGCCGTTTTTTTGGCCGTCTGTAGCGTCCTGAGACTTATATATATATATATATATATATATATATATATATATATATACACACTTGTTATACACACGATACACACAATTACATGAACAAGTAGACAACTCGGGCTTACAACATTGTGACAGAATATCTGCGTCTAGTTCTGTGCTAAGACTTTTTAAATCTATTATAGTTTTTGCAAGAATCTATCTGCACCAGAACTAGACTAAGTTAACATTACATCATAACACAACTCGGAGTGCCTCCTTTTTTTGTGAAACTGAATTTTCTGCACATTAAAAAATGAATTTGTGTTTAACTCTGAGCACGGAAAGGAGGCAAAAATATAAGCATTGATTCAGGCACCCGATTGTGACCGTCAGTCTAGGATCAAAGTGCTAAACTTTAAAACACTTTACAGAAATTTTTAAGTAGGATAGCCACTAGAGTAAATACGGTCTTGTTGTGAGTGACATAATTTTAGTCGAGAGTAAAATAATCAAAATTCCTACATTAGATTAAGGATGACCAACGCCCATCCACTAATTCACCACACTGTTCATGGTCGTGTGCTCTTTCTGCTGCTCATAAAGTTTGTTCTGTCTTTCGCTCTAAACACTTCCTCGTATACAAAACTATTAGTATTTATTTGCTTTCCCACCAAAGCAAAATGTGACACGAGGTCGTTTTTAAAGTGGGGTTGAACCAGCTCTCCGAAAAAAAAAGGCAAAAGGGGCACTCTGGTTGGGACCAAAAGTAATAATTGTCTCAGTATAGAGGGTTTCCCCTCCATTGACTTGGACAAATTACCTTAAGTGCAGCATCTGCAGAACATATACTACACTTTGATTCCGACCCGAAGGCCAAGAACAACAGAAAAAAGGCAACCCTCTTTAAAACTATTCTCTATCTCTACAAATCTCTGATCGGATATGGAGTGATGGTATTATATTTGGGCTGGTGAATCTGTCCCATTCGAGAGTTTTTGATAAGGTACAGAAACGTATCTGTAAGTTGATTGGCCTCACTTTTTCATCTACTCTGCAATCTCTTTCTCCCTCTCTCTCTCCCTCTCACACACGCACACACACAGACGTGGCGTTGCTAGTTTTAGTCTTTTTCATAAATACTATTATGACATTTGTTCTTTAGAAATGCCTTCTCTATTCCTTGCTTTCCTATTTCTTTCTTCGTTCAAGCTCGTTTGACTAGATGCTCTAGTGGTATCCATCAATTCGCTGCTTTATACCTCATCGTAATACTGTTTCCTATTCCAATAGCTTTTTTAGCTAGAACAGCAGGTTTGTGGAACTCGCTTTCTGCTGGCTGTTTTCCTCTGATTTCTTCTCTATTCAATAATCATCGTTTTTGTTAGTTGCTTACATAAAGTGATTTCATACCTTGTCTGGAAGTATTTCCATAAAAAATTGCTGCATTGTATATTTTTTTACCTTATAGCAAACAAATAATTCAAAGTGTAACATCTGTTCTGTCTTCATTCTGAATAGGAGAAATCTTGTTTGACCTGAGTAGTTCTTACTTCGTAATATCCAAACCGCCTCTTTTAGTGGAGTTGGGTCTCCTTTACATAAAAAAGTTGTTCTTTTGGCAGACAAGTTAATAGGAAGTCCAGTGAGTTTAGAAATAAACAGCTGATTTTTCGATGAGTAATTATCATGCCAGATACGATCGATGCATTTCATCTATCGTTTTCTTCTCATCAGTCAAGTATTTTTAATGGAATGGAGAGTGAGAAATGAAATAATTTACTGCATGATTAGATTCTCTTACATTGGTTCGTCGTAGAAGTTAATCAATTTTTCAGGAGAGCAGATTAAATCTAATATTTCCGAATAGTTTTATTAAATCAGAATTCAAATTAGGGGAAGCCAAAAAGAAAGAAAAAAGGTCAAGTTAGAAAATCTATTTTTTTATTATTAAAACCAAGTTTCTTTCATCATTACTTTTTTTATCACCTCGATGACATTTTCATGGCGAAAGTAAAACAGAAATAATAATGTGCACAAATTTTTAACTATTTTGTTTATTATATCTGATACATAGAATCCCTCCACCTTTTAATTTTCAATTTTTTTTTACTGATAGGTCACTACTTATAAAGACTGAAAGCTACTCGAGAATGAGAGTTAATGAGATGAAATTACTATATAGAATTGAAAACTGGCTAGTAAAGTTTGAAGACATGCGTTGCATGGAGAGAATCCAAACTAGAGTAGTTACTCAGCTCAGTCCATTACATCATGGTTGGACAAGTTCATTATAAATATCTCATATAGATAATTATTACCGGTCTTTTTCTTTTACTTCCATTAGTTACCAGCAGAGTGTTATCGGTCAAAGGAAGAGCCTATCAGGCATGTGTATGATCAAATCAGTCGGAATGTTGGATGTTTACTGCAAACTAAAAAACAAAATACACATTGAATAGTCCCTTTGGCTAGAAGCAAAGTGTAGTATATCTTCTGATATTACACTCTATCTTTTCTATCCTCGGTCATTAAATGAGATATCCTTCTATACTGAACAAGAAAATATTTTATTCTCAATCTGTCGTGACCTTGAAGAGCCCATTTTTATCAAGACAATAATATGGTTTATTTACAAGAATGTATTTATGGCCAGTTTGTAGCAAGTACTAAGTGTGATGAAGGGACGTAGCTCAATCTTCTGAATGATTTTGTGTAGCGTGTAAGGTCTGGTTACAAGCAAGAAAGAGAAAAGCAAAATGGCAACTTGCAATATATTCACGAGTCTCACAAAGTAATGCGAGATCTTGTTATCCATATGCAAACAAGATGTTGCTGACTTGGATAAAAAGCATGTTTCAGAGTAGCAGGGTGATTTTAAGAATCGTAAATTTCGCCAGCTGTATGTGTACGTACAGTACTGAAGCCTGACTATTTTAACTGTAAACGCCAAAACCATGATGCTATATGGAAGAGAATCATGGCTACTGACAAGTGCATGTAAAAAATGGTGTGAGAACAATACGACAGATGTGTAATATCAATCCTGAAGACAGTCTTAATTTTGATGAACTCAGAGAAAAATTAAATTTGGATAATATCGGCTTATATGCGCGGAACACGAGACTTTAATAGTGTGATCACGTTTGAAGAGTGGATGAGATTTCTTGGATCAATAGATGTAGAACAGTTAAGTTAGTAGATCTAGTTCTCAAAGACAAACAAAAGAAAATATATAAAAAATGGAGTTGAGAGTAAGAATGATAGAGAAAACCTGGACAGAGATAGGTTAGTTTTAAAGTCACTTTCTCGAAGCCGTTCAACACATGCTAGTATGTAAAACGTACGTTAAACTGTTGATGAGTTTTATCGATTACTTTTTCATCTCATATCTTATGAATTCACCCTCATCATTGTTGTGCACAATAACAAGAGATGATAAATATCAATTCGTAGTATCTGTTTACAGGGCTTTACTCACTCGAATAGTTTGGAAGTGGCCTCCCCACTCACACTCCTATGAAAAAGTTGCTCCTTTTCTCACTCCATCTGCACCTTAATTAGCCTATTTAAAACTTCAACATTGTTTTATCGTATTTGCATATAAAATATAAAATTATTTTTTGAAGTTTTCTAGAGATCGTTGGTGGTCTACAAAATCAGTATTTGATTAGGATAAGCCAATTTTCCTTTGCCATTGTTGAATCACGTTGTTTGCTATGAAAACACTTATTTTATTTTAGCTTATCCCAGAAAATAGTTACTTGGGTCGAAGTATTTTTAGATTGTAGCTATTTATCACCGGTAACCCTGTTAGATAATAACATTGTAAAAGTTAATTATTATCTATCTATCTATCTATTTATCTATCTATTCAATAATATTCTTAAAATAGTTTATATTGGGAGTTATTTATTGTTTATAGAACAAAATGTAGCAATGGGTTTTAGCTGAAGATGTTTACATAAATTAGCTAGGTTAAATAAACAAAATAAACAGTGAGACGTATGCTTTTTAATGACGACGTAACGGAACTGAGGTCAGAGGCCGGGAAGTTTAGTCAGTCAAAGAATTGGAGTTTGGTCACGAACGGGAACAGATGTACTTCAAGCCAGGAAGCGCGGCTGTAAAGAATAAGCATGTAGACACGAAATGCAGACTCTTTGTGAAGACCATTTGAGACAACTGAAATAAATGTATATTTTAAAAATATAAAGTGTTGTTCTGTGGTTTCACAACAGAGGGAAGAACAGGGGTCTCAATTGCTTATGGTGTTGGCCATTTCATGTTTCATTATGGAGTTCAGCAGTGAAGAGAGAAGAAGCATACATTATTCTTCTTATATAAAAAGTGATGCCTTACGTAAACATGAATTGTAATATATACCCGTGTGATAACTCTCTGATACAACATGACTCAGTTTATACGTCAATATTATATTCCCTGGCTAAACAACAATTCATACAAGTTATATGTGTTTATGTGATCCCGTTATAAAACAATATCTCTCACCTCTCTATATAACAACCCTTGAATCATCGACTAATAATAACAAATTAAAATTCTACATTTCTCTACCTATAAACATTTCCAATTTTAAATTGCTTTTACATTAATACTAGGTGAAAATGTTTTTCTTTCTTTTTGATTATATAAGCCGATGTTACAGTCAATTCTGAACTTATTATGGGTGTGCTAGCAGAGAGACCCGACGTTATTCAAGGTTGAATGAGGATTAACAAATGTTTCCCCCTCTGTTATTTTTGTTGTCATCGAAATCGATGAAATCGATTGATTGGCTGTTACGGTTAAGGCCACCTCCAGCAGTGTACCGAGAGGAAGCACTACATGGCTCCCTGCAATAAGTTAGCCCATAATACATTGTAGTCTTCATTGCTCTGTAAAGAATTTATTGATTTTATAAAATTATCTGTAAATAATAGCTTGAATAAAAGTTTAAAATTATTTTTTGTATATAATGGCTTTAATTAAAGCTTCAAAAGAAAAAGTTAAGTATTATACTTCAATTGTGTTCTGGTCCATGATATGACCTTATATTATATCCGATGGTAAGGCCCCAGCTTGCGGGCTTTGGGGAGTGTGGAGCCACCCTTTAATTGCCACTGCTCCCAGGTCCACTCTGAGCCGGAGTGGTAGTACCTGTTATGGTCCCAACTATGGGTTAAATAGAAACCGACTTGAAAAATAACAAATATATACTATTAAAAAAAATTTCTTCAAAATCACTGGATTCGGCATTAAATAACCTGAAAAGGGTTGATATGCCGTAAAACAAAAACAACCAACCAACCAACCATCAATTGTGTTCTGAACAGAAGAATTAATTTCGAACGTGTCTCTGTCTTATCAAAGAATTTACTTTTGATTTTATATGATGGACCCTTCTGCTTGTGCGGTGATAAAACTTCTCAAATGCACTTGTGATGTTAGGCTATATAAAAGTGTAAACTTTGGTCAAAATCGGACTTCCATCATTAATTGGATTTTTTGCTTATCGATTTTCAATACTTATCGGAGGCATTCCAATACAAAACTTACATAGTAACACTCCCAGACACATCAATACATTCCTGTGAAATTCCAAAAAATTCGGCCCAGCTGTTTCCGAGTCTTTATGGAACAAACTCACACACACACAAAGAATTTATTTTACATAATAACAGTAGGGATAGAGATAGAGATCATGGTGAGTTTAACATTTATTGCTCATCGATTTGTTCTTAATATTATTTTACAGATAGCAAACTTATTTTTCAATTTAATATAACTATTTAATATAAATTGTTAAACAGTATTTAGTCATTATTTTACACCATAGCGTTTGCATGATAAACAAATCCCCATATGTCAGCTTTCTTTATTTCATAACTAGCAGGGTAATTCGACATTGCCTGGAACTGAATGATGATCAACCAATGTTTCACACTCCCATACATATATATATATATATATATATATATATATATATATATATATATATATATATATGTATGTATATATTTTCATCGAAATGTGTTGTGAAACTGTCTATTTTTCAATCAAATCGATTGAATGCCTGCTCTAGTTGAGGATACATCATCGTGCACTGGGAGGAAGCTCACATGCCTCTTGCAGTTGTTAGTTCACATTATATTGTAGTCTACGTTGCACTGTAGAGAACCTGTTGATTTTGTAAAAATATTTTTCATATACAATGGCTTGAATTAAAGTTTAAAAAGTAAAAGTCCAGAATCATAGTTCAATTGTGCTCTAAACAGAAAAGTTCATTTTGAAATGCGCCTCTATCATATAAAAGAACCTACTGTTGATAGTATAAGTCAGTCCTTTCGGCTTGGATGGTAATAAAGCTTCTCAAAGGCACTTGTGATGTTAGGCTGTGTAAGGTTTTAATTTTGGTCATAATCGCCCGTTCTATCTCTCATTTGATTATATCGATTATCGATACTTATTGAAGACATTCTGATATACAACCAATCTAAGAACACTGCCAGCCACATAAAGTATCTTCATGTGAATTTTCATAAAAATCGACCCAGCAATTTTCGAGTCCATAGGGAACGAGCATACACAGACAAAGTTCCTTTTATGTAATAGATAGATTTAAAATTGGCACAAACAAAGTCTTCAACTACAACTCGATCAGCAAGCAATGCTGCTGCTGATATTACAATGAATGTAGCCTGGCCATTTTCTGTGTTGACTCATTAACCTTCGCAACAACCAATAGCAATAGCTAATGATACATTACCTGAAAATACTTCCTTTAAATTCTTCGGCCTAACGCTCATAGGGAACATGAGTTGGAACAGATAAATTAAGAGCATTGCCAAGGTCGCTGCAAAGAAGGTGGGCTCTCTCTACTGTGCTAAAAAGCTACTTACACCTGAAAGTATCCTGTCTCTTTAGAAGGCCACCATTACCCAATGTAAGGAGTATTGTTGTCACATTTGGATTGGTGCATCTGCTACTAGTCTCTCACTCCTGGACAGGGTTGAAAATAGTCGCTAATCTGATAGTTCCTGAACTGTCATCTAAACATTAGCCTCTGTCCCATCAACGAAATGCTGCATCCCTCTGCCTGTTCTACAAGTATTTCACTGGGGAATACTCCAACGAACCACAAGCACTTGTGCCCCTTTGTCGTAAATGGCCCCAACAAACCTGGCAAGCAGCAAAATCACACCCCTACACAGTAGATGTAAGAAAGCCCACTCCAATAGTTTCTTCCTCAGAACTGCTGGACTTTGAAACTCATTTCCGAGATTCTACTTCCCCAACTGCACTGACATGCAGAAGTTCAAGTGTAATGTGAATAGATATCTTGCTGCTCAGCTCTCCTCATAGTATCCCTGCAACTTATGTCCCCAATAGTAGCCCCCTAGATCAAAGTGGGACTGTGCTTTGTTTGGGGTGAAAATGGAATCTATCTACATATCTATAAAAGTGAACGTGTCTGTGTGTCTACATTTCCCTACAAAATAACTTTGTCAATTTTAAGTCTACAGACTCGAAATTTAATATACAGGGTACGGAGAATGTGGAAAATCTATTTAATTCGTTTTCAGCCAGAAATTTGGCGATTAAGGGGTCAAAGTTCAACGATTTGACCTTTGAGAACTCTACTAAACTCCTCCGACAATTTTGGGTCTAAACACTTTTAGATATAGGTTCCTTGGACATGGATCTAATTTAATAACTTGATTTGAGCTCAAAACAATAAATTTTAAGGGGTCATAATATGGGTCAAAGCTAAAAAAAAATTATTTCTGCGGTCTCTACCAAATTAATCAGACACTTTCTGGTCTAAACATGTAAAATTTTACATAAAGGGTATTCAGAGATAGGGCAAGTTTTTTAATCGGTTTGGGTCGAAAATTTTTAGTTACCCAATAGTATGTATGTATGTTTGCATGTGTGCCTAAAACTTTCGACAGGGGCGACGGATTTTTACAAGATCAGTATCGTTTTGAAGTTCGAACTTTCAGACTACAAATATCGAAAAATTGTCCAAAACATTAATATCTGTACCTTCAATTAGGCACTTTTCTAGAGAGAGTTCGCTTTTTTCGCTGATATTTTTGAAAGTTATCCTCTCCTTTCTATTGTCTAACCTTTATTAAAACCTACGTCACTTCCGGTTTGGTGTTGGTCGTAACAACAAAGACGTCAGGTTTTTTTTCCGCATTCTTTTCGTCCTTCGTGGTACGGGTTCAAGCCTTCCTTTCTACTACCACTTTTTTTTTTCTTAACACTCACATCCAAACACCCGGGCAACGCCGGGCTGAAATGTTATTCTATATATATATATATATATTATATATATATATATATATATATATATATATATATAAAGTGAAAGTGTCTGTGTATCCGTGTGTCTGTGTACATTTCCCTACGCAATAACTCTGTCAATTTTTTAGTCTACAGACTCGAAATTTGATATACAGGTTACTGAGATTTGGGAAAATCGATGTGATCGGTTTTTGGCCAGAAACTTGGCAATTAAAGGATCAAAGTTCAACGATTTGACCTTTGAGAACTCTACAAAACTCCTCCCACAACGTTGGGTCTACGCACTTGAAATTTTAGATATAGGTTTCTTGGACATGGATATAACTTGATTTGAGCCCAAAACAATAAATTTTAAGGGGTCATAATAGGGGTCAAAGTTAAATAAAATTGACGTCTGCGGTCTCTTCCAAATTACTCAGACAATTTCTGGTCTAAATATTTGAAAGTTTACATAAAGGGTATTCAGAGATAGGGTAAGCTTTTTCATCAGTCTGGGTCGAAAATTTTTAGTTACCAATATATAAATGTATGTATGTTTGCATGTCTGCCTTAAATTTTCAATAGAGACGACGGATTTTACCAAGATCAGTATCATTCGATCTTTCATACGACAAATATAGAAAAATTGGCTAAAAACATTAATATCTTCCCCTTCAACTAGGCACTTTTCTACAGGGGAGTCAATTTTTTCGCCGATATTTTTTAAAGTTATACGCTCCTTTAGATTGTCTAGCCTTAATTTAAAAAAAATGTCGCTTCCGGTTTGGCAGTGGTCGTAACAACATAAACGTCAGGTTATACCCCGTTCTTTTCCTCCTTTGCGGTACGGGTTCGAGCCTGCCTTACTACCACCACTTTTTTTTTTTTGCTCAACATACACATCCGAACACCCGGGCAACGCCGGGCGCCCATGCTAGTATATCTATAAAAGTAAATGTGTCTGTGTGTCTGTCTGTGTATCTGTGTATATATCCTACGCAATAACTCTGTCAATTTTTAGTCTACAGACTCGAAATCTGATATACCGGGTACTGAGATTTGGGAAAATCGATGTGATAGGTTTTCAGCCAGAAATTTGGCTGTTAAGGGGTCAAAGTTCAACGATTTGACCATTCAGAACTCTACCAAACTCCTCAGACAATTTAGGGTCTAAACACTTGAAATTTTAGATATAGGTTCCTTGGACATGGATCTAATTTAATAACTTAGTTTGAACCCAAAAGAAACTATGTTAAGGGGTCATAATAGCGGTCGAATTTTAAAAAATTGACCTTTTTTTTGTTGTTTTTTTGCTCAGCATACACCTCCAAACACCCGGGCAACGCCTGGCACCCATGCTAGTATATCTATAAAAGTGAACGTCTGTGTGTGTACATTTTCCTACACAATAACTCTGTCAATTTTTACTCTACAAACTCGAAGTTTGATATACCGGGTACTGAGATTTGGAAAAATCGATGTGATCGGTTTTCGGCCAGAAAATTGGCTGTTAAAGTACAACGATTTAACCTTTGATAACTCTACCAAACTCCTCCGACAATTTTGGGTCTAAACAGTTGAAATTGTAGAAATAGGTTCCTTGGACATGGATCTAACTTAATAACTGTATTTTAGCCCAAAACAATAAGTGTTAAGGGGTCATTATATGGGTAAAATTGAAAAATAATTTTATCAAATTACTCAGACAATTTCTGGTCTAAACATTTGAAATTTTATATAAAGGGTATTCAGAAATAGGGCAAGCTTTTTAATCGGTTTGGGTCGAGTATTTGAGCTATCAATTTATAAATGTATGTATGTATTTTTGCATGTCTGTCTAAAACTTTCGACAGAAGCGACAGATTTTCACAAGATTATTATCGTTTTTAAGCTCAACCCTTAAGATGACAAATACCGAAAAATTGGCTAAAAACATTAATTTCTTCACCCTCAACTTGGCAGTTTTCTACAGGAAGGGGTCGCTTTTTTCACCGATATTTTCGAAAGTCATCCCTTCATTTCGATTGTCTACCCTTAATTTAAACATACGTCACTTCCGATTTGGCAGTGGTCGTAACAGCAAAGATGTCACGTTTTTCCCCGTTCTTTTCCTCCTCCTTGTACAGTTCGAGCCTGCCTTCCTACTTCCACTTTTTTTTTTTTTTTTGCTCAACACACACCTCCAAACATCCGGGCAATGCCGGGCTCCCATGCTAGTGTAAAATAACACATTTGGCATAAATAACATTCTCTTTTAACCGAATATAATTCTGTAATGATTTATGACTTTGTTTTAAGTGAAATCTTTATCTTATATGCTATATTTTTTAATCATATATAAAATAGACATATTTTATTTTCCATACTTTTTAATTTAATAGACATTATTAAACAGCATTTAATTACTTGTTTACATTTTTTATATACTACGAGTGATCACTGATTATCAAGACCCAGAGGTCACTCGAGGATGAGTGTTAGACATCTCAGTGATGACCGGTAATGGTGGAAATTGTATAGAATTTGATTATTTAAGAGGACGGCACAACAAGAAGTTGTTTATATTAGACTTGAAAAGGGCAATGTTGTAGCAAGCTGGGAACCACCCCCGTGATATTTTGTACCACAGTCTATCAGTTCAAAGAAGGAAAACCAGCTAATGGAGTTTTCGTTTTGTTTAAGGCACAGATATAAAGTAATGAAAATTGTTGATAGTGGTTGTAGCTAAACAAGTGTTTGTTCTGAATGATTTAGAGGGAGGAAGACATAATTGAAGCTCAACCGAGCACCTGCCATGAAAATAATGATAGAGGAGCGAGCGGAGATAGACTCACAAAGTCTATTCTATGAGAAAGACATAGTGAGGAGGAGAAAAGGTAATCTGCCACTAGATTTTTAATCTGATTATGTACTCTGTCAGTGCAGGAAAGCGTGCTTTAAGCAGTTCCACCCCAGATGTGGCAATAGTATTTCATCTTAAGATATATGTTCGTCTTATACACGTAGAGAATTACGTCAGGAGATCCCTTCTGGAGCAGTATAATTATCCAACCATTTGTCCAGCAACCTAGTTATTGATCTGATGTAAGTATTTCATTTTAAGTAAGAGACGTAGGTCAGTCTGTGGAGTTTGCCAACGTGACGTGCTTCCCGAAGACAAGAGTAAGTGTTATATTTCAGATGAATCCTAAAGTGAAGTACTATTTTCATATCTCGGGTAGTTCCGTTTGAAGAATCTTTTTTTTTTCGTCTTGACAAAGTACAAAACTGATTTTGTAATTCAGTGGAGAATGACCTCTTCTTGTCCTTAAATTCATTTTTTACTCTACTGTTATGTTTTTGTTAGCTGCTCGACTGATATCAAGTTTTTGGACCTTAAACTATATCCAGTGGTGAGGCCCCAGCTTGCGGGCTTTGGGGAGTGTGGAGTCACCCTTTGATTGTCATTGCTCCCAGGTCCACTCTGACCCGGAGTGGTAGTATCTGTTAGGGTCTCAACTATGGGTTAAATAGAAACCGACTTGAAAACAAACATATTCTATTAAAACATTTTTCTTCAAAATCTTTGGATTCGGCATTAAATAACCTGAAAAGGGTTGATATGCCGTAAAACAAAAACAAGCAACCAACCAATCTTTTGGTCCTTTCTGTGAAACATTTACAGTAAGAACTCGTCTAGTTACAACCACAGCAAAATAATTTTTTCCAATCTCTCTCTCTCTCTACTAAAAACTAAACAACACTTTCATGAACTATGATTTCTTCCTAGAATATTCCATCCACGGAACAAGATACCACGAGTTTACTTCCCAACTGACTACAGCATGGTCGTCTCCAAGTCTAATGAAAACAAATACGTATTGAGCCATCTTATTGGAAAATCAAGTATCCTTAAGTAACCTTCCACCTAATCCAGCTATTGTTTCCAATTCTCTCCTGGCGATCATCATTCGACCAACAATATCAACGTCAGTTTCTTGACATTGAAGGTTCGATGAATCATCAAGACAAAGGAAATAGAATATTCAGAGTGTGATAGGTTTTCGCTTTGTATCAGATCTCTGAAAATTTTCCAAGCGATCAGTGTTCTGAATAAGAGGGGTTTTAAACTGTTTTTTTTTTAAATTTTTTATGTAAACAAATATAATGAACTATTATATTAATTGCACTATTTAAGTTATAAATGCAAAGAAGGAACCTTAACTATTACTAAACGAATAATACACAGTTATTCGCTTTAGATTAGTTTTCTTTCTAGGTGTTTAATTAAGAGAAGTGTTTATATTAGTACACTGCTAAATTGTACCAAAGTATGTTAGTTTATTGCCGGTAACATTGGATAACAATAATAAATTAAAATTGGCTATTTAGAATAAAAGCTTGATTTATTAGCTATTTAAAACCAACTTTTAAAATCCGTCTGACCTCCTGTAATATATTAAAGTACTGTTTGAATCAAGATAGATAATCTTTGGAGAAAAAGGAAATGGTTTTCTTGAATGTAACAAGTTTGCTTGAAAAAACTGCTCTTAATATTCTGTATTCGAAGCAAGATGGAAACTTTCTAAAAAGCGAAGAAAAATATTTGAAAAACGATTTTGAAAGTTTTGAATTCAAAGAGTCTAAGAACTCTAGCTTAATGGAATATGATTTATATTTAATAGTAATGATAATAAACGACAAACTAAACACGTCTGCAAATGGAATGATTGAAAATTTCTATATCAATCTGAATGAGGCAGCTATAATTTCCTGATAATAAAGCGAAGACTTCATAAATATCAATAAATGCCGATACGAACAAGATGTTAATGCAAGCAATGCAATCGATTTCTGAAATTGTTTATCTTTTTCACTTGAAAATATTAGGATTCGATTCAAAAATTTAAATGTAACATTCTGAAAATGTCTGATAAATTAATTCTTCTAAATACAGTGTAGGAAAATGCAATGTAGTTATAGGAATACATTCAACCAGTCCATTGATATATTAAATCGAAAAGCTGCTGACTCATCTCTCAATACACGAGATATGTTGGAAATTTAACAGCAGAAAAATAGGAATAGATGTGATTAAATGATTTAATTTGTGACCAACCTGTTCTTCCGGCAGCCTGTTAGCTCTGCTGCGGACAAAAGGAAATAAGTGAGAAGAAAAAAAAGAAATGGCCGCCTTTTTATGATTTCTCAATATGCAAATGAGATGCTTCCGGTTGGATGTAAAAAAAAGTCTGATTTTTCAAAAGGGTTGGATTTTGGACTTGACTCTTTAAGTGATAAGTCGTGTTATCAGTGCGTTGTGTGTTGCAAGAGGATTCTGGACTTGACTCTTGAAGTGACGAGTTATATCATTTGTGCGTCGTGTTTTGCAGTTAAATTTTGAACATGACTATTTAAGTGGCAGGTTGTGTCAACAGTGCGTCGTGCAAGCGGATTCTGGACTTGACTCTTTAAGTAGCAAGTTGTGTCAGCTGTGCGTCGTGTTTTGCAGTTGGGAGCTTATTGATAGCAGAACCCAGAGTGTTGAAAGTGTGGAATCCTTACTTCTTGATTTTTCTTTTTACCACAGTACATTCAAATAGTCAAATTGCTATATAAAATCTCAATATGCGAGACATGTCAGGAAATTAACAGGAGATAAATGTCGGTCGTATTTTGAAATAACTTGGAAATCACAGAACACACAAAGATAAAACAAAATGTTAGTCGCCTAGTTCGGCAGGTTGACGCTTAATGATGGCTTGCTATACAAATTTGTGTGGTTTGTGCCTGAGAATTTTTGTTGTTTAGGCGCGTACTCATAAGAGATGCCTTGTCGGTGAAACATAAGCTTGAAATAAAATTGTTATTGCTGAACTCATAGAATTAATGACTGCAAATTTGGGATCTTCACAAAATAAAATTTCGATGTTTAATTTGGTGTCTTTTCTATATATTTTTCCACAGTTTCAAGCCGAATCATTTCTTCATCAATTCATTGTTGTCTCGACGGCCATGATTTGAAATAAACTTAATAATCACAGAATACACAAGATAATAAATAGTATTCATCTACATTGATAATGATGGCTTGCTGTGAGGCTTTATATGGTTAAACATTCAGGTTGTGTCTGATAATTTTTCTTTGAATACCTGTTTAAGCAGGTATTCATAACAAATGCTTTGTTGATGAGATGTAAAGTTGAAATAGAATTTTTATTGCTAAACTCGTAGAAAGAATGGCTGCATCTTCGGGATCTTTACAAAATAAATGGATGAATCTTAGAATATCAATTCTTGTCTCAACAATTACAATGACTGTATTCGCTTTTTTAAATATTTGTTTTCAAATTTTGTTGTTTATTTTATACATTAAGTTATTTATTTTTCGATGTTCATTTAGTGTTTTGCTTGATATTTTCCCATTATTTCAAGGCGAGTCAATTCTTCATTGTCAAGCTTCCCGTCTCAATTCTCTTTATCTATTAAAAAGATATTGTTTGTATAAAATTGCTAAAACAACGCTAAGAGCATGTATAGAACCAAGATGTAATTAAAAAAAAAAGACAAAATCAACAAAAAAGCAGATTTAAGTCAAAGTTACACAACTTCATGACTGCAATAAGACACGTTCTCAAACTTCTAATCTTTGGGTTTTGTTTTATTTTGCAAGAAAAAAAAATCACAATCAGGCTTCTTTGATAAAATTAAATTTAAAACGACTTTTTTGGAAAGTCGTGTTTCAATCAGCGCTTCACCATAGGTCATGTCATACAAGTAGTCAAATTGAAGTGATAAGACAGTCTTATCTGTTGCAAATTACTACTAAAAATTAGAGGTTGTTGTTTCAAAAAATAAGACTAATCAATTCTAACGAAGATGATATGTTTTTTTTTATCTATGACAGGTGCTATTTTTGAAGAATCCCTGTCTCTTTAAATGTAAAATATCACAAATCTGCAAGTCAAAAAGTTATATTAAAACAGAAATCCTTGTGGAGTTGAGACAAAGATAAGCAGTAATTTTAAAAGTGCATGGCCTTGTATTCTGGGGCAAGCATATTTATTCTATATTTCTTTAAAAATCTTATTAATTTGTTTGTTATCTAAAAACTTGAACATTCAGATATAGATTGACGATTTCAATAGAAAAAAATCCCCTTTTTTGCATTGTTAAAAAAATGTAGGAATATTATTTCCATATACTTTATTGTTCCATCAAAAAATGTATTTTAAGTATTAGAAAATAGTGAAGTGACATTTTTAAGTTTAATTTTAATGTTTATTTCACATATATTAAAATGATGAGCTTTTGTATAATTCAACCATTATTTGGAAGAAAACGCCTTATAAATTTAATTTTGAAAATGTGCATAAAACTAAAACTTTGATAAATAAAGAGAATAAAGATTTTTTTAAAACAAAATATGAAGGAAATATAAAAAAGAAACAAGCGAAAACATACTGAAAAAGCAGGATGTTGCATTTTCCTTAGTGTATTCGTTAAACTGCAATCGAATCCATCCTCTCGACAGTTATTCATTTTATGACCATAGAATGAGGTGTAAAAAATTATCGATTATCTCACGTATACAACTCAAAGTTATTCCAAAGCGAAAACCTTGTAGAGGTGAATCAAAGATACTCAATAATTTGAAAAATGCGTGACCTTCTGTTCTTAGATGAATCTATTGCGTCTAAATTAAAAAGAATTATTTATTTATTAGTTATAGAAAAGAGATAGCATTCCACATTCAAAGACATTTTAGCGATTCTACTAAAAAAAATCATTTATTTGTACTTAAAGCAAAGTTTTCAAACATTCTTTACGTCATTGCTACGTCAGGAAATATATTTTTAGTGTTACAATAGGTAACTTTGAAAAAGTGAAATCAACAATAATGTTATAATTCATTGAAATATTTATTTTCTTTATTATTTAACTATTATTTGAAAAGAGAAAAAAGTATATTAAATCGATATTTAACATAAAAATTAATAAACGAATAAAGATTTATTTAATGAATGAAATATGGAGAATTGAATTGAAAATATCACCTTAAAGCACGATTTTTTTTTTTACAAAGTGATCACCACTTATCAAGGCCCGGAAGCCACTCAGGGATAAGGGTTATTGAATATATTTTCCTGACGTAGCAATGACATAAAGAATCGCTAAAATTGATTTAATATCCTTCCAATTAAATCTCTCCTTTTTGGTCCTCCAACAAAAGGAGGGTGAACCTTTAAATTCACCCTTGTCTGTTTGACCGTCCGCACTTTTCTCAATAACTATGCATTCGAATTTTTTTTAATTTTGCACAAACATTAAACATGATATGAGTAAGGAAACAACAGAACAGATTTTCTGGGAAAACTCCGGTTGCCACCCAAGGGGTGCTTTCGGGTTAAAATGACACTTTTGTGCTTATTAAAAAAAGAAATTGATGCCTTGGATTTTTATAAAACTTACTGAAAAGTTGTAACTAACTGATTTCTATATAATTTTGTTTGTCTATATTTCACGATAACTGTTGGGTGTGCTGCAGGGGCTCTTATATGGCTAATAAAAACACTCCATTTTTGGGACTATTTTACCATATTTGTCTAAAATTTTCTGTGTATGTCTATTTAGCAGTTTTGCATGGTGCTAAACTCACATTTAAATATGTTAAGAACTTGGGAACTTTTAAGGCTAAATGGGGAGAGAGGAGGCGAATGCTGAACTTAGTCATATTTTATGCCTCGAATGGAGTGGGTCATGCATGCTTCACTTGTTAGAATTATAAATTTTATAGCCTAAGAATAAGCTGAGAATTTTCTATTGACTCAATTATAGAATTCGTAAATTGAAAAAGTGAAATCCTTATAAAGTTAAATTAAAGGGAGCAAGTAATTTTAAAAAATGCATGGTAAATATATATTAAAAATATGATTTATTTATTAGTGACAGAAAAGAGACTTTCTCGTCTTACATCTAAGGTCATTTTATCGATTCCTTTAAAAAAAACTCATTGTATTATGAAGAAACTTTGCAAATATTATTGGTATAACACTTACATTAAGAAATATATCTTAATTATAACACAAACAATGTCCTTCACGACTGAGACAATTTTTTATTTTTGTTCCTTTTCTCCACGTTAAAAAACGACCCTGGTGTCTAACTCTGTCCCGTGGGGAGGCATAGTAAATAGGTACAATGAATATCTTTGAAAAAAATTGAAATCAACAACTGAAATAAAAAAAAAATTATTTGTTTTAGTATTTAACAATTATTTGAAAAGAATAAAAGCGTGGCCCACTTAAAAGCAGAACAAAAAATGTAGTGGAGAGGAGGAACATTCCTTGATTGTTTAAATTGCATGTTATGTTATAAAAGTTGCTGGAAGTGCTCCCTGTTGACATCTATGCATTTCTGAGCACGTTTAACAATGTTTGCAGATACTGCCTGTAGATCGTCTCTGTGGATTCTCCTGATAGCATTGGTTATGTGCTTCTTTAGTTGGTCGAGATTGTGAGGATTATTTTCATAAACATTTTGTTTTAAAGTCCCCCAAAGCTAAAAATAATATGATGACAAGTCCAGGGTACGTGGTGGCCATGACCCTTTTCTTATTGTTCTCTCTTCCGTAAACATGTCATGGAGTCGTGTCATTGATCTGTGTGACGTGTGGCATGTAGCGTCATCTTGTTGGAGACAGAATTGCATTTTGTCTTGTAGTGGCAGTTGTTATTGCGATCGGGCTACTTTTAAGTGGGTCGTTTAATCTGAAGAAAAAATTGATTAGAGAAAGATTAGAGATCGGGCTACTTTTAAGTGGGTCACCTTGTATATTAAATCTTTTGCAAACATAAACTTCATAAATAGGCGAATAGATATTCTTATTTTAAACTATGAAATATGAAAAATAGAATGGAAAACATTTTCTCTGTATAGGTACAAGCGTCATCAATTTTTGATAGCAGGAAGTACTCGTGGATTTATCTTATCTGATAACAGGAAGTAACCGGGGAGTAATCTCTCCTGATAGCTCTATATATAGAGGGCAGATGGGTCAGCTATTTGCTTTTTATCTGGATCTTAGCAGCGAGCTAGAGGACAGGATAAACATTGTACGAGAAATTTGTAGAACGTACAGTAGATATTGAACATACTTATTACATAACACCATGGAGCAAGAAAGTGTGCATATATTGAGCTTCAATTGGAGAGGCAAAAGGCTCACAGTATTAATGTTTGGTACATTTTAAGTTAGGAAACCAGTCAGGAAGTTGGGGAGTCAGGAAGAGAAAGGGAAAAAGGTGGATTTCTGTTTGTGGTTTTTGCAGAACATAATTAAGTTTTGAAAAAGGAAGTAGAAAAACAAATAGCATTAACGTTAGGTGCATTTCGTCTTAGGAAACCAATATCTTCAGACAGCCTGATCTGGTAGCACCAGAATAGAATAAGTATATCTCTACATACATGAAATCCTTTTATAAGGTTTTCTCACACCATGTCATTGACTTAATTATCCTCAAATAATTAGTTGACTGTCTGACGAAATCGAGGATAAACATGATTTTATCAATGTAATCGTTCATCATTTTTAAATATGTACAACCTCTAACTACCAAGTGTTCTCTTATTTTTTTTTACATATTTTATTTAAATTAAAATACTTATGCTATTTGTTTCGTTTTTTTTTTTAACCAAATATAATTTACTTTTAAGTTAATTATTACAGTAAGATTTATCCAGAAGAAATTAGAATCCACCCGTAACGAAATTTATTTCTTTTTTCTATTTCTAAAATTATAAAAAATGTAAATATTTCTGCAATTAAATGTACCTATTTACTATGCCTCCCCACGGGACAGAGTTAGACACCAGGGTCGTTTTTTAACGTGGAGAAAAGGTTAAAAAAAAAAAAAAAAAAAAAAAAAAACTTTTTACAGTTGTTAATGTAATAACCAAAAGGTGAGATGAAAATTATCTATTAGCTCAATTATACAATTATAATAAGTGGAGTTTTTTTTTTTACAAGGTGATCACTACTTATCAAGGCCCGGAAGCCACTCAGGGATAAGGGTTATTGCATGTACAGTACGTTAGTGTGGGGATCTAATAAAAATGTCTACTTAAGGGGGCGGTCAATCAGGAATCTGTTTACGTTGGACTTGAAGACATCCAGGTTGTAGTCAGGTGGGAAGCAGGCAGACGGAACAGAGTTCCACAGGTGAGCAGTTCTAAGAAAGAAGCTTTGTTCATGGAATCTACGTTTTGATTTGGGCACAGATAAAGAGTGGGGAAACTTTTGAACAGTGGTTTCCGCTAGACGGGTGTTTTTCGTAAAAGATTTGTGAGGGAGGGACTAGTGATTGGAGCTCAGACGAGCACCTGCCATGGAAATAACGATAAAACAAAGATAGGCTCGCAACGTCTCTTCTGTGGGAGAGAGGTTGCAGGGAAGATAAAAGGGCATCCCCCACTAAACCGCGAAGTCTATTTTGTACTATGTCAAGGCAGATATGGCAGCAGTATTCCATCCTTGGGCATACTTAGCTTTTATATAGATAGAGAATTGCATCAGTAGTGAGGAATCTTCTGGAGCGGTAGAAGGATCCCACAATCTTTCCAGCGACCTTGGCAACAGACTTGTTGTACGTGCTCCATTTCAGATCAGGAGTAAAGGTCAAGCCCAGAAGCTTGTCAAAACATGGGGCTTCTCCTAGACGAGAGCCGTCCATTTCAATTGATGCCAGATCAGAGCGTTGATGATGTAAAGATAGGAGCTTAGTTTTAGATGCATTAAAGGTAACCAGCCATCTCTTCCCCCACTGCACCACACGCTCGAGATCAGAGGAGAGAAAATCAGAGAGAACTTTGTCATTTACAGCCTTTGATATGTTGCCATAGATGGTTGTGTCATCAGCATAGATGTCAACGAATAACTAAAGTATGTGTTCAGGGAAATCATTGATGTAGATCAGGAAGAAAGTTGGGCCCAGGATGGGCCCCTGAGGTACTCCAGTATTAATACTGCAGGCTTCTGATTTTTGTCCATCTACCACTACTCTTATGAGCCTATCAGAGAGAAATGATTTAATGATAGAGAAACATTTCCAGTTACATCGTAGCTGGAAATCTTATGAAGTAGGCCTTTATGCCATATCTTGTCGAAGGCCTTTGATATGTCAAAAGCAATTGCCCTAGAAAGGAAGCCTTTGTCAAGTGATTCACTAATCCTATGAGATATAACCGTTAGCACATCTGCGGTAGATCTTGCAGAACGGAAACCATATTGCATGTCAGTAAGAAAGTTATTTTTGCTGAGGTAGTTGATTATTTCTCTATTTAATATGGATTCCAGCAACTTACTCATGACACACAGGAGACTTATTGGTCTGTATTGAGAGGGAGATGACTTATCACCTAAATTCTTAAATACAGGGCTTACTGATGAGGTTTTCCAGGGTGTTGGAAAGCACTTCTCCTTAAGGTAACACTTAAACAGTTTCGTAAGTATGATTATCTCAATTATATAATAATTGAAGATGTTATATCAAATCGAATGAATCGAATTGGGGATTGGAAAATTAGAACTTTATGTTGGATCGGAATCGGTATTGTTATCTGAATTGGAAAAGGGGGGGGGCTATTTGCGCTGCCAAAAACAAATCTTTTAATTGTTTTCTTTTCATATTTTTTTTAACCTAATTTTCTATTGATGGTACTAATGATAAATATTTATTGATTTTAAACTATCAGAGAAACTAAAATCTATAAATCATCCTCCCTCAAGTGTATTTGTTACATTTTCAAATATATATATATATATATATATATACACACACACATATAACATGGGTGTTGACCGTAATCTGAAAACAAAACAATAAAAAACATAAATATTTAGAGGTTTTAAAAGAATTGAAATCGATAATTTTATCGAAATTGGAAATTTAGAACAGAGCTTCTGATTGTATGGGGACCGGGAAAAATATTGGAATCGTTCCATAACTAATTAAATTTGAAATTCTTGTAGAATTAAGCTAAAGATATTCAGTGATTAAAAAATGAATGACCTTGTATTTTGGGACAATATATATGGCTTCTAGATAAAAAAAAAGAAAAAGAATTTATTTTTTATAGAAAAGAGATCGTTTTATATTCAATGACAAATTTACGATTCCATCGAAAATTTGTTTATTTTTTGTATTGTGAACAACTTCCGGGAATATTATTGTCATAAAAGATCATCGTTTTAAAAATTGGGAGGGGCATCTCAAGGTTACAAATCAAAAATTGTTTCCAACATTACTTGTGATTCTCAATCATCTAGAATTGAAAACATACAAAATAAAAATATAAATTTTTAATGGAGTTCTCAATCTATAATTGGAGCTCTAATTTCTGATGTCAGAAGAATTATTAATTTCAATGACCAAACTTGCTTAGCAACAAAATTACCCCCCTTCACTGTTGAAGTCCCCAAATGTTAGAAAGCTTTCTACTCTAATAGTTTCTTCTCTTGAACTGCTAGGCTTTGGAAATCCCTTCCTACTTCCCTTACAGTACTCATATACAGAAGTTTAAATGTAATGTTAATCAACATCTTATTAATCCTTCCCAGGCATTGTCCCAAATAGTAGTCCTTTACGTCCAAGTGGGGATATGCCTTATTAGAGGTGACCGTGAGTAAAAAAAACTGAAAATTATCTATTCTCATTATTACATAAATCAGAAATCACAGGTGAAACGTCATTTTAATCTTAAAATTAATATACTATTATTTTAATTTAGATGACGTTGAATATAATCTTTTTTTTAAAAATAAAATCATTTAAAACGTATTGAAAAAAAACATCAATCCATTATATGATGATTTCTCAAATATGAATAAAAATTTCTTTGACTTGAACTTTCAATTTTCTACAAAAACAAAAGGATTCTATATCGAAAATTATAAAAAATGTAGGTAATATAAAAATTATCTAATAAAAAATGTATGTAATATAAAAAACTTGGAATTAAATTAACTTTTTTCTGTAGAAAAATAAACAATGCAAAGTAATAAAATAAAAAAAGTGAAACAAAAAATTAGAATTAAGTAATATTTACCTTTGCAGCAATACAATAAATATAAATGAGCTGAAATTTACATAATTTTATGCGTAAAAAATATGAAAAAATACACACAAAAAGTATTTTAGTAATATTCATATTGTTAATAATACACTTCATACATTAAATTCTGGGCATTAAAATTATATATTTTTTTTATTAATTGCCGAATGTTTTATGCTTAGAAAAATAATTTGACACAAAGCTGAAAAACATCACACGATTACTATGTAACTTACCTTTCAAATTAATTGCAAATCAAATGTTATAATTTGACCAAAATTAAAGTAATAATACTGGTTTAAAAAAAACAGCTATAATAATAATAATAATAATACCTTAATAGTCGTATAATAATAATAATAATAATAATAATAATAATAATAATAATACCTTAATAGTCGTATAATAATAATAATAATAATAATAATAATAATAATAATAATAATAATAATAATAATAACATAATATTAATGCAATAATAATACCTTAATAGTCGTATAATAAAATAATATTAATGCAATAATAATAATAATAATAATAATAATAATAATAATAAATCTTTAATAATACCAATGAAGTATTAATAAAACAATAATAATAATAATAATAATAATAATTTTTAAGCGAAACATAAGGAAAGGAAAAAAATCCTGGGCAGTATCCCTAGTAAGATATTCTAAATCATTTACAAGTTGAATAAAAGAAAACACTAATTAGATGAAAATCCCGACAACTAATGCATATAAAGAACACACTGGAGTGAAACAGTGATGGTGATATAAAAGACAGAAGAGAATTGGAAAGTATAAAAGACTGTGTGTATGATACAATGAAAAAAAAACTAGAAAAATACACAACCCAAACTACAGAGGCTGCAAAATTTTTCTTACTTTGAGTCATAAGGTTTAAAGTTCAATCTTCAGATATCAAATAATTTTCCAGTTAGTATCTAAAATCTGAAACAAGAAATAAAAAAATGTATGTTTTATTAGATAGAGAAACTACTATTAAACAACCTAAGAAAACGGACTGTTGTTCCTGCCGCTTCCACTGGAATTAAAAACAATCGATCTTTCATTTAGAACCACATAATTAAACGGTATATTCCTCCTTCTGCTTCTTCATGGATTTTAAAACCTTTTTAACTCTCACATTCTGGTGATGGTATCATGAGGAAAAAAGTTTTTACTCAGCCACTTAATCAATGTAAGAGTTGTTTTTATATTTGTTACTCCGTATTGTAACCATTCCTTCCTATTGGTTACTTCATACGCTTACTCTTTGGCAGACCTGTTTAGAATCTAGTGGGTCAAAGGTTTGTAGTGGGGTCTCCATTAAGCTTGATTTGTCTTAAAGTGATTCTATCTTTCTATCTATTTATTTTTGATGATTAGTATGGCTATGACAAGAGAATATTCTTTTCATTATTTTGACTCTCGAGTATATATCCGTTAATTTCTTATAGGTCTTTAGTTAGAGTGATGTGGTTCTCAATGGATTAACTGTGTCAAACTATGTCGGATATATACTCGAGAGACAAACCAATGCTAAGAATATTCTCTTGTACTAGCCCTAATGATTAGTTACTTACAACAAGTGGTTTTATGCCTTGTCTGAAACGACTTCCATAAAAAATATATGATGTACAAATCCATATTAGTAGCCGAAAAGATTCAGAATTTTCAAACGAAGATAATTTGCCAAAAGGCGCATGTCACTTGGTAATCAACATCTCAGAGCGACAGTAATTTAGTGAACCATTCTTCCAAGGATCTGATCAATCCATGAAAATAGCTAGAGAGTTCCGCAATTCTGTAAAGAGAATACCATAAATCTCTCTGACCATTCTTTTAAAGAATGATCAAAAGGGACAGAGCAGTGATTGTTTTGGTCCCAAATGCATTGAAGGATGAGGCCTAGATAAAGAATGAGGCTTGAATAAGCAAAGGGGATGAATAAGCTAAAATAGACCATGTTGGAAGCCAACACAAATCATTATTAGGAATGGTCCTATTTCTGAAAGACTATTTCCTCATGGTGGTTTACAGAGAATTGGTCTCGTTTTCTCATCCTTCTTTGTCTCTTAGTTTAGTTTGCAGAAGAATAGGATTTCTCAAAACAGGCTTCAAGAAAAATATTCCTTACACTAGCAAAAATATGCCGCCCCCTACCATTTGCATATTTTTGCAAGTAAGTGTTGAGTTTGTTAATAAACAGCCGATCATGGCAATTTCTTGCTAATGTACGCTATCTTCTCTCCAAAATGGAAAAAGTAATGCTTGGGAGGATAGTCTAATTACAACAAAACAGATACTACACTGCCTCCTACAAAATCACTGAAATGAAATGTCTCATTGCCAACAGAACATATATTGCACTGACCCTGTAAAGAAAGAGATAATGTGTGGTAGGATGATCCCAAAACAAGATATTACACTATCTCAATCCTCCAAAAAGAAATTAATATCTGTAAGGATTGTCTCTTGCTAGATAATGCCTCAGAGAATAGTTTCATGAAAACAGAACAGATATTACACTACTCCTACCCAAAGGATGCTGAGAGGATAATTTCATGACAATGAACATATATTACACAACACTCCCTAGAAAAAGAGAAGATAAAGTTTGGAGAGCAGATACTACAGAATGCAATGATAAAATTGTCGCCCTAGAAAAAGGACATGATTCCATTTCCGTTTGATGGAAACCGATTTTCTTTTTTTGTTGCAGATCATTCACAAGTTGTTCAGTTGTGTACAAATTCTAAAAGCGGTAGACACCTTTTATCATGTCTGAAAGTGACGCAATGTTCAATGAGCTAGATCAGAGATGCGCCACTGTACAACTCATGCTCTCTATCGATCCAAGTTATGACAATAGGACCATTGCTAACATCCTTAAAATGCAAGTCCGGATGGTTTAGTGCTTGAGGGCACAGCTCAACAAAGTTTCCGGCCATGGTTATGGTCTTTGGTGTGATTTCAAGTGAGGACCACATTCATGCCACCTCATGAGATTGAAGTCAGCTTAAAAGTCAACACCAAAGTGTACCTGGAGTGCTGAAGAGTGTGGTGATCCCCTGGTGCAATCAAGTGGCCGCTGGCAGAACTTGGGTGTAGCGGCAGGACTCTGCACCACCCCACAAATAAAAGACACCCAGGCTTGGCTTTAGAAGAAGTGCTACGACTCTGTATCCTTCTCTCACTGTCTCCATCTCCTGACCTTAACCTGCTGGACTACTTTGTGTGATCATATGTCGAGAACATCACCAACATGACCTCTCACAACACCAAAGCCAGCCTGGTTGCTGCCATCTGCTAGCTTTTGCCGGTGCTTATGGAAAAGGCCTGCTCTGAGTTCCAGACCTGTAACAGAGCAGTGATTGAGGCTGATGGTGGCTACATTGAATAAATGTCAGCTCTACTACATAATTAATTTTCTCTCAGTAAAAGATTTAAGATAAAGCTCTAGTGTTTTCTTTAGGGCGACACTTATCTTTCCGCCTTATGCAATATTCTTGCCCCCAGAGGCAGAGATGATGCCTGGGAGAATGGTCGTCTGACAGCATGATTTCCCTCACTCACTATCTATCCCTAAATCTAAACGTAGATTCCATGAACAGAGCTTCTTTCCCAAAATTGTCCGCCTTTGTGTGTGTGTGTGTGATTAATTCTATAAAATTTAACAGCTTGAGAAAAATAAAGTTTCTGACAGATGTCGGATTCCCATTAATTCAAATTAATCGCTAATCTCTCTCTATATATATATTCGTTTAATATGTAGAAAATAATTATTTAGACTCTAAATAATTATTTTCTATTTTTATTTTTCTACTTCTAAATTTTAAAGATTCGTTGTTTAAGACTAGTTTGGTTAGGATCACGGCGCAGCAATCAGCATCCACTCTCATGCTACGCTCATCCCATTATGTCCTTGTTCGATGAAGAAGAAATCCCTCCAAACTGAGGAAATTTTTTATTTTTGTTCCTCTCAAAGGATACTTCAACATTAGAATAAATTTAATTTTTCGGAAATACTCTTCATGAACACCACAGGAACGTTTATAATTCGGTTTAATTAAAAAAAAAAAACTTTCATTAAGGAATCTGCTTGAATAACTATTCCTTAAAATTATAAAAAATTCAAGAAAATATTCATTAAAGTATCATGCTCGCAAAATAATTGTTTCTTTAAAATTATCAAGAATCTAAAAAACCAAGTTCAATAGGGTATTTTCGCCGTTCAACTGTAACTCGTTATGAGATTTCAATGAAGCAATATGGGCAGCTATGGGGACCGATCTATATAAGCCCTAGAACAAAGACGGAGAGAAAGAGGGCACAACACGTAGAGTAGAGCAAGCAAGGTTTTCAATAATACCCCTTACCATCACATACCCGTTGTCTACAGCCATATGCACTCGCTCTTTTGTGACATCGGCCTCTATTGTTTAAAAAGAATGATTGACATATTATTATGTGGTAACGCACAATAACGACTGAAACTTAATTTAAAAATATAACAGGCCGGTGTTACCAATCTATGGGAAAACAAAATGTTAGGGTGTTTAATTTTTTGAGAGGGCCTTTTTAACAAGAATTTCATATTATTTATTTCATTTAAATCATAAATAAAATCATTTGATTTCTTTTTTTATTTTTTCAAAAGTTTTCCACTGCGGCCAGCAAAATCAGTGCATGTCTGTGAGGTGGGGGTGAAGGAAAAGAAAGAATCAGTTAGTGTCTCCTCTACTCAAAGCTTATTTGTCTGCTAGGTAAGATTAAGTCACGATGTTACTGATACAATTCGTAATATCTTTTTTCTACTCTATTACGAAAAAGCCTAAAAGGAGTACTCATTTTCTAATAAAAATTTTAGTAAACAATTATATATTCCATAACCAACAAACATTTTTCAAACAGATTTAAAAAAATCAATAAAACAAAATCTGCTGACAAGAGAAAAAATTTTTCCAGTTATGTCCTATTCTGTCAGCGTTAATGCCAGTCTAGCCTGAAAATAAAAAAAAATTATATCATCAAGTTCAGAATTCAATGTAGAATCAATGTTCCTGGAATAGAAAGATTTTTTTCAAATCACAGTTCTATGTGATAAAAGCCCCCGAATTCCAAAGAGCTGTCGAG
>NC_136490.1:53647766-53675266 GCF_053919585.1 Euprymna scolopes | reverse complement strand
ATGAGTTAAAATACTATATTTAGGCGGATATTTTGACCAGGAAACGTCGGGTGTGTACGTGTGTACAAATTTGTGTGTATAATATATATATATATATATATATATATATGCTGTTTACTCCGATATTGGCAAGATTCGCTTAATTATGAGCTCCATAACCTAACATGCAATTGAACCCTAAACCATCAAAGTAGATCTCACAAATGAAAGCGTAGATGCAACAGATACGTCATTGGAAAGAAGAAGAAGATTTGACAATAAAAGAGTTAAATTAAGTTGCATTTACTTTACTCCACTCTCTACCTTTCCATTTTCCATATAACCGTTTAATGTCTTCACACTGATCATTATGCCATGTTTTAACTTTGAACTTGGTCTTAATTTCCTGTGCTGATGATGGGATTTGATATTAATAAAACCAATATTGCCACAGAAACGAGTGTACCCAAATTTGGAGCATGCCTAAATGTTTATTACGTTAATTTATTTACCTCGCATCTATAATATATACATAGATATATTATGTGTAATGTTTTTTTTTTTGGTTGCCACTTATGATAGTATAGAAATTATTGTTATTAAACTAAAAAGTTAATTTATGTACATGTTTAGGAATACATATGAATCTAATATATATATTCTGTATAATACTAAAATGTCTTGTTAATTGTCTCATACTAAATTTTCACATGAGAAAGGGAGAATGAGACAAAAAGGAGGTAGGAAGAGGTGTAAGTAATTTGGGAAAAGATAGTGAGGTAGTAGTAATGGTATTATTATCATTATTATCATTATTACTATCAGAAGTAGTATTAGTAGGGTAAATGGAGGAGTGGGTGTGGATGATATTAATAAATAAAAAGCGTGAATAAAGAATAAACAGAAATTAACTAAGTTATTAATAGCAGCAGCAGCAGTGACAGAGAAAGACAGTAAATGATTGACGCAAATAACTAAAGAAACTAAATATAGAAGAACATGACATGATTTGAAAATTGTAGAACATGATAAAAATTCTAATGTAAAGTGCAGTGCGGGGTAAGGGAGCAAACAGGATGATAATTTAATCAATTGGGACTTCTAATGCCAATAAAAAAAAACGATGAACATCATGCTTAAGTCCAAAGTGTAAAAAGCCGTTAACTGTTTCTCATCCAGGTTTCTTATATGTAAGTAGTTTAGAAAAATAAAGTTTAAATATTAGGTATTCATCTTTTTGAATAGCTGCACAAACATTGGGAATATTTTCTTTTCTCTGCACAGATCAAGCAAGATTCACATGTTTTATCTTAGCAACGATATGATATACGTGTCCGGAAAAGGAAAAGAAAATATGGGAAACCGCATTGTTTGGATTCTTTAGGCTATCGTTCTCATTTTATGTTTCATTTTTGTGTCGGTCGATGTAACCTCCGATTCTATTTAGCTGTGTCTTGTCACATACGGGAATCTTTCTGTGAAACTCGGGGAATTTTGCCATTGAACTTGTGGAATCTTCATGGAACTTTTAAACGGAACCCTTTATTTAATCCGCGGGTGAAACATGCTCCTATTTCATAGCCATATCTAGACAAAAGAATTAATTCATTCGAAATTGTAGTTTAGGTGTCGCCGACACTGAAGATTGAACCTTCAATCCCCAGAAAAGTGTAACTTATTACAGAATTTTACTAAGTACTTAATCCACTATGCCCGGGACTCTAACCAGTCATGAGTGACAGGAAAAGAGCATGCTATCCCCTGTGGATTAAATAAAGAGTTTCATTTGAGATTCCTTGCGTATTTCTAAGTTCAACAAAAAGATTTCTGCGTTCGCCAAGATACACCTGAAGACGGTCGAAGGTTACATTGACTAAAACCTAGATGAGAATGCTAGCCTAAAGAATCCAAATAATGTTAAATCAATTCACATCTCAAAAACTGAGAAACATGAAAAGGAAACAGTTGTTTTAAAATAATATTTGCACATATTTAAGTTAGCTATGTTGACAAGACATAGAAAGCATCCTTAACATATATGCATACATGAAAGAAGCAAAAAAAAAGTTTTACATACGAACACAAGTTCTAAATAAAGAATTACAATGTCTGATATTGGATATAATATTATTAAATTAAATTCAGAGTTCTAATAAACGCATGCACAGCATGATATAAGTTTTTACATGCGGATGTTTTTCTTTTGCGTTTCTGGAATGCACCAAAATATGATTGGTTGGTTGTTTTTGTTTTACGGCATATCAACCTTTTCAGGTTATTTAATGCCGAATCTAGTTATTTTGAGGAAGGATTTTTAATGGAGTATATTTTTTTTAAGTCAAATTCTATTTAACCCATAGTTGGGACCCGAGCAGGTACTACCACTCCGGGTCAGAGTGGACCTGGGAGCAATGGCAATTAAAGGGTGGCTCCACACTCCCCAAGGCCAGCAAGGTGGTGCACTCACCATCGGATATAGTTTTAGGTCATATCCAGGACCTCCAAAATATGAACTCTTCTGAAAAAAAAAAAAAAACACTGGAAAGAGGTCAAAGTTTTGTTTTTGTACAAAAGTACCAAATCACACGACCTGAACACCCCTTGGTATCTAAGTCCCAAATTGGATAAATCTATTTTCTACTGCAAAAATCTGCCTCCTTTGAAATTTGATAGATATGTAATTTTAATTTTTCTTTGTAATATGAACTATTTGAAATAAAAAAAAGTTTAACCAATTAATTCCGGATAACAACCACCATAAATAAAAATAAAACCCATATTTTGGTCATTTTTTTTTTCAACTTTTGTGGTTGTTGGTTGGTTGGTTGTTTTTGTTTTACGGCATATCAACCCTTTTCGGGTTATTTAATGCCGAATCCAAAGATTCGGAAGAAAAAATTTTTTAATAGAATATATTTGTTGTTTTCACATCGGTTTCTATTTAACCCATAGTTGGGACCCTAACAGGTTCTACCACTCCGGGTCAGAGTGGACCTGGGAGCAATGGTAATTAAAGGGTGGCTCCACACTCCCCAAAGCCCACAAGCTGGGGCCTCACCACTGGATATAGTTTAAGGTCATATCCAGGACCCCCATTGAGGGACTTTTACCCTCTGCAGGGGAGCAGTCGGCATATTCTAATGCCCCACCGACAGGGCCTCAACTTTTGTAGGTGTTGTAAACTTAATGCAAATTGCACATAGTCTTTTCATTATTTTATCCAACTTTTCTAGGTTAAAAATTTTCTTTAATATCTACATGTACTGGAAGAATTGATGATGCTGAGAGAAATCCTTTTGCCAGGTAAACCGGAGCGTGTACTTTTAAGTATAAAAATAAATAACGTATATGAGCCCATCTATACGTTTATGCATGCCTTGAAACTGACCGAATATCTGTGTGCTTTAAAGCAGAGGCCCTGTCTCACATACAATACCACCCATATCTTATAGACATTTTTATTTTTTTAGATACTAGACTAGTTTTAAGTCTTTTTGCCCTACTTCTGCTTTTATCTTATTCATGGCTGTCTAGGACTTCAGAGAAGCTGAACATTTTACAGAAAAAAAATCGATATTGCTCAATGAATATAAGCTATGGCAAACTTACATATTCGATCGCAATAAATCACTATTTAAGCTCCTATTTACACAAAATTCTACGTTTAAAATATAGCAAGTAGACAATTTTCAAAATTGTTTGTTGTTTTATACATAAAGTCGGGGCGGACAGGGTGGAAAAATATTAGTCGCTAGGGGACATAACTACAATATTATCATGTAATTTCTGTCTTCTCTATTTTGATAAAGTTAGATATGCTTACTTATATATTGGTATGCACAAGTATACAATGTTAAACTAATTAACTGATTTTACAACACAGATGCTAGGCGTAATGGTGAGTAATGTGGGCTATATTTAAATAAATTTACTGTCATGTAAAAGAGGCGGGCATGAGATTGAAGCTCTTTGTGGAATTTTAGTTATCTCTGTTGTTTTGTTAAATTTTCACAATGGTTATTAGTCATCTGTTATAAGTACCTAAAGGTCTTTTAGGGGTAATAATATCGATAAAAATTCCTATTTGAAAATTAAAATAATAATGGAGTTAATTTGATCCATAAGTAAATATAAATTAAGCAAGATCCTCTGTAAATACTGGTGGCATAATGGAGAAAAGTGCTAAGTTAATCAGCTCAGAGTGGCAGTCTTCTAGAGATTGTAGGTTCAAGCTTCGGTATGGCAATAGTGAAAATACAATTATGATTTTCTTAAGATCCTACTTACTGACAAAATTAGAAGCTATCCCTGTCTGTTTTTGTGAAGTTTCGGCAAGGACGGACCATAAATTGAAGCTCAGATGAGCACTTGCCATGAAAATAACGATATTGGATACAAGTTTTACTTTTCAACGAAGGGATATTTTAATTCATAAAATGAAGAGAAATAAAGAAAACCCTTCTTTAAAAAAGATATAGATCATCTAAGAAGAAAAACTCGTGGTTTTATTCATTAAATAAAAAAAATATTATAGAACATTATTTGTGTTATAAATATTTTAAATGGCGTTACGAAATAATGTGTTCAATGATGTCAGCAAAAATGTATGCTTGTAGCAGAGCTAACATTTTTATGCATTTCAATATATACATATACTAGCAAGACCTGTGGAAATTCCGTAGCGGACTTTTTCATATGTAATATATTGATGTTGGTATTCAGTGGATATTCATCGTAAATGGAGACGCCCTAATATTATTGTAGTTCTTTTGATAAAACTATAAAATATTTATCTAAGGTAGCAAGAACACTCGGCGTAGCCCAGGCGTAAAATATGCTTAAATATGATATTTTAATTTAAGCACATTTTGTATATATTATTATAGTCAATTTTCTATCCATTCTTATATATTATAAAGTTGTAGTTTCAAAATTTAAAAAAATATATCCCTGTGACTTGGATGCATCAGCTTGAATCGAAACCAAAACTTATGAAGAAGAAAAAAAAAAAAAATATATATATATATATATATATATAACTTGAGTTCCTTCGCCTACAACCGAAACCAAAACCCATGAGGAAGAGAGATGACTTGAGTGCCATAGCTATAATCGAAACCGAAGCCAAAACCTATGAAGAATTTTGGTAAAATTATTTATTACAAGAAATAGAAGATTATAACAATTAAATGACAGTAACTCGGAAGAAAACAAGTGAAGCATATATGGTCTCCCATGAGGGCACAGTGAACAAGGCATAAAAACATATTAAGTTTAGCATTTGCCCCTCCACCCCATTTAGCCCCAAAAGTTCCCAAGGGACGTCAAATCATGGTGAAAATGAACAAACGGTGCAGTTTTAGGCCTTAACATATGTGAATTTGAGTTCTGCACCATGCAGAAAAAGATATGACTTAGTCCATCACCCCCCCTTCATTTACCCTCAAAAGTCCTCAAGGCCTTTACATATTTAAATTTGAGTTCAGCGCCATGCAAAACTGCTAAATAGACATACACAGAAAATTTTAGACAAATATGGTAAAATAGACCAAAAAATGGAGTGTTTTAATTAGACCTAAAAGAGCCTTTGGGGCACACCCAAGTTATCGCGAAGTATAGACAAACAAAATTATATGAGGGGCGTGCAATAAGTAATGCCCCTGATCCACTTCCCATAAGAGTAGAGCAACGAAACTTGGCACAGTTATTAGTCTTTCTCTACATAGGAACCACCTAGAGTTATGCATTTCTCCCATCGTTTGATGCAGCTCTGGAGACCGTTTTTGTAGACCACCCCAGGTTGGTCCTCCAACCATGATGTGACTTCAGAAATCAAGGCTGCATCATCTGGGAAACGCTTTCCTTTCAAAAACAACTTAATGGGTGGGAAGAGGTGAAAGTCAGAGGGTGCAAGGTAAGGAGAGTAGGGAGGATGGGGAAGGATTTCATAACCACATGCTCGTGCTTCTGATCTGGCGACATGCGAGTTGTGGATCGGAGCATTGTCCGGCAGGAGGAGGGTATTTTTGCTGATCTTGCCTCGCCTCTTGGTTTTGATAGCTTCCCTTAATTTCCTCAAAAGTGAAGCATGATAGGCTCCTGTAATTGTGGTACCCTTTGCCAGGAAATCTGTCATCACTACTCCGTCCTGGTCCCAGAAGACTGTGAGCATGACCTTGCCAGCGGACGACTGCACCCTTGCCTTCTTTGGAGGTGGTGAGTTCAAGTGCTTCCACTGCATTGACTAGACTTGGTCTCTGGATCATAGTGATGAACCCAGATTTCATCCTGTGTAATCAGTCTTTTGAAAAACTTGGACTCATCTTCTTGGCACATCTCCCAATTCATCCTCGAGCACTTGACGCGTTCTCGCTTCTGGAATTGTGTGAGCAACCTGGGAATCCATCTGGCAGACACCTTATGCGTAGGCAAATGGTCATGAATGATAGTTTCCACAGACACTGTACTAATCTTGACATCTTGGGCTATTTGGCAAATGGTAATGTGCCGATCTTCCAAAACCATAATTAGTTCAGAGCTGTAATTTCCCACATAACCCGTAGAGATATAAATGATTGCAAATAATGCAAAATTTCAACTAGATCAGACAACTGGAAGTGGGTCAGGGGCATTACTTATTGCACGCCCCTCGTATAAAAATCAGTCAGTTACATCTTTTCAGAAAGTTTTATAAAAATCCAAGACATCCATTTTTTTTTAATCAGCACAAACGTGTCAATTTTAGTGATTTTAACACTAAATTCACCCCTATGGGGGCAACCACAGTTTTCTCGGAAAATCCATCCTGTAACTTTTTTACTCATATTATGTTTAATGTTGGTGCAAAATTTCAAAAAATTACGAGGCGTAATAGTGTGGACGGACGAACAGACAAGGGTCAATTCACAGGTTCACTCTCATTTTGTCCGGGGACCAGAAAGATGTAATACACAAAATAACACACACGCTATCGTGTTCATATATAGATCAGCATATCATGAGGCAATGTTAACAGATTATCTGAGAAAATAATAGAAGTCCAACAAATATTAATGATTGAAAAGAAATTTACTGAAAACAAAAAGAAAACAAGGTAATTGAGTAATCGTCTCAAAAGTTTTCATTAATTCAGGTTCTTTTTCTTTTTCGGTCCTGGATATGACCTTAAATTATATCCAGTGATGAGGCCCCAGCTTGTGGCTTTGGGGAGTGTGGAGCCACCCTTTAATTGCCATTGCTCCCAGATCCACTCTTAGGGTCCCAACTATGGGTTAAATAGAAACCGACTTAAAAACAACAAATATATTCTATTTAAAAAATTTTCTTCCAAATCTTTGGATTCGGCATTAAATAACCTGAAAAGGGTTGATATGCCGTAAAACAAAAACAGCCAACCAACTTTTTTTTTCAGGGACAAACATAGTGCTGTAAGCCACTCATCAAAGTTTACATATTTAATAATAGCGAAAACCTCTACAAATATTAAGGATAAAAGAAAGTTTACTCTGTTCGCCTTGTATCATTTGTTTAGCAATGTAGCAATTGCTTAGTTAAATTATTAAGCTAAGGAAACATGTGTAAGGATTAACAGAGAAAATTAAAGGAATAGACTCCAATAAGTATTAAGAATGAGAATGATGATGTACATAATCAAAATTATATCAGAGTAAAAATGTGGCACAATTTTTTGCTTAAAGTAGAAAATTCAGCTATGTAAAACGGTGAGAAGCTTGCATGGATACAAAAATAGCTGTCGACGAACCTTTAAGCATTTCCCGCCGAGGGTGCATCAGGCAATCGATAATACCCCCCTACATGCGCACATATGCTAAAAAGGATACTTTTAGGGTAACTGAATTAAGTCTTCATAAGAGGAGGTACTCCTGTACTGGGATCAAACAAGCAATAGTTACCCTTAATCCAGCCCGAAGACTGAACAGTACATAACTAAACATGCTAGTAAGTCATATGATATCTCATTAGTTTTTCATTCTTCACAAAAAAACAAAAACAAACAGATATCCTCTTTATTTATGAACTTCTAGCTGGACCGATAACGCGGAATTGCCCGGGGATACTGAGAAACCAAAAATTGAAAACTCAGAATTAAATTTCCCAGAAAGATCAGAAATAATATTTTCACGCGAAACAATAAACCTTTATCTATGATATAAAAACTATCCGTAAATAGAACTGTGTTATAATAAACTGGAAACAAACATTAATTAGAAAAGAATAAAAATCAGTGATTAATTAATAAGATGTCCTTTTGCAAAGCGGTATGCAAATTAGTTTATCTTACGATGCTGATAACATGGACATAATTAGTATATAAGAAAGCGATAAGACTTATTTTGTGAATATGAATTTGTTTTTTTTTTAATTTTACTGGAAGTGCATGAATGACCTAAATTTATACATACAAACAAATATAAAAAAAATATGATGGAAGTATTATTTTAACTACTCTTCTAATTTGGAGTGTTAATATAATAACGTTTTGACCGATGTAACCTTTGGCCTTCTTCTGGCCTATGTTGCCAAACTGTTGAACCCTAAAAAAATCTGCACATAATTTCAAATGATACATTTTATTTCATACATGGCGGTGACATGCTCTCCATTCCGTCGGTCAACCAGAGTGTTGTAAAAATATGCTCAAGATGAGACCAGTAGTCCGAATCATCCAAATAATACAAATTATCAATCATCATCTCAAAAGTTCAGAAACATAGAAAGTAAAGATGGGACCAAAGATATGAATAAAACTAAACACTTCAAACATGCTGCAAAAATGGTGTTATTTCTTGCTAATAAATTCACATAATTTTTTTAAAAAGAAATTTTATAATAAATAAGTTAACATTCGAAGTCATTTGATGTCTAATAATAACATAATTCTATCGGTTTATGTAATTTAATTAAATGCCCTTCAATATCAAACCAAAACCATTAAAGAGGAGAATCGGTACAAATATCTTTAAGAACTTTTATATTTACAGAGATTATTTGAAGATGTGTCAATATATAGCATACATATATATAATATAGTAAGTTATGAAAATTTATATGTGGTAATTAAGTTACATAGAGGAGTCCACTTTTATAAAAGAATGGATAAAGATTTGAAATAATTCGATCCGTTATGACGCAGTTCCTAATCGAACAACCACTAGGATTTAACCGTGGTTGCTGTGTTTCGTACCGAAAGTCTGGGGAAATAAATTTTACGCTGTCTACAAAGAAAAGTACTTTCGAGTTCACAATATAGGAGAAGAAATGAATCTTGGTGATGTGTTTCCCAGTACTTGTTTCAACAGAAAAACGACCATATGTTCAATGGAATAAGGTGCTGAAACATTGAATATTGTACGCACAGAGATTGCACATGAGGCACACATTTCTAAAAATGTATATGACATTAAAAGCAATAGTAATATATATATATATATATATATATATATGAGAGAGAGAGACAGAGATGTTATTTGTTTTTGTGATACATTTTGAATAAATTCAATTATTTATCTCGTGCATTTTTACCTAAATGCGAGTTGGGAATAGTTTTCCCTTTAACCAATTTGGTACTCCCGTATGGGAAGTGGCATATATATATATATATATATATATATATATATATATATATATATATATATATTTAAATATGATTTGTTTTTGCTTAAAGTAGAAAATTCAGCTATGTCAAACAGCGAGCAGCTTGCTTGGATATAAAAATAGCTGTGAACGAACTTTTCAGCATTTCCCGCCGAGGATGCATCAGGCAATCGGCTAATATATATATATATATATATATAAATTAACTGGGAAGATTCACGCTTACAACAGATACCCTATTTATAAAACAAAAAGTTAAATATAAGCCTCATATTAAAATATATATTGAAAGATAGCAATTCTCTTTTTCCTTTCCTTCCCCTTCACACACGACGAGAGAAACTATAGAAACCCGTGTGTTTTCTGAGCCAGCCTGTCCAGTATGTCTCATTATGTTTCAGATGAACGACACAGAATTACCTTATTAAAGGGACCTTGACAAAACCAAGAGGCGATTTGAACGAACGTCAAACAAAAAAAAAAAACGACTGGCTTGAATAGCTACTCTCTTTCTTTCTCCACTTTGTTGTCATATGCTTTTTTCTTAACTTCGAAAAGCAAGTTGAGTTTTCACAGGAGCGTTTAAACTTTTTAACCAATAAAAATCATTTTAAACCGTAAAATCAAACAAGCCGAGGCAAACTTAGAAACTCCTACAAAACAAGAAAATAAACCGCTAAAAATCAGACATTAAAGCCAGTGCACCCAAAGAACACAGTGGTGTATACTCTCATCCCCTGCGACAAGAAATAAACGCTTTAAAACTTGTGGCCTGACTCCCGTGGTGAGGTCAAGCAACTGACCTCTGGTCTTCTTTGAAACTGTGGAACGTGATGTCTAGTTTGCCGAGCTCTCCACATTAGATCCTAAACGCCTCTGTGTAGAGTGCTGGAAGCGAAAAGCGAAGCTGCATACACCAGAAAGGAATGACAGACAATTGGGTTCTATCTATTAAAAATTAATTTCACAAAAAATTACAGTCTTTATACAGATATATACACGTTCAGTTTTAGCACATTTTTATATTCACAAATCTCTCTTCTTCGTAGATGGCACTCAGGAGAGGGGTCGTCAGGCGTTTTTGGGGAGCGGTGTTATTCTTGAGAAATTCGGCGCAAAATCTGTCTCCAATCTGGCTAATTTCGAGCGGCATTTGGTTTTTTATAGTAAGGTCACGGGGTGGGGTAGACGTTCTACCCAACGAATCAGAGCACGGTACATATCTGGGGATTTCCAGATCTAAATTGTGTGGGTGCAGTTCAGCCATAGTCTACAGTTTTGTGACTCTGAGACCAAAAATGACATCCGTTCACTTGACCTCCGGGGTCAATCCCTGTCATTCAGAATGCCTTAGTCTGAAGGTGTTCTCCAGGCGAACAAATACAATCTCGTTTCTACATTATTCTGACGTTTTCTGTTATTGGATGTTTTTTAACAACAAAATATATATCTGGCTTTTCAAACAGTAACACATATATCTGACTTTGACAATAAAACAAAATATATATCTATATATCTTAATTCAAGTATTCTTGATATTTGCTGTTGTCCGGGATTAATTTAAACAATTTTAGCATCTTTACCCGGTCCTTCTCAGGTTCCAGGGGGGTCTCAACCTCCCAAGTGGGGATCAAATCCCCCCCCCCCCAAGTCGATCACGTTACAGACTCTCGCACAAGCTCTATAACTACTTTGTATGCATCTATGCAGACACTAACCAGAACAATGCAAACTAACACATACTGGTATAGTGCCACGTTGTCTATTACTCTCACACACATATTTACACTAATAAATATATATATATATATATATATATATATATATATATATATATATATCATGTTTCTGAATTTTTTAGATGAGGATTGGTTATTTGGATATCTTGGGTGTCATTTTCACAACATTTCGAACAATGTAACCTCCAAACTTCTTCAAGTGTATCTTGTTAAACTTTGTTTCTATTGAACTCTGAGATTTGGACACAATTTCGAGCAGAACTCTTCATTTATTTCATGGGGTTGTATGCTCTCGTTCTGTCACCCATGACTAGATAGAGGTCCTAATTAATTCACATTTGTAGTTTTTGGTCGCCCACACAGAGAATTGGACCTTCAATTTTCAGGAAAATAAAACTTTTCCAATTGATTTTTCGAAGTAGTCTAACCACTGCACCATGGTCTGCAAGATATATACCACCCAATCGCTTGTGTTTGCTTATTCGCATAAAATCTTCCTACCAAAAAGCGTAATTTGTATAAACTTTCATAAATGGACATTTCTGACTAGAAATGACTTTATCGTTTTATAAACTTGTAATTATATAAATGTTTTGTCATTTAATCTTGTTTTCTTAGATTTTTTTTTCATTTTCAAAACTCTATTCACTTACTAGCCTTAATATAATATTCCCCAATGTTTCATTGATGTTCATTTTAATATGCGTGCACGTCCCGTCCGTTCAATCTTTCTTCTTATAATGTATTTATAGATGATAATTCTTATGCAATTTCGGGTTTGTATTACTATACACATAGATTCGAAAAAGTTGTCAAAAAACATATACAACAAATAAATGTTATCAAATGCAAGATAAGTTACTTTTCCACTTAACTGGATACTAATATGCTTATTCAGTTAAAAACATACAGTTTTTACCCATGTATTGGAAAATTTTAAATGACACCCGACTCTCTCTTGAACACGGTAAGTTTGGGAAAATGAGTTAAAACTAAGAAACTACACAAAATATTATTAGAAACCCACCGAATATATGTCAGCCATAGTCACGGTAACATATTGACCGAGTTTCTAACAGTATTTTGTATAGTTTTTCTTTTTATTTTAACTTATTTTCCCAGACTTACCGTGTTCAAGAGAGAGTCGGGCTGAATAAACATGTTACATTCAATAAAAACACTAAAAAAGTATCCAGTTAGGTAGAGAAGTAACTTATCTTGCCTTTGATAACATTTATTTGTTATATATTTGGGTTTTTTTTACAACTTTTTCGAATCTATGTGTATAGTAATACGAACCCACAATTTCTAATTCATATGTCTCATCGCAAACAGAAAGAAAAACCCAGTTCTAAATAAATCCGAATTTTGCTAAGGTCGCTGAAAAAAATGGTGGGATCCTTACACCACTCCATAAAATATCTCATTGCTGATGCAATTCTCTATCTGTATAAAAGTCAGCTACGTCCAAGAAGGGAGTACTGCTGCTACATCTGGGCAGGAGCTGCTAGAAACAGCTTATCCTGTCTTGACAGAGTTCAAAATAGACTTCGTAGCCTAGTGGGGGATGCCTTTTCTCTTCTCTGCAACCTCTTTCTCACAGGAAACGTTGCGAGCCTGTCTCTGCTTTATCGTTATTTTCATAGCAAGTGCTCATCTGAGCTCCAATCTATGGTCCCCCTCGCCAAACTTTCATGAAAAACACTCGTCTAGCTGAAACCACTGTCAATAATTGCCCCCATATTTTATCTGTGCCTAAACCTAAACGTGAATTCCATGAAAAAAGCTTCTTAGAACTGAACGCCTGTGGAACTCTATTCCATTTTCCAGCTGACTTTTGACTGATTTGATAGTCTTCAAGTTAAATGTAAACAAATTCTTGATGAACTGTCCTTAACTAATCCAATTTACCAAATTTCCACTACTACTGAGCACTGTTCACGCAGTAACCCTTATCCTCGAGTGGCCCTCGGGCTTGATAAGTGGTGACTCTTTTGTAAAAAAAAAAAAATGGGAAATAAATGTCTAAAAGCAAATTTTGCAAAGACGAAAGTAATAATTCGTTGTTGTAGTGCTGCAAAGCTACCAGAAAGAGGAAAGTTTCTATTCTCAGTTTATTTGTTGTGATGTTGATAAGCATTGGGTGCACAAGAAATGCAGTGGAACTACAGTTAAGGTGAGAAATGATAACCAGTTGATGTGCAAGAAATGTAAGAAAATAAAGATGGTTACGAACTCGGATGCAGATAAAGTATATCCGGATGGTGAAGCTAATGAGGTTGTTCAGAATTTTATTACTTTGATGGAACAACACGTGGGGGGGGAGCAGGTTCTACTGTGATTGCAACAGTTAATATTAAATAGAGGAATTCCAAAATCTAACATTTCGAGGGAAGAAAATTTAGAGTAGTAGGCTCCTCGACATCAAGACACCTTTATAGTGAAGTTATGGGATTTTGCTGTCTGTCAGGCTTGTCAGTACTTACGTCGAAAGAGCATACATGCTACAAGATTATTGGAGCACATGCTTAGCAACTCAATTTGTCCAGTGTGGGAGAAAGATTTTAAGCCAGCTTTCATTGTCAGAACTTGGAATCTAGGTCAAGCACGGGGTAGGTACTGTAATGGTGTCTTTGCGCCTTGCTAATGGACATAGGAGCTTACTTACCCCTTAAGCATTTTAAGGTCTGTGGAACTTTCCGATGTCATTTATTCATTTTGGTATGCGTTTTAAATATGGGATAGAAAAGCTTTAATAGTGGACAGGCGAACAGTTTTTGTTATATAATATTTTTATTTATATAATCAAGTATTACATAGTCGCTACACTGAACATTCTAATGTTTCGGACAATTGGTTGGCAAGAAAGCAAAAGTCCTCGTCAGTTTATTTGTCACTGAAGGCATCTGGTTCTCAAATGGCAAATAAACTTTATTACGCCGCCTGACGAGGATTTTTGGTTTCTTGCCAACCAATTGTTCCAAACATTAGTATGTTCAGTGTAGCGATTATGTAATACTTGTTTATATAAATAAAAATATTATATTTTGCTCTTTTTTATTGAGCACTCTCAATAACCTCGTTTTAATTCATGAGATTTTTCTCTTGAATACATTTAACTTGGGATATATATATATATATATATATATATATATATATATATATATATATATATATATATATATATATATCCGTTTTATTTTTTATTACTGTATCTTTCTGTTAAGTTACATTATTGTTTCAGCTACCCGGCCGTTTTTTTTGGCCGTCTGTAGGTTCCTCAGACTTTTACAGGAATGTTTGTTATTATGACGAACATTTCTGTAACAAGCTGAAACAATAATGTAACTTAACAGAAAGATACGGTAATAACAAATAAAGCGCATATTTGCTCTACAACAGTATTGAGCACTTTCTTCAGTTTTTATTAATTACCATTTCCACTATATATATATATATGGAGAGAGAGAGAGAGAGAAAGGCAAGAATATAAGACAGACAACACAAATTCATTTGCCATAGTAAAAATATTCCAACTTTCTTTCTAGTCTACGTTATGTTGGATGGGACGTCATTAGCACAACTCAAGAAAGAAAAAGCCGTTCCTCCTGGTTTAGAAAGTCAATTTTACCAGACTAACTCACACAGTGGCATGTGTAATTTTAGATACATGTCGTTTTTCTTTTGTAAACGGAGGGTGGAGACAAACTGAACCCAATTATCCCTGAATGAAGGAGAGAAGGAGGGTGCCGGTGACCAGGATGCGATCGAGAACAAAACGGATAGTTCTTTATCGACAGTTTTTTCTTTTGATGTCGCGTATCGATTTTCACTTTTATTTGCGCGAAATTAATTTTACCAGAATTAGATTGGCCTACACCTCTTCAAACAGCTGACAATAGTGTCCCCTTCCCCCATCCACAATAAAACGTTGGATTTCTATTGAATCTTTTTTGAAAAATAAAATACAAAATTAAAAAAAAAATCTGCATAGAATAGATTAAGGGATGGCACAGATCTTTCTTTGGAACATGTTTTTTTTTTGTTAATGCGAAGACACGCTATCTACTGTAAATAATTTTGTGTGTACAATAAGTGGGACACAAGTTGATAAAATTACAACAGCTAGAAAATTGCATGAAATAGATTCAGAAATCGTGTATACAGAGTACCAATACACCTCATGATATTTAATATGTACTTATGCTTGCTAGTTTTCGACCTGATCTCCAGCAATTTCGTGTCAGCATCATCCAGCAAGTGACATAAACAGTTGGAAGATGCCAAAGCGATTAGCCAATTAGCTGTCAGAAAATGACAAGTTTCAGTGAAATCATAAAATTCATTAAAATCAAGGAAAAAATTTTAAATCAGAAATGATTTTCAAGACACAATGCAGATGTTTAATCTCCGTTCTTTACTCATATTAAGAATGGTTTTCTAAATAGGGAGCCATTCTTTATATGAGGAAGGAAAGGAAAGCTATGTTCTGAATTCATCGCTAAGCAGTATTCATTTAATTATATTTTATGAAAATAAATATAAACAATGTGTTTTTACGTATGTTGCTATTTGTTATATCAGAATAAAAAGATAATATAGTTTATTGCCTAAGCGTGCATTTATTTCTATATTTTTCTCATTAAAATTGTTTTGTTTTTTAATAAAATAGTTTTTAATAAAATAGTTATTAAAAAAATAGTTATTTTTTAACCGTGCACTTATTTCTTTATCTAGTTTCTGAGCCACTCTTCAACAATTTCGCATTGGGATCTTCCAATACGTATCCAAAAGATAGTCAAGTGATTAGCCAATCAGCTATCAGAAGACAAGTTTCAATGAAAGCGTGAAATTCCTTAAATTAAGAATGTGTTTTAATTAACTTACTGCTCTGGTGGCCATCTAACATAAATACTCGCGACCAACCCAACAATCAGCTAAATTACACTCTTTCATTGTTGAAACTCTCCATATGCCCAGAATCGAGGGTTTTCTATTCTTTTCACGAATTTTTTCTCAAAATGTACATTATTCAAAAATATAAATGCAAAGTGAAAAATTACACAACTCCATTTAAGAGGTCCATATGAATATGGCCTATAATTTACAATAACCACTTGTTAATTAATTGTTGTTGATGAATTGAAAAAATAGTTGAATTGTTGTTGATGAATGAAAAAAAAAAAATTACTCCAAAAATGGGTGTATGGTCGTTTTATAAAAATACTAGCAGGAATTCTGACGCTGCCTAGGATTGAATGATGATAAACATATATTTCACACTCCCATCTTTTTATTGTCATCGAAATCAGTGATATCGCCCATGTTTTAATCAAATCGGTCGATTGCCTGCTCTAATTAGAAGCTTTACATGCCTCGCTGCAGTGACTTAGTCCACGATATATTGTCGTCTACATTGCACTCTAGAGAACTTACTGCTTATTTTAGAAAATTATTTCTTACTAGCAGTTCAGCCCGGCTTTGCTCGGGCCCTATGTACTGTTCGTAACTTGCCCTATGTGTGAATACCCTTTATGTAAAATTTCAAACGTTTAGAACAAAAATTGTCTGAGTAATTTGATAGAGACGGTAGAGGTAAATTTTTTAAACTTTGACTCCAATTTTGCCCCTTTAAAATTTATTGTTTTGGTCTCAAACTAAAATGAAAAGTTTGCCCTTTGTCCAAGGTACCTACATCTAAAATAGCAAGTCTTTATACCCAAAATTGGCGGAGGAGTTTAGTAGAGTCTGCAAAGGTCAACTCTTTCAACTTCAACCTTTTGGCAGCCAAATTTTCGCCCCCAATCTGATTAAAAATGCTTACTGCACGTCTGATTACCCGTTATGTAAAGTTTAAATAGTTTAGGCCAAAAATTGGCTGAATAGTTTGCTAGAGACTGCAAAGGTCAAATCTTTTGAACTTTGACTCCTTGGCAGATCAAATTTTCGACCCAAACCGATTAAAAAGCTTGCCCTATCTTTAAATACCCTTTATATAAAATTTCAAATGCTTAGACCAAACATTGGCTGAGTAATTTTGTAGAGACCGCAGAAGTAAATTTTTTAAAACGTTTGACCCCAATTTTGACCTCTTAACATTTACTGTTTTGGGTTCAAATCAAATTAAAAAGTTTGATCCATGTTCAAATAACCTGCATTTAAAATTTTAAGTGTTTGGACCTAAAATTGGCAGAGGAGTTTCGTAGAGTTTTCAAAGATTAAATCCTTGAAGTTTGACCCGTTGACAGCCAAATTTCTGGCTGAATACTGATTAAAAATATTTTCCCAAATCTGAATACCCCTTATTTCAAATCTCGAGTCCGTAGACCGAAAATTGAGTATTTTGGTAGGGAAATGTACACACGCAGACACACACATAGACAATTTCACTTTTATAGATATATAGATATATAATGACTTGAATTAAAATTTAGAAGTCAATTATCTTGGTGCAATTGTCCTCTAAACAGAAACATTCATTTCAAATGTGCCACTGTCATATCAAAAAACGTACTCTTAAGTTTATATGCCTGGCCTTACTGCTTGTGCGGTTGTAATGGTTTAAAATTTTAAGTTTAAAATGGAAAAGTAAAGTATAATGAGGTAGTTGTGCTTCAAACAGAAACATTCATTTCGAATGCCCCCCTGTTATATCAAAGAATCTACTGTTGATTTTATATGTTGGATTATTCAACTTGTGTGGTAATAAAACTTTTCAAATGTATTTGTGATGCTAGGCTGTGTAAATTTTTAATTTTAGTCATAATGGCTGTTCCTTTTTTCATCAGATTATTTCGAATATTGATACTTATATAAGACATTCCGATACAAAACCTATCTAAGAACACTGCCAGGTACATAAAGTACCTTTGTGTAAAATTTCATAAAAAAACGGCCACTGCTGTTTTCGAGTCTATAGGGAACGAACTCCCACAAACGCACACATACACACAGAAAAAGTTCCTTTTATATAATAGCAGAGATATGATTCTGGCAAGTGTGAGATGTTTACTAATCGAGGAGAAAAAGGGAAAATATTAGTTTCTTGCCTTTTTATGTACATATTTTTACCGTTTTTTAACAGGTTTTTTAATATGATTTTTAGCATGTTTTTGACAGGGGTTTTAACATGATTTTTAATGTTTTAACCATGCTTTTAACACTGTTTTTAACATGTTTTGAACATATTTTTTAACATGGCTTAAACATGTTTTAGCATGCTTTTATTATGGTTTTTAACATGTTTTTTCACGTTTTTTTTACACGTATTTAACGGTTTAACATGATTTAAACATGTTTTTAGTATGCTTTTCTTCTGGTTTTTAACGTGGTTTTCAACATGTTTTAACATGTATCCAGTGGCAGACAAAAGAAAATGGCTACTGCATCAATTTGTATGTTGGTGATCGCATGGAGCTGTTCCAGTGAAACTGAGAAAATGGGTGAACAGATGAAGGTAAGCAGTGACATCTTAATGCCATTTAATTGAGAGGTCGAGTGATTTAATCTGCTGCAAAAGATTAATGCCATAGCAAGATTAATTCCGGTGTATTTGGATGAGAATATATTAGCAGTCTGTCTGGAAATGGGAAAGCAGGACAAGACTAATATCGAGAGTATTGAGAAAAGATTAAAGAAAGCATTTTCAGAGGGTGCTTTTGAGACCTATAATAAGCTCAGAAGAGTTACCTGGACTGGAGAATCGGTGGACGTGTATGGGGCCGAAGCAAGGCAACTAGCCTGATTGGCTGGCTATATAGAATATTCCCTTCCAAATACACCGGAATCAGAAGACTGTTAAACTGGTTTTCGTAAGTGGTTTTTCCTGACCGCATTTCTATGGAACTGCAACGATTCACTGATATAAAATTCAGGAAGGCGGAGAAAATTTTATAGCATGCCAGGATGCTGGCGAAACAGTCCAGTGAACTAGAGGCAGTCATAACTTCTACTGCAAACAAACCTGACAGAGGAGACAAAGTTGTAAATTTACTGACAAATGCTTAAGGTGTCAGGGGCCTCATCTAATGAGAGATTGTAAAGAACCAAGACTGGACGTTATCTGTTTGCGTTGTGGCTAGAAATAGCACATTATTAAGAATTGCCCTTTGCTTCAGAGAACGAGTAAAGGGGTGTTAATAATGAAAAGTTACATGACGGTTTGTTGCCGCAGATAGTGGTCACTGTCAACTGGAAGAGGGCAAGAGGCTTTGTTGATACTGGCTGTACAACTATGTTCGTCACTACAAGTGCCACCGACTCTTGGATTGGAGCCAACAACATTAGAGCGGTATATGGCAGAGAAGTGAAGGGTTGTGGAGAAATCATTGATCATTTGACGACAAAGGATACAATCAGTTTTATCTAATATTCATTCAAAACGTTTTGGCAATTATTAGTTATAACCAACCAACATTCTGTATATAGCATAAATGAATTCTTTAGATAACCTATAATGTCCAGTAAATCTTTGAAACTAATTTTGCTGAAATATAATCTAATAATAATGATAATAATAATAATAATAATAGTAATATTGTATTAAAAAGAGATTTTTTTATAATAAATCAAAGAAAACAAAAACTGGAATACTACTGGTTAGGATTTATTGTGAACGATTTACCTTATATGATTAATTGAACACAAGTTGTATGCTTTATCCGTATTACATGATCGCAGCATTGGATGATGTATTTTTAAAGAAAGAATATTTTAAATTTCATTTTTTAGCCGAGAGAAAATATATCGTGTTTCTTTTTGTTGTTTTAATCATCGCCATGAAAAGAAATGTATAGAGAAAGAGATTCCGAATTTGTAAAGAAAGAAAGATAAGGCGTAGGAGAAAGAGAGAGAGTAGGGAGAAAGGATGAAAAGTTGAAAAGGCTTAACAGGAATGTATTGTCCCAAACCTGCTTCTACTCCGTAAGGATGACTCAGCTATTTGACAACGGTCACAAAGTATTGGCCCACCATTTGATCTTTTTGGTTCTAGGATGCTTACCGCAAAAAATAGACAAAGGAAAAAAGAGGGAGGAGAATACTGAGGGAGAGAAGCCAGAGAAAGAGGAAAGAGAAAAAAAATACATTTCCTTTTAAATAAACAGTTCTCGACAAAACAGCCGCGTCGAATAGACGGAGTTTTGAGTCTCCGATCCCAACGGAAATGGAAACTCGAAATTTATGATCATGCGGACCATGAAAAGAACTTAGACAGGCAAACGTCTTTGACGTGGATAAGAGAGACAACAGTTACTTCCAAAATGTCAAGAGAGAATATTGCTTGCAGAGACCATACGTCAACCTGTGAGTCGGTCTCAGTAGCGGATGGCTACGAATTGGAAACGGAGACGATAACCGTACAGTACTCGAGCCGGGATCATGGATACGACAAAACAAATCTAACCAATATGCCCCCCAAAGAAATGAAAAAATATGAACTGAAAATGCCTATTTGTGAACAAACTGCAAACCCGACAAGAAGAAAAAAAAATGACTGAAATGAACAAAAGGTGCTCTGAATGCAAGCGAATAAAAATCTCACACAAAAGAAAAGGAATTACCTGTAAATGTGACCCTCCTCCTTACTTTCTCTCGTTTTCTCTCGGCGAATTGATATTTTGTTTTGTTATTTTTTTTTGTTTTTGTTTTGCCTTTTTTGTTGTTTATTGATATGTTTTCCGCTTGGCATTAGTAGACATCATAAGATTCCGCCATCGCCATGATTTATTTTTATTTCACTTTTTCTTTTCTTTTCCCTCCCATAATCTATTCTTATACTAAACTTGCTATAAGCTTTAACATTCGTGTTTCATATCGCGAGTTATTTCAGCAGGATTTCGGCCTAGCTTAAATTGAAATAAGAAAATTGCGCGAATTTGCTTCTTTTTTCCATATTGTATTCAACGTTCTGAAAGAAGGCATAATTGTTTTAAAACGATTGTAGTATAAACGATTAGATAGAGCGAAAAACGCTCTTTAAATAATATATTAAGTAAAGGTATTCTAACGAAAACTTACTTGAAAATAAATCATATGAAATCAAAATTAAAAATTCCGCAAGAACCTTCGTTTCAATCTAAAAATATTAACACAGGTACACTTACTTACACCATAGAAAATAATACCTACAATAATTCGTATATATATAATCAGTCAATAAACAATAAAAAACAAAAAACACCCATTTCATTTCAATTATGCATCCACATTTGAATTTTAAAGGCTACATTCATTCCAAAAATGAAAATAAATAACACCGCATCTTTTTAAATGTCTCACAGTTATATAACGTGAAAAGAAATCTCGCTCACTTCAAAACGCTATATACACTTTGGGTGCCAACGGTTTTTTTTGTCTGTTTTGAAACAGAACAAAGACATCATTTTCATGTTACAAACAAAAGCAGTATATTTTCAAATATTGTAATGGTATTTGGTTTTCTTCAAATCAATCAAGGAAGTCTTGAAATAAAAACGAGACTTTGATGAACATATAATTTGGTTTATTCTTTTTTTTCCTCTCTCCACCACATCGGAATATTATTTCCATAATGTTCATCATATATAAATTATATATATATATATATATATATATATATATATATATATATATATAAACACTGTCATGACTAACTTAGTATATATGTCTGTAGCCTCGACATTATGTAGAATTTAATTCCTTTCTTTCCCGTGGTAATTCACGGAGGGCGACAATTGAATATCAGGTAGCAAAGTCAAAGGTGACTTAATGACTGAGTTTATCTCCTTCGGATGACAGTAATTATCATTTGCTACACTGAATATTGTGTAAGCATGAAATACTAATGTTCCTATTTACAATGCCTCCCCACGGGACAGAGTTAGACTCCAGGGTCGTTTTTTAATGTGGAGAAAAGGAATAAAAATAATAATTGTCTCAGTCGTGAAGGATTTCTTCTCCACCGACAGAGAACAAGAAATTGAAGTGCAGCATCTGAAGAACAGATACTACACTTTTGTTTGTAAGTAAAAATATTTGCTATATATGTGTGTGTGTGTATCAGTAGTGAACATTTCAAAGTCGAATATATATTTATTTTTTCTTTTATAATATTTTATTGTCTTTCACGCGTTTCGTTGAATGGTAGAAAAACATCAAACAACTCATCAGAGACAGTTTATATATTTTTTTTTGCTTGGATTAAAGCGAATAAAAAATCCCTATTCCTATCTTTATCGTTATTATTTGGGATCCACTTTAGGCAAATATTTAATGTATCTTTCAATTACGTAGATAAAATCTTACCCACAACTCTTCTGTTCTGTGAATATTTCGTCGCAATTAATTGCTTCCTAAATCTTCCCCACAAGCTCAACTAATTACCCTTTCTATATCTAATTATTTACTTCCCCATGAATGTGACACAAGTCGTTTATGATGTTGGGAACAACCAGCTTCCCCAAAAAGGGGCACTCCTGACGTAGGCAAAAATTACTTTAGTATAGAAGTGTTCCCCTTACATTAAATAAGGACAAATAAACTTAAGTGTAGAATCAGAACAGATGCTACACTATGATCTTAGCCGTATGCTCCTTCTATTGTCTTCCTTATATTGGAGTTTCTTTATATAGATACCATATCTCTTTGAACATTCGAACACGCTTTTAATCTTTCTTAGCAGAGCTACTCAAAACTCATCCGGACGTCTTTTCTATGCATCAAAGCCTTTATTGCTTTTCAGATGTTCCCTGGATCCTTTTTGTTTTGCAAAGACACTTATCCTCAGAACAAGTGCTATTCTGTTTTTAACTTTGGTAAGCGACCTGTTTTGATAGATATATAAAGTATTATTTTATGAACACAACATTTCTTCCAATCTCTTTCACACACGTGTAGTATTGGAGTGTTTTCCGTTGGGTGATTAGTAATAATAGAAAACATGTCTTCAAAAAGGGAAATAATTAAAGGAATTGAGGAGAGGGGATAGGGGGGAGTGGTAAGGAGACTTAGGGAATGTTCGTGCGAAGTAAAAATACTTTAGAGGAAATTAGTATGACAAGAAAGAGGAAAAGAGCACGGGAAGGAAGGAGGGGAGAATTAGATTACTACGAGAAAAACGGATAATTCGGGATTTTATTGAGACAAAAACATGAAAACAAAGAAAAATGATAACATTTTCTTTGAAGACTAACGGACGTGACAGAACAAAACAACGAATACTACAAAACATCACGTGATAAAAAAGTCAGAACACATGGTAGTATATTATTATTATTATTATTATTATTATTATTATCATCATCATCATCATCATCATCATCATCATCATCATCATCATTAGACCACACTAGTATACACCCTCCGTTAAAAATAACCGAAAAAATATCCTTCGTCAGTGTTCGCACTAATAATCATATTCCATAAAATTATTATAGATAAATAATACTGTGTATTAACACAAACCCTATATTATTAAGTTTAAATAACAACAATAATAAAAATAAGAGATTAAAAAAATTAATTTCTGCTCAATTACTTTTATAAATAACCCTAATATGCACGTGTTAAATTTCAACACATATCCGATGAAGCAATATTTTTCCGAAAAATTACAATACTGATCTTCCATCTAACGTAAAGAAGAACACAATAAATGTAAAATATAAAATAAATAAAAACGCATATATATATATAAGTGAAAGTGTCTGTGTACATTTCCCTACGCAATAACTCCGTCAATATTTAGGCTACAGACTTGAAATTTGATATACAGGGTACAGAGAAGGAGAAATCGATGTGATCGGTTTTCGGACAGAAATTTGGCTGTAAAATGGTCAAAGTTCAACAATTTGACCTTGAGAACTCTACCAAACTCCTCCGACAATTTTGGGTCTAAACACTTGAAATTTTAGATATAGGTTCCTTGGACATTGATCCAAACTTAGTAACGTGATTTGAGCCCAAACAATAAATTTTAAGGGGTCATAATAGGGGACAAAGTTTAAAAAATTGACCTTTTATTTTGCTCAACATACACCTCTAACCACCCGGGCAACGCCAGGCATCCATGCTAGTATATATATATATATATATATATATATATATATATATATATATATATATATATATATATAACTAGAGGTGAATCTGCATAGCTCATTCCACCGGTAAGTCTTAATTTTCTCCAGTTTGTGCCTATCCGTTACATCACTATATTCTATTGTCTTGTATAAATTAGAATTGCTTTTATATAAACACTAGAAAATGCTTTATTTTCTATTTATATTTCTGTAAAATAACATCTAGATCAATTAAATGAAAAGAAATAATAATAAAAAAAGCAGAAAACATTTCATACTGGAAAGTTAAAACAAGAAAATGATAACAAAACGTATACATCGGTTAAAAAGCTGAAATAAATAAAAAAGAAAGAAAACCTATCATTATGGAAATAGACACAGAGTTGTTTGATTTGTTATTTGCTATCTAAATTTCCTTAAATACTGCAGCAGTTTTTTATTCACTAAATTTTACGTGGCAGAATGTATAATATATATATACGTATGTATGTTGTTGTGGCCCTAGAAAAGGGACAGAAACAACGGGTTTAGACAGACACAACGGGTTTAGGCAGAAAATAATATATTCTACAATGAAGTTAATACAAAGAAAAGGTCGTCGGAATTTTCCCACTGTTAGTGAGACAGTCTGTTGTCTTTCATTAAGTCGCGATAATTCCTATGTGAGTATTAAACTTTTCTTTTTTTTAATAATGATTAGAAGAGTCCATTACCTGTGAATTGGGTAAGTCCCCATAACACCTCCTCCTAAGCCTTTATTTCACAATGGTTATTAGTACATTATCCGTCTTGGCTCTATGGTTAAAGAATCGGTGATCTTCGTTTTCCTTCTCAATCAGTGGCGTTTTGAAATTCTATGTGGAGAGTGTCATATAACGTCTGAATCGTCTTTTCTTCTTCGGGAAATGCACAATTGGGACGCTTTCTTATTTGGTTACGGTGTTTGTTTAATGCCGGAATTTGGGACCTTCAATGATGTACACCATATTTAAGATTCTTTTGTTTATTGTGTCCAGTTCCTAGAAAGACGTGTTGTTTTTGTAAGGTTTGTATACAATATTTTACCCTGGGTCATAGCGTTTTTATGCACAATAGAGGTTCTTCTCAACTTTATTTGCTTCGTCAACGGCTTTTCAAATACGGGTCTTGTTTTTCCCTGGAACATACTTTCCGCTAGGAATATTACTGATGGTGTATTAGCGCTAGGTGTGATCCTACAGACCTGTAGAAACTGTTGCAGTGCCGTTTCCGTAGGTGTGCCGCATACTTTCTGAGTGCTCGTTTCAAAGTGTCGACGAAACGTTCCACCTGTCTCTTCACAGGTAATACTGAGGAGTCGTCGCATATTTAATTTAAAACGTCTCACAGAACTTCTTTAAATCCGTGAACTTTCTAAGCAATCGACAAATCCAAATAAATAATTCACGGAGGAAATTAATAACTATCTCTGTAGTGGGTCTCTTAAATCTGAGCACTTTAAACCATTTTGTGTAGCTGTCCACCACAATTAGGTAATTCCAATCCTCCATTGGCCCTGCGAAATCTATATGAATTCTAGTAAAAGGAAGGGCTATTTTTGACCATGGCTTAACATTGATTGAGGTGTCTTTGCCGTGAAACCACACTCTTTGCATGAGTCGATTATGTTTTTGATGTACATATCACTCTTCGGTTAGTATACGTAACTATGCATGAGACTCTTCATTCGATTTATTCTTGGGTGATCCATATGAAAGTTATTCATTACCCTTTTTTGTAATGGTTTTGGTATGACGACCCTCTCCCTGTATAGTAGGACGTCATCATCCATAGACAAAATGGTTCCGTAATTCCTGGGCTTTATTTGAGATGTTCTGTTTTGTAGCACTGCTAAATCTATCTATTTGTGCTTTGTGTTTAATTTCATGCAGATTGACCGAAAGGTCTCTGATAGTATTTCACATCATGGTTTTAATCTCACGCTCGGTACGTAAAAAAGCAATTATTGCATCCTCAAGAGGTTCTATCCCTCTCGGAACCAATCTTGAAAATCCGCTTGAATGAGGGTTACTTACTTTGCCCTTGAGTCCCTGGAGGGACATAGGCCATCTACTACTTTTGTAGATGTTTTTGTAGCGAGTTCTTTTTTAAAGGGTGAGAGTGCTGGCCCCACGCCCAACCTTCTCAGAAGGTACATATAGCACCTAATCTTCCCAAATGGTCAGCCATCTGGTACTGGCTAGACTCAACGTTGCTTAACTTCGGTGATCTGGCGAGAAACGGTGTGTCACGTGATTGTGCCGTACTTGAATGAGGGTTACTCTGACTTAAAATTGTAATTCGTAGAATAGTGTCGCATCTCAGCAATCTATTCTCTATGGAGACGGGTCGCCCCTTTTTTCGACCCAAAGATGATCAATAGAGGTTTATGGTCGATCTGCAATATAATAGTCATCCGTGTAAATAACGATGGAACATCATAACTGCGAAGATAATAGCAAGAGCTTCTTTCTCGATTTGTGACCAGTGCTTTTCTGGTGGGAGCAAAAATCTTGTCTCTTGCGCTATAGATTTTTTGCTTCCGTCCTGTATTTTTTGTGAGATACAGGTCCCTATTCCATACGAGCTTGCATCGCGACCGAATATGATATCTAGTTTTGGATCATAGTGTGGGAGGAATTGACCAGACGTCAGCGTGTTTTTTTTTTTTTTTATCGAATGCCGTCTGGTATTTAGCTGTCCAGTGCCACACTCTTTTTTTTTTTTTTTTTTTTTTTAGGAGCTCGTTCAGGGGGCTCGGAGGTCGTGCATATTGGGAATGAATGTCTGGTAATAGTTCTGTAACCATTCCAAACTTTGTAATTCTGTAATAAGTTTTGAAATCGGCTTATCCTTTATATCCTTTATGGCCCTTTCTACTACTAGTTTTGTCAATGATGTGTCCCACGTATTTTATTTCTTTCATGAAAAAATCGCATTTTCCTTCTTTTATTTTAAAACCAAAATCCTCTGTTCGAGAGAATATCTTGTTGGCATGTTCTCGATATTTGTTCTCTGATCTCATTTATTATGATAATGTGATCCGTTTATGCGATTGCAAAATCAAGGCGGCTTAACATATATTCTATAA
>NC_136490.1:53292766-53635266 GCF_053919585.1 Euprymna scolopes | reverse complement strand
AAAAACAGTTTCGAGCTCAATACATCTGGTTAATGTTATGTAAGTTAGCCAGTAATGGATAAATATGTCAGGTCATGTCATGTGCTACTGGTACCATGTAACCCAGTACTACCTGCCTCATGGTCGGGTCACCGGCGACTAAACTGGTTCCCCCACCAGACTTGTTTGGTGAGGAGGGCGGTTAGTCTCCCTGAAGGATTAAAAACAAGACCTTCCAAAGGGCGAATTAACTCTTTTTCTGTGTCAACGGCCAACTAGCACCGTGTATATTTGTGTGTGTGTATATGTGTATTGGGGTGGAGAGGGCTCCCGTAAGCCGTGGTGAAGGCAACCTTTCTAGGAGTAGAAAATCTCTGATTTAAAAAACCATAAAGCGGAAGACCATTACCCGCATTAAGCTGGTATGCAGTTTAATTTGTTGCTGGCTATCTTGCTCTTGCTTGTTGCTGGATCTCAACATTTTGAACCGAGAGAGAGACTTAGTTGTCGTACAAAGCTAAGACTCTGTAACATCATATTTTTATAGATACTCCCTCAGGCATTTGGAATCATGGATTTTAAATGTCTGAGGGAGTGGCACTCGTCTGACAAGACGTTGCAATCATCAATGGATAAATTTCAGCGAGAATTCGCAAAATATATAATTAGTATTGTGATTTCACCAGGATTAACACTAGGGTTAGTGGACTTCTGTGTCAATACACTGTCAACCAATTACCGAGGAATTAATTGAAGGATTTGTTCGTTACCCGGTAACCGTCTTATTCTTTGTTTCTTTCTATGTAAACGAAGGAAACCAAATTACTCGTATTTATACTGTGTGTTAATTACCGGAAACATTATAATGAATTGAATTTCTGTAATCAGAATGTTTCCCACAGGAATATTTGGTTGAAAAAAAATTGCAAAAACATAACAAACTAAAAACAACAGCGAAAAAACAATAAGAAACAATAAAAGAATTACATTTGCCCAAGCGTAACATTTCCAACTAATTATAAAAGAGATTGACTTTATCTTCCGGAGAGGAAAGAGGCGGTAACTTAATAACATAATTGGCCGGATTGATATCATCGCAGCATATGGAATCAGCGATGCAGAGTTCAAGCCTTATTGTGCCCATTGGTTTAAACTATATAATCATTTTCATTTTACTTCAATATAAGTTCTCAGAATATACAAGGTGGCCCACTTAAAAGTAACTCAGAAAATGTAGTAGAGAGAAGGAACATTCTTTTATTGTTTAAATTGTAGTGTTATGAAAGATGCTGGAAGTGCTCCCCGTTGACATCTATGCATTTCTAGGCATGATTAACAACGTTTGCAGAGACTCCCTGTAGATCTTCTCGGGTGAGTCTCCTGGGTAGAGTTGGTAGTGTTCTCCTTTAGTTGGTCTAGATTGTGAGGATTATTTGCATTAACGTTATGTTGTAAAGTCCTCAAAGATAAAAAATCACATGATCACAAGTCCAGGGAACGTGATGGCCATAACCCTTTAATATTATGATCTTGTGTCCGTGATCTGTGAGACAGGTGGTATGTAGCGCCATCTTGTTGGAAAAAGAATTGCACTTTGTCTTGTGGTGTCAGTTGGTCGGTAAGAGAAAGATTAGATAGATCGGACTACTTTTAACTGCCCTTCTTGTATTATTGGGTTGGTTTCGCTAACAGTATTTTGTATAATTTTTTTCCTTTTTAAGTACTTATCAACTCTTTACATATTTAAATGTCAGTTCGCAAACATTTTTTATTGTTTGTACCCAACGCTCGACACTATGGTTTTTGAACCGAGTAAATGATTTAAAGTGAATAAAAACATTAAAAATCTCTTCCAGGTATGTAGAAGAGTAATTTACCTTAACTTTGATGACATTTATTTGTTATATATATGAATTCTTAACCACTTTTTCGTGACTCTGCGGATTATAAAACAAACCTTTTTTACATTAATAAAATACGTACTATATTTAAAAAACACAGAACACTTTCAGTAAAGAAATTATTTGCATTATTCGGACTACTGTTCTCATCTAAAATGTTATTCTCACAAGGTTTCAGCCGATGTAACAACCCATCTTTTTAAGTGTATCTTGTTAAACTCAGAAATCCTAATCTGACGAAGGCCAGAGGAATAGTTGACCGAAACGTTGTGAAACAACAATTAATAAAGATTAGAAGAATAGTCCGCAATAAATAATCAGAAATCCTACTGTTGAACTCGAGAATCTAGAAAGAATTTCGAACTGAACCCTTTTATTTAATCCACAGGGGTATCATGCTCTTGTTCCGTCAGCCACAACTGGGTAAAAGTCTTAAGCAACTCGTTATTATGCTCTTAATGTTACCTGCACTGAAAATTGAACGTTTAATCCCCAGAAGAGTGTCAGTTACAACTGAAGTTGGTTAGTACTTTATCCGTAAAGTTACAGGTTTTTATCTAAAAAAAAAAAAAAATCAGAAACATAATTGGAAATTTTGTTTAAAAAAAACAAATTTTTAAAACGAAATGTATTTTTTGTTAGCTTAGAACTAAAACTACAAATATGAAATCAAATTGACAGCTTAAAAACTTATAACTTATTTGTGATTTTTAGACCCTAATAAAACACGACCATGTTCGAATATTTTAAATGGATGAAAGAAAGGAAAAAAAACCGGAAATGTTATATACTTAGGGTTATTAATGCTAAGAATTTTCTTTTTTTATTTACTAATGAATAGAGAAGAGAATATTCTTTTCATTATTTTGACTCTATATGTATATAGTAAATATCGGCGAATAGCGATGTAATGGTCACCACTTATCAAGGCCTGGGGGTCACTTGAGTATAAGTATTAAAGTGAATGTCAGTTTAGAGATGAGAGGATTAGAAACGAGGGGGGGGGTAAATGGTCATAATTTGATTATGATAGAGAAACATTAATGGGTATCAGCCGGCTAGTGAGATAATACAGTAATGATGATTAATGGTGGATTATTTAATAATAAATAATAAAAATGATAACTTAAAAAGTTAAGTTGTAGTGAGTTTTGGCACAGTTACCAAACTAGAATTCTTTTTCAAGGCCAAATGTTGCTTCTTTTGGAAATTTGGCCTTTTTTCTTAAAGGCCAAATTTCCAAAAGAAGCAACACTTTTTGCTGTAAACAGCCAATTGGTGTTTCTATATTATTCGAATGAACGAAATATTGAATTTCGCATAAAATAAATGGTACCTCTGTAATTGTCATGTCGAAAATACTAACATATCCAAAAATTACGAAAAACGAGGAGATAGAAAGTTAATTGTTAATAAAAAAGAAATATGTGAAATTGATGTTTTCAGGTGAAATGCAGAAAAATAACATGTACTTTTGCATTTGACGACCCGCGCTGAAATAATGTTAATATTTAGAAATTTATTATTTAACCTGAGGAGGGGAGGGTGTTTTGTAACTATTCTGTACTTTCACTTTACAATTTAATAAAAATGATATCGCAAAACTTGAATTTAACTTGTATATACTATTTAACAAGTAGCGCTGGGCGTAAAATTCAAAAGCACCAAATAACATTTATTTTATCAATATATCTTATATTAAAATAAATTGAAAAACCATTTATTGTATCAAAATATAAGGTACTTATGCATTATACGACCTGGGCCATTTTGTTTTGTTGTGTTTCATTGAACGAGCAATAGGGGATGTAACTTTTTGACCTAACTCAACAGTGAGGCACTTATGGGTGGGGACGTTTTGTTTTATAGGGTTTCATTGAACGACTGATTAGGGGCGCAACTTTTCAACCTAATTCAACAGTGACAATAATTAAAACTATATTTTATTATAGTTTTACTTTAAGTCTAACCATTTTTTATTAAAATTCTATTTTTCTCTTACGGCAACTTCTTTCTGTTAAATTGTTTGAAAAAATTCCAATGATGCTTGAATTCAAAAAATGTTTTGAAATTGTTTGAAAAAAAAAATCGTCTAGCTTAAACCACTATCATTAATTTCCCCCACTCTTTATCTGTGCCTAAACCTAAACGTATATTCTATGAACAAAGCTTCTTTCTTAGAACTGCACAGCTGTGAAACTGTCTTATGTTTGTCTGACTACAATATGGTCGTATTCAAAGACGACCATATTGTAGTCAGCTGGTCCAACGTAAACAAGTTCTTGATGAATCGTTCCCCTTAAGTAATCCAATTTACCAAATTTCCACTACTAACGATTCCCTATGATATTGTTCCATTTACTACTGTACATTAACCCTTATCCTTGAGTGGCCTCTTGGCCTTGATAAGTGGTGACTCCTTTGTAAAAAAAAAAGTCTGTAAACTTAACAAGTACTAGTTAAATAAGATTTACTTCTTAAATGTAAAAGTTATAACTTTGGTCAGATTTTTACTTTGAAACTGTTTTATGATTAATTCATTCCATATAATTTTATTCAGATTCTATTATTGGCATTGGTTTCCCCGATATCTTTCTAGCATTATTTCTGAGACATCGGGTACTTAAGTGAAAACTACATGAAGCTTGTCAACGTCCTAAGTGAAAGTGTTTCTGTGCAACGAACTGGATTTGAACTTGGCACACCCAAACCGTCAGTCCAGGTCGTTAACCACTTGACCATAATAAATACACTATCAGGTTCCTGAATTACTTGGCAATAAAACGGTGTGTTTTATCCATATATTTTTCTCTTATCTACCGTTTGTAGTGTGTGTTCCGTCCGTGTGAGGTACTTGTCAGTTCCAGCTGTTAGTGAATTGTTTTTGTATTGACAAATATTTGTCCGCTTTCCTATTGATGCTATTCAGTTGCAAACTTACTGGTTGATGAATTCTCAATGATAAAACAGTCCCCCTTGACACGAAATAAACGTTCATTTCCAAAATTAAACTTTTATTCTTTTAAACCCTTTAGGCCGTGAGCCAAACTAAATTTTACTCTAGTTAGATAGACATAGCATTTATAAAATAATACCCCCTTTTTTTAAAGAACATAGATGCGGTAGAATCCTTATTCTAATTTTTGCATCGCAAATGCTTGACTGAACTTCAATTTTTCACCTTCTCCCCCTATAAAACATTTTTAGCAAACACTCGTCTGATTAAAACCATTGTTGATAATTTCCATTACTCTATCTAAAACTAAACGAAAATTCCACGAGTAAAGTGTCTTTCCTAGAACTGCCCAACTGTGGAACACATTATTGCAGTGTTGATAACATGGTCGTTTTCAAGTCAAATGTAAACAAGTTCTTAAGCCGCTCTCTTAAATAACCAAGTCCTACCAATTTCCGCCATTAATGGTCATCATGGTGTCGTCTCACTGACCACCTTACACTCATTAACGTTGGGGTTAAGTGTTGAACCCATTGTAAAAAAATCTCCAATTAAAATATGCATAATAATTTGTTAAAATGCTCTTCAGATAATATTAGCAATACCTTTTCTCAGAGCGTCACATGTACAGAAATAGTATGATGGATGTTTAATATCAGTGGTACAGGTAGACTTAGATCAGTTGAGCTCAGAGAAAGATTAATTCTGGATAGCATAAGGAGATGTGCAGACTGAGTTCTTTAAGGGGCTGACATAATAATTATTATTATAATTATTTTTAATACCTACAGACACTAGTGTTTTATCCTCTCCGGAATCATCAGAGCATATATATATATATATATATATATATATATATATATATATATATATATATATATATATATATAGTAAGTTATAAAATGTATATGGCGATTAAGCTACACTGAATATTCCGTGTTTCATCCACTCTAGGATTCTTCAGGCTTATGCATAAGCCTGAAGAATCCTAGAGTGGATGAAACGCGGAATATTCAGTGTAGCTTAATCGCCATATACATTTTATAACTTACTAACGATCTCTACCTACGTATTGAGCGCTTTTGAAGTAAATACTTAAAGTTTACGCATAAATCTATACTTTCGTATATTAATTTTATGTGAGTAAATTAAGTAATTATATATATTATGTTTTTAGCGACTGATGTATTCGAGTGTTTTGAGACAAGAAACCGTCATAATGTGTATATTTGAGCACATACACAAGAGTCAGAGTAAATGTGCCGAAACAGGTAATAATTAAGGAACAGGTGGATTTACATTTGTTCTCACATAGTTTGTCCAAGTAACTGGATGTATGAAACGATACACAGGTGAAAAACAAATGCAATGACTAAAAGTAATACTACGTTGAAATATATGCATTTTTAAGGTCCAAGAATACAGAGAGACCTGCATAATAAGCACATTACTTATATGTTTGTCAAATATATAATATTAGAATTTGGTGACTGTGACATATAGCCTGTCTACAGGACTACTACCGTAAACGACCTCTGATTGCAATGGAGTTATTAAGACAATGCGAAGATAGCAGACTGTTGGACAGCATTCGATTCCTTGAGCCTTCGATATCTGATATCTGATGACTTCGGTGTTTAAGTTAGCAAGAGAAAGATACCTGATTCGTTATTTCTGATATAAAGGGAACCTGGGTGTGTGTGTATGGGTGTTTGGAGGGGATTTTTTTCCAGCACACGGCCAACAAAAAGTGCTCAATATCTGGAGAATAGCTTCTTCTCTTTGTATTTCTTCTGCGGAAATATCTGGTGGAAGGTTGTCACATACTTCGTTTTTAGGTGATTACATTTTCGTATTTTCATCCGTTCTTTTATTTTTTAAAGTGTTGTGGAGGTAACGATGGGGTTGATATATGATAATGAAACAATGCTCAATACCATTAGTAATAGTAGGCGTGTCCAAACGGAACTTCATGTCGACCCGGGCAATGCCGGGTATCCATGTTAATTTCTAATATAGCGCAGAATTAGATATTTTTTATTTCAGGAAATAGAAGAGTTCATTATAGGGTTGGCTAGTAAAGATCCAAGGGAGATAAAGTGGATATAAATCCAGGGAGATTACTCACGAATATTTTGTCCTTCTCTATTACAACTGTATTATATTAGTTACAAAATGAAATAAATTTTAATATGTAAGATTAACATAAATCAATATATGTTGAATATATAAACCTATGAGGAATATAAATAATATTCCAATTATTATACAAGATTTTTTTAGAGAGAAATCCTCTCGTATTTTGTGCTGAAAATCTCCAATGTTTCCAGGTGCAGCCTGTGCACATGACTCATGCAGCCTCTCTTTGATCTATGCAACGATGTTGCATTTCTTCAACGATGAATGAAAGATGCTCATTATATACATATGCGACTCTCCAGAAGTTTCCCAAAATTATACGATTATCTTGAGTTGAATGATTGCCATTATTGAATATTCAAAAATAGAGTGAAGTTCTTGGAGACGTTCTCTCTCGTAATGGTTTACAACCACTGCTTCATGAGAAAGGAAGCAAAGAGAAAGACGAGACTAGTGAAAAGTCGCTTCTTACCTCTGATTTTTTTTTAATTTATAATATGCTTTCGATTAATTGGTCGATTTCTTTTTATAATTTTTATGTACCGAAATTTTAAAAAAGTTCAACTTCAAATTAAAAATGCTCTACTTCAAATTAACAAAAGGGCAACTTTAAATTCCAACAAAACATAGGTTGAGATTCATAAATAAAAACTCACAAAAGTTTCTTTTTTTGAATCTTTGGAACACAGTATCGCATAAACTGCTTCTCAACGGTTGTTTTCAAGTCCAATGTAAATGAATTATTGTTGACCTGTCGTCTTACATAATCAAATTCTTCCCGAGCACTATCATTATTTTCAGTCATCATAGTGTTATCTCACTATCCACTTGGCACTCGTTTAACTTATATCCACAAGTGGCCTTTGCGCCTTGATATATTGTATCTTCTTTGGAATTTATTTTTGTATCTAAATTTCAAGCGACTGCATCTTTCCATCTCAATAAATAATTATTGACTTAATATTACAATTTTTTTATTGAGGTGTATAAACACCCCATGACACTAATCATCTTTGGAAAACCCAGGTGACTACCGCAGGGTTAAGTAAGTATTTATGCGTATATGCAAGAGAATTGAAAAAGAACATGTGTAATAATTGATTAAATCAGAGAAGGAAATACTCTTATTAGTATGGACGACAGGGAAGAAACACACACAAAGTTTAAGGTCTAACAAATGACGAGATTCTGTAAATAATATCATAGTAAAACGATGTTGTCCATAAAATGAAAAACAGAAAAGAGAAAAATAATGGATTACGAAATTATGTAAGTAGTGTGTTTGGTGATTTTTAGATGAGGGTTGATAATTTGTGCCGTTTGGATTATTCGGACTATTATTCTCAGTTTGAATGCTATTTGTCACAGCGCCTCAACCGATGTAAGAACGTACGTAAACTCGTGGCATCACGGATAAATCGTTGATTACAATCAGTTTCAAGTTACAGTCTTATTGAGGTTGAAGGTCTAGTCCTCGTTGCAGACGATACTAAATAATATTAAAATAAAAATTGATCGACCTATCGATTAAATAAAGTGTTTACTTCATTGTTCCGTATAGATTCTCGAATTTGGAAAGATGCACCTCAAGAAGGTCGGAGGTTATATTGGCTGAACCATAGTAAGGATAACATACAAAATGAGAAAAGAAGAGCACATAATTCAAATAATACGTGGGTTAATAGTACTGTTATATTAAAAGTATATTTACAATTTCAAATAAAACACTGATTCAATTGTAAATCCATATAATAAAACACTTAGCCACTTAACGTTATCCCCTTTCACACACATTAAAAAAAGAAACTTAGCTCTTCATTTTAGCGTAGTTATTGGTGATTAATCTTGTGTCACTAATATACAACATTCTGACTTTACCCATTCCTGATCTACATTAATGATCTTCCAAATCACATCCTTACATCATTCGTAGACATTTATGCTGACGACACTACAATCTATGGTAGCACATCAAAGACCGTAAACGACTAAGTTCTCTGATTCTCTCTCCTCTGATCTTGAGCATGTGGTATAATGGGGGAAAAGGTGGCTGGTTACTTTTAATGCATCTAAAACCAAGCTCCTATCTCTACATCATCTACACTCTGATGCCAATCTGGCATCAATTGAAATGATTGGCTCCCGTTTTTGAGAAGCTTCATGTATTTACAAGCTTCTGGGCTTAACTTTTATTCCTGATCTGAAATGGAACACGTATATCAAATCCATTGCCAAGGTCGCTGGAAAAATGATGGGATCCATTTTACCACTCCAGTCGATATATCACTCCTGATGCAATTCTCTACTTATATAAAAGCTAGTTATGGCCAACGATGGAGTACTGTTGCCATATCTGGGCAGGAGTTGCTAGAAGCAATTTCTCCTGCCTTGACAGAGTTCAAAATAGACTTCGTAGCTTAGTGGAGGATGCTCTTTTCTCTTCCCTGCAACCTCATTCCCACAGAAGAGACGTTGCGAGCCTTTCTCTGCTTTATCGTTATTTTCATGGCAAGTACTCATCTGAATATCAATCTATACCCCCCTCTCGCTAAACTTTCACAAAAAACATTCGTTTGACTGAAACCACTATCAATAAGTTCCCACACTCTTTATGTGTGCCTAAACTTTAATGTAGATTCCATGAACCAAGCTTCTTTCTTAGAATTGCACGCCTGCGGAACTCTCTTCCGATTGCCTGCTTTCCAGCTGACTACAATCTGATTGTTTTCAAGTCCAACATAAACAAGTTCTGGATGAACCGCCCCCCTAAGTAATCCAATTTACAAAATTCCCGCTACTTATGTTTACTATGCTATAATCACATTGACTAATGTATACACATTAACCCTTATCCTCGAGTGGCCTCCGGGCCTTGATAAGTGGCGATTGCTGTGTACAAAATAAATAAATAAATAAATTGTTCCAAAATCAAATGATGCCATACCGTAAAGTAGAACAGTACAATTTTAAAGAAATACATATGAAATGTGACATTCGTTTTACTAATCTTGAAATATACTTATCAGAAAATTATTTTTACGGTAAGAAGACTGAGAATATTATTTCATGTATCAATATGAAACATTATAAGGATATATAATATTTGATGTGCTATTTTGTGTGACTATACTTCGGAAATAACTTATGAAAACATTGTAATATATATTTTCTATAACTTACGAGGGATATATCTATCTACTATTATATAAAATCAACTTTGTGTGAGTTTGATCCCTATGGACTCGAAAACGGCTCCGACGATTTTTTATGAAATTTCATACAAATGTTTTACGTATCTGGCAGTGTTTTTAGATATGTTGTTGTATCGGAATGTTGTCGATAAGTATCGATGACCGAAAATCAAAAAAATCTGACGAAAGAAGAAAGAGGCGATTTTGACCAACGTTTACACCTCATAACAATTTAACGTCACAAGTGCATTTGAGAAGTTTTATTACCACACAAGCAGAAAGGCCTGACATATAAAATCAACAGTAGGTTCTTTGATAAAACAGGAGCACATTCGATCTGAATGTTTCTATTTAAAGCACAATGTAACCATGATATTCGATTTTTTTTCTTTTTAAACTAAAATTCAAGCAATTATAACCACGCAAGTACAAAGGCCAGACATATAAAATCCACAGTAGGTTCTTTGATAAGACAGGGACGCGTTCAAAATAAATGTTTCTGTTTAAAGCACAATTGAACCATGATACTTGACTTTTGAATATTAAACTTTAATTCAAGCCATTATATATAAAAAATAATTTTATAAAATCAACAGTAGGTCTGGTGTAATGTAGCCTACAATGTATTGGGAATTAAATCACTATGGGGAAGTATGTGAAGCTTTTTCCAATTCTACCGCAATGGGTCCCCAACTAGAAGTAAGCAATCAGTCGATTTAATTGAAAAATGTTCGATTTTACCGATTTTGATGATAACGAAAGTATGGGAACGTAATATATTTGTTGCTCATCATTCAAGTTTGAGCAACGTCGGGTCTTCCTGCTCGCACATATATATTTATATATATATATATATATACATATAGAAAAAGAGAGAGATGGGGAGTGAGGGGAGAGAAAAAGAGAAAATTTATATATTTACTTATATATATATTTATGTATTACACATGATAGTATATATATATATATAATAAATATCTCTCGATCTCTTTTTCTCTATATACATACATATATATATATATATATATATATATATATATATATACAGAGAGAAAGGGGATAGAGAGTTTATATATTTATGCATTACACATATGCTAGTATATATATATATATATATGAGAGAGAGGGGGTATAGAGGGAGTTTATATATTTATGCGTTACAGTTATGCTAGTATATATATATATATATATATATATATATATATGTATAGAGAGAGAAAGAGAAAGGGGGGATAGAGAGAGTTTATATCTTTATATATATATATTTATGCATTACACATACACTTAAAGCGAACTACCTAAACATTTTATACTATTCTCTGCTTCAACTCATTAGTTCAAATAAATTTATCCATAGTTTATAAATACTTTATTTAATATGCATGATTGTTTTTTGTTCATGCGTTTTAAGTTATGTAATTTGTTTGTTTTGTGGAGGAATATTTTACTAAACGTGCGTGTCTATGAAACCGATCCATTCACCCTGAGCGTCTTGTATTTTACCCATCTCGTGACTGCAAATCGTGCAGCTTACCTTGTTACATATTTATAACCAATGTATTGTTTTCATGGGTTTCAAGTAAACAAAGCGATCCTTATCTGTAGTAAAAAAAAAAGAAAGTATATTACTGTTCAGAAAGTTCACCAGATTATAAAATCATCCTGGGGTGGATAATTTTATTAGTGGAGATTAAAATTGCAGGTAAACTTCTTGAAGATGCTCTCTATTTATAGACTGGAGACAAAATTTTGAAAATTCACGGTGGGGAGTACGGAATGTTAGATGGTTCACATGACTGCTACTAAGCATATTTCAAGTGGATGCACGTTGATTAAAGCATTATCATTGTTTGCATCAAAAAAAAAAAAAGAAGAAAAATAAGCAAGATGGCCACTAAAGTGAAAAGTGATTTTTGTTAAAATCTTTTATTTTATTAATTTGTACTTAATCTATGCATCAGAAATGTATTTATGTGATAAATCTCATATTAAATAGATAGTAGATAAATAAAGTGTCTGGGGAAATATGTCAAATGTATGAATACCGCGTCAGACACTACATGCAGCATAAACACATCGGATTAGTTAAATTAATGCTCTTTAAAATAGGGTAATGTGCTAATTTGGACAATTTCTAATTGTTCTTTTTTTCCGATAGTATGTGCTGAGCTGAGTTGAGTTGCAACATGGAGTTGGGCGTGAACAGCCTAAGCACTAAGAGGTCTTCTGATGCAAGTACTGATTGAACCCTGTGCCTCTTCTGTCGGAAGAAAGACCCAAAAAGACTTCCAAGAAAAATTGGACAGGTTGGAATTCAAAGGGCTCGCAAACCTGCTGCAGGACGCAAGAAGTGCAGTGATGCTGAAAACTTCCACACTATCAAAAGAATTCAAGCCATTGATTTTGAGGAAATCACCAAAGAGACTAAAGTCATATATCACAAAGACTGTTATTCTATCTTTAAAAAAAGTACATAGCAAGCATACCCGGTGAACCAAGTGCAAGTTAAATACAAACGATTGCACTGAAAGGGACGGCTAGAATCCTGAAAAGATCTCTTGGTTGGACTCACTAAAATAGGGGTAAATGTCAGACATCTGGTTGGATGTTCCATTCCCTAGAAGAAAAAGTTTAAGAAAAATGAAAAAAAAAAGAGAAAAGTCTTTACAAGTTCCTTGAAACTAACACGGCTCAGAACAAAGTATGAACGCACTCTTACCTCAAGCAGTATACCCGAGAGTCCATCTCCGAGGCCATCAGTATGCAGTAAATCTTTCACTCTGAACACTGATTTGTGTAGCTTCTGCCAAAAGAAAAGCAACAAAGATACGTATCTAGTAGCCACATTCGAGGTTTCTGCCAAAATTCTTGAAGAAACTCAAATCGACCATGTATGCGGTGTTGTCTAACAAGAGTTAGTGTTCACGTGGCAGATGCCCGGTATCATCTTCAGTGTTATGTTCAGTTCAATAGAAAAACATCCAAGTTCAGTACAAGTATAGCTCAAACGCCCAGACATATCTGGTTTGACAAAATCGCGTCTGAAGTGTCTACTGGGCTGGCTCAAAGTGACATCTATAAACTGCTTGATGTTTGGGAACAGTACACCTCCTTGCCCAGCGAATTTGGCATTGAAGCTGGACCTTACTGGGACAATAAATTCCGCCTCAAAGAGAAACTGCACTGACATCTTCCCGGCTTTGTACTACAACTCAATCCACATCAACTACAGTTGTTGTTTTCTATACAGTCATCAAAGATTGATGTTCAGACATTGGAAAAGAAATGTGACAAAATGGAGACCAACACATGTGTGAATGATCTCAGGCCAGCCCAATTCTCACACTCAGAGACAGATGCGAAACCGACTTTGCACCATTGTGCGTTATGCATTAGGATGCGACATCAAATCTCCTGACTTAAACAACTGTACATTAGCCAGCAAAGAAAATGCTGAAAAACTTGTTCCAAAGAGTATGTTTCTTATTCTCAGTATTTTGCTGTCAGAGGAAGTGGAGGGAGAGGAAGACGACGACCTTGTGAAACAGACTGCACTGAGCATCAGTCAAGACCTTGTCTATGCAATCTAGAAATGTAAAAAGCTTACACCAAAACATGTCGGACTTGGCCTGACAATTCATATGGCAACCCAGTCGAAATCACTGATTGAACTTATCCATCACACTGGCCACTGTGCCAGCTATGACTAGGTTCGTAGACTGGAAACAATTCTTGAAGTTCACAATCTGAAAAAGTTTGCAGATATCAGCAACACACCTATTCCTTCAAATGTGACACTGAACAAGTCCTGTCAGTCCAATGCTGCTGACAATATCGACGAAACGTCGGATGGCATGGGAACATTTCATGCTACACAGATTGTCCTGTACCAAAGAAGACTACTCCAAGATCAACAGTAGGACGTTCTTCTCTCTTTTTAAAATCTAAGTCCTTGAAGGTCCCTCCGGAACTTCATCAGCTTGAGAACGACTCGTCGACCTTTTTGTGAGGATCCAAAATTCACAGCCACATTGAACGAAGCAATGTTTACCCAAAATGACCAGGGGTGTGATGAAGCTTCTGCTCAAGATATGGCTTAGTTTCTTTCTTGTATTCATGGATCAAACAATGATGTTCCTGCGTGGACAGTGTTCAACCAACTCACAACTCAAGACAAACATGAGCTCTGCACTGTCAGATATTTGCCTCTTCTCAATGCACTAGCTCACGAAGAAAATACACTGTGGACAGCTGTGATGTGATGCTTAAGAATTTCTAGCATTATAAATCCTGGTCGATTTACTGTCATCACTTTGGACTACCAGCTGTATTGCAAAGCAAGGAACTACAGTGGGCGAACAGTGATGAATGCAAAACAATATTCGTGTGTCTTGAGAGCTTCCACATTGTGAGAACTTCGTGTGTGTCATTGGAAATCACTTTGAAGACTCTAGTCTCCTTGAAGTATGGACCGAAAGTGCCGTCTTCAGTCAGAACACGGCTCATAACAACATGCAGATTAAATCGCACAACAGAGCTATTCGAGCACATAAGCTCTCGTTTGAAGCTGTTTTGAAAATCCTCTGACCAACATTCATCGAATAAGCAAAGGACACCAAGTAGACAAAGATGGCCTACAAACATTAGCTGCCCATATCATAGAATCTTTGGAGGCAGACGATGAGCAAGATATGATCAGCAACAAGGTTGAATCACTGGAGTATGCACTTGTTCAGTCCAGAATCATCAGATTGTTGGAGGACTTCCAAGAGACACAACCACTGACTTCCAGATTTAAGGTGACATACATCAAAATGGTTTACATCTTACTGCAGTTCCTGCATGCAGAGAGAACCGGAAACTAGAGCCTGTATAAATCGTTCTTTGCTAAAATGTTACCCTGGTTTGCTCAATATGATCATGTTAATTACAATCTCTGGAGAACAGTATACCTTGCTGATTACATGATCCTAGAAACAACCCACCCTGACGTCCACCAAGAGTTCATGAATAGAAACTCTGTGGTGAAGACGACAAGCAACACATTCAATCAGCTGTCTACGGATCAAGCCTTGGAGCACATGAATAAAGTCGGCAAAGTTGCAGGTGACCTTGTGGGAATAACAAGATCAGAAGGAGCAAGAGCCTCACATCCAGTGAGCAAAGCAGAATCGTCGAAGACACAAATGTCATGTTGGACATGCACACTGCAGATGAAGAATACAGTCCTTCATATGTGAAAGAAGCTGGACCCTCAGGAATAAAACGGGACAAGCATGATGTTTAGAAAATTGTCGATCAATTGAAGAGATATGGCATCTTTCAACACCAAACTCCAAGTATTGTTTGTCTGGCCACTGGAGATGTAGCTTCTTCTCATATTACAGAATCTCTTCTGACACAAGGCCAAGAGAAATTGTGGGAATTTGTTGCTTCACGTCTCATTAAGAAGGATATTGGACTTCATGAAAAGCTCTGACAGTTGAAAAGCCCGACCCTGAAAAACATATGAAGTCCAGACCAACAATTCGGCTCTCAAGCAAGAGACGATCAAGCAGACCAAAACCTCTTCCTACACTTGCTCATGCACAAGGAAGCTGGACATGAGGTTGACCTGAAAGAAATCCTCAGCTATGAACTTTCGCCATTCCATTTTCACTTGCAGACACCTATGGCGTAATACAATCCACAAACAAAGCAGCATTTTCCAACATTTTCCAGGAAAGCACAACCGTAAAGAAACAACTGCTAATAACAAACCTGAAAACTTGTGTGATCATCGATGGTCAGGCACTTGTCCAAACAACTGGCAAGCCTGCAAATACCCACAATTTTGGACAACTTGCAGACCGTTTTGTTGCCTCAGTCTTCAGTCACTTCAATCAATCTTGCTCCAGAGTCGATGTTGTATTTGATCAGTATGAAGTACATACCATCAAGGATACCACTCGGATTTCAGGAACAGGAAAAAGTCGGGCAATACATCACAAAGTGGATGACAGGGACGTGCCGCTACCTGTCAACTGGAGACAGTTTATTAACCTCCCAGAGAACAAACAAGATTTTGGACATTCTTGAGTATGGAGCTGATCGATCAAGCAAAGTCAACACAAGGACATCGCGAAGTAGTGACTTCTAGAGGATTCCATGACAGGATGGCTTCAGAATCATCCCATGGAACAGACGTCAATTCCATAAAGTGTAACGACGACAAAGCTGATACCAAAATGCTGTTACATTGTAAATATGTGACAGATCTTCGATGTGATCGGCTGCTCATTAGTTACAAAGACACAGACGTTCTTCTTCTCCTTGTTCACTTTGCTAGTGATCTAACCAGAGAGATCTGGTTCCAGACAGCAACAGCGAAGCAACGGAGCTTTATTGTTGTACACAATGTAGATAATGATCCAGTTCTCCGCCACAAACTTTCCAGATTCCATGACATATCAGGTTGTGACACCATCAATCAATTTTATGGCATTGGCAAAACAACAGCCTGGAAAACGTTCACCAGTAATTGTTCCTTACTGGACGGCTTGGGCGCAGCATATTCACAGAACAAACTGACTGATATGGAGAACTTCATCTGCAGGTTGTATTTCAACAATGAAAATGGCACAAACATAAATGATATGTGTGGGAGTTGAAACTCCCAGGCTAATTCGATTGTCGCCCCTTAACTCAGAAGAGTGGCACAGTCACGTGACTTCCTGTTTCTCATATTTCTCTCTCTTTCACGCTTGATCCTCAAGCAGTCAACATGTAATCAAGAGTCGCTCCAGGTTGGGGGCATCGGTCACCCAACCAGCTTATCTGACTAATAGTCAGCCTCTCATCAATCGCAAGTAACAGACTAATATTTCTCAACGAACTCTTATTCTTTCTATCTCTTTCTTAATTTTAATACATTTTTCGGAGCAATTACATGTTTGTTCATGGAATACTTATTAAACCATCATTATGCATTTTGCTCATCATTCTGAGAGAACTTGAATGCCTACTAGCGTGAACTCGAGTGTCTAAGGTCTCTCTGTACAGGGGTGTGGGAATTGAGATTCCCAGGCTAACTCAATTGTCGCCCCTTTAACTCAGAGAGCGACCTAGCTACGTCACTTCCTGTTTCTGATATTTCTTTCTCTTTTGCGCTGGACCCTCAAGCAGTCAAGATGTAACCGATACCGCTCCTGGTGGGGGCACTGACCACCCAACCAGCTCCTGACTAACTCGTCAGCTTCTCATCAATCGCAAGTAACGAACTCTTATTTCTCAACGAACTCTTTCTTTCTATCGCTTCTTAATATTTCTCATGTAAATTTATGTAAATAAATTGCATTCCTTTGCTGATATATACCGGTATGTTTTCGTCATCATTATGCGACCATTCGCTTTTTCAATCCTTCTACCATTCAATACATTCACCATACACACGGGGACGGGATCGTCTATCACACAAGCAGACCATCCTATCCCTCCTCAACATGTGCGTTTTAAAATGATTTTCAAGGGTTCCAAAGATCCAACTCGGTCTTCCTTGAAGATGCACATTCAGCGAGAACATCATCAGAGTACCAGTTGGCTCTATTCACTGATCGTACAGCCTGACATATTTCCCCTGGTTGGAAATGGATGGAAACAGGACGGCTCAACTGGAAATACACTTCCTCATCTGATGAGCGATGAACCATTGTCAGAGGTTTACCTCAAACTCACCCAATGCCAGTGTAAGAACTGTGAATCTCAAAGATGTAGTTGTCGTCTAAAGGAACTGAGATGCACCGCGATTGTGGTTGTTCTGAGGGAACTTGTCAAAAAGCCTTTGAACTGTGCCCTGACGATTCAGATTAGACGATATTTTCAAGCTTTTTTCTTATTATAGGATGAGAACATCTTCAAAATTTCATATCATCGTAAATAAAAAGATCAGTGATTTTGTTATAATTAACCGTTTTTACAATGGTGTTCCTCTTTGATTCATCTTTGATTTGGCTGCAAAGTAATAATAAAATCATATTAAATGTATGAAAATATGGGAATCTAAATTCACCATGCATCACACGTGATAATATCTCCACAAATTTCATAACATTATCGTTAGTATATATGAAGCTGTGTTGTATTATTATTATTATGTATTTTCGACGATAGCGCCCATTTTGTTTTTGCTCTAAAAATTTAATAAAAGCCTGATTCAATGGGCATCCACCTGAAAAATCTTGTGTATGGATCACTTTAACAGTCTGAAATGAATGCCGGCTCCTAACCCTCCATACTCCCTAAATTGATTTCTAAGCTCCTTTTCAGCTTTTGCCTCTGGTCTATTACTAATGTTGGGACGATTAATCGGAATCAGGAGTTGAAAAAATAGAATGTTTTGATGTATCAGGATCGGTATGAGGATCGGAAAAAAATTTGTGCCTGTTTTCCGATGCTAAAAGCGATTCTTTTATTTTCTTTTTCTTCTTTTGCCTTTTATGTTCAAAATTTGAATTTCCCATTGCTGGTACTCATGATAAAATGATTAATATTGATTGATTTTAAATCACCGGCAAAACCAGACTCTATAGATCGCCTCCACAACAAGAATATTTTTACGGTTGCATATATTACATGAGGTTTTACGAGGATTTGAATAAAGAAATATAAAGTAATTATCTATAGCTAGTAGGGAGACCTGACGTTGGTCAGGATTGAATGAGGATCAACAAATGTTCCATCCTCACACCCTTTTGTTGTCATCGGAATCAGTGAAATCGCTCATTTTTAATCAAATCAATTGATTTCCTGCTCTAGTTAGGGAGTCCCCACTCCGTAATATACCGGAGGAAGCTTCACATGCCCTCACTCATGGCTTAGTCTCAAATACATTATAGTCTACATTGCACTGTAGAGAATTCTATAAAATTATCTGTAAATAATGGCTTAAGTTAAAGTTTAAAATGGAAAAGTCAAGTATCATGCTTCAATTGTGCTTTAAACTGAAACAATTATTTCGAGTGTGCCCCTGTTTTGAATGCGCTACTTTTGAGTTTATGAAATTATTTTTACATAATCACTTAAAATAAAAGTAAACGTACAACTATCAATTATCATGGTTCTTTTCGAACACGCCCTTGTCTTATAAAAGAATCTATAAATTATTTTATAGGTTGGGCCTTTCTGCTTGTGCAGTGATAAAACAACTCAAACGTACTTGTAATGTTTGATTGTATAAAAGTGTTAACTTTGATCAAAATTGGACTTCCTTCTTGAATGAGGTTTTTTCGATTATCGGTTTTGACACTAATCAGATGCATTCCAAGACAAAACTTATGTGAGAACACTCTCAAACACATTAGAGACCTTCGTCTGATATTTCAAAATATCGGTCGAGCTGTTTAGGAAATCATAAAGAGTGAACTCACACACACACAGGCACAAACACGCACAAAGTTCTTTTTATATAATAATAGAGATAGAAATATTTAAAGGATATAAAAGAATCAGAATCAGTACTCATATCGGAATCGAAATTTAAAATCAATTAGATAATTGGGTTAATTTTTACGATATGCCCCAGCGTATTATATATACCCTAACCTCGCCATGTTAAGAACGGCTTTCGGAATAAATATCCCCCCACCTCGAAAGCCGTTCTTAATATGAGGAGGTTGGGTGGGTGTATATTCCGAAAGCCATTCTTAACATAAGGTGGTTGGGGGTGTTTATACTACGCTGGAGTAGGTCGTAAAAAATACTGATAATTGTATCTGAATTGGGGAAAAATATTGGAATCGTCCTATCACTAATATTGAGGCTAAGTACTTTCGTCCCTAACTCGATTAATAATAAAATTAAACTGTCTATTACTATAGACACTTCCTCATAAATGAATCATCTTGTGCCATACTGAGGATTAGTTCTTTAATTCAAGCATATTATCCAGACAACGGCTCATCACATAGATTATGTATTTTGTTTACTCTTTATTCACCCACACTACGCACATTTTATGGATGGGAGTCACGGACTGTCTACCAACGGCATGCTAAAAAATTAAATCACTTCCACACCACCAGTCTGAGGAAAATGCTTGACATAGGCTGGCAGGAAAGGATACCAGACACAGAAGTCCTCACTTGTGCTGGACTCCCAAGCATCCCCACTATCCTGATGAAGGTTCAGCTTCGCTTGGCTGTGCATGCAGCCCACAGACTACCCAAGAAGCTTCTGTTTGCTGAGCTCTAACATGGCAAGCGCTTCCATGGCCTTCAATGCTGATCCATCATCAAGCAAACCGCTTTAGATAGAGCCAAGTGGCAGGTCGCTGTTCATGACGGTGCCCGCAAATATGAAAGTGACCGAAAAGTTGCTGCAGAGAAGCACAGAAAGGGCAGGAAGAACAATGTTTTAAAGCCCTCGATATCTGCTACCATTTCAGTCGTATTCTTTCTAATAACAGCGATTTACAAATTTATGAGGCAGGTCAAGGGATGGTTGGTGGCTTTTATGTTGGCAGAAATTTATCGGTATAATTTTAATTGTGTCTTTTAGTCGAGATCAGTGAACAGAATTTGGTCGTGAAAGAGACTTGCATATTAGAAAAAAATCGGATCAATGAATTGACGTTTCTAGCAATTACTTCTTTTAGTCCAATTGTTTATTCGAGAACGGTGAGTGCAAAGAGTTATTTACTGATTTGAACAGAACGTAATTGCATTACAAACTTTGTTTCATTATTGTTAAATACACACGACTGCCAGCTAACATTTTCAAAGTAAATGATGCGGCATCCTACCCATCATTTGTATTATTTGTATTATTTGAACCACTATTCTCATCTTGAGTGTTATTTTCATAACGCCCTACTTTCTCCATGTGTCTCTTGTCAGAACTCGGGAATCTGCAAAGATTTTTTTAACTGAAGCCTTTATTTGATTCATGGGGGTAGCCTGCACGCATTCGACAAGAAAGATTTCTGAGTTCGACAAGAGACCCATGAAGGAAGGTCGGAGTTTACATTGGCCGGAACGTTGTGAAAATAACACTCAAGATGAGAACATTAGTCTGAATAATAAGACGAATTATCAATCATTATCTCAAAAATTCAAGAATATCTCTAGTTTATAAAATGGTGTTGTTTATCACTGAAAATCGAAAAATATCCGACTTCAGCCCCCCCCCCTTTTGCCTCCTAATCCCGTACAAATATCTGACTTACAAAACAAAAAGAATGTTTACAAAAGACTGTTTTTCCACAAATAAATAAAAAAAATTTTAATAGCTGAAAATACGAGAATCTTGAAAAAAAAAAATTGATGTCCCAAGAAAGAGATATACATTTTTGAAGTAGTTTAGTCATTATGGATACAATAATTGAATAATATAGTGGAATAAGTTGCTTTTACGAATGAGCGTTCATGATCGTAGCTGGTAATGTTCTGAAGCCTTTGCTGCATCTTTCAACATCTATCCTCAGGCTACCCTACCCGTTCGCATTTATGGATTACACCAACCAATCATATTCTTGAAAGAATGAGTCCAGAAGTATTCATTACATGAAAAGCGCTTAAAGGAAGCAATTGTTCACTGTTCTCTCCTATTAAACACAGATGGTGATTCATCACCAAGACTCAGTCTCTTTTAATTAACCATGTATGTTGTGACAGTATTTTTGAAGTGTAATTGATTCATCGTTATCCATGTTTTCTTATGACCCTCAAACCTTTTTTTTATATGAGACCTTTCAAGGAGTATTTACTCTGCTGATATCTACAGAATCGTTTCTGTTAATATAAAAGACACGAGCTTTAATTTTATTCGTGCAGATGAAGTTACTTCCCTTGAAACAGAGTTGCGTTCCTTGGTTGGACTATTTTATTTTTTGATTCTTCATTTCAATAGATTTATTTTGGCGTTTGAGAATAATTACGTTGCATATATCAATTATGGAAGTTTAAAGTTAAAATTTACAAAATAAGGTACTGAGCACTACTTGGTTTTTCTCGTCAAGAACATTGATTTGTAAAGCACTTTCTGCTTCAGATAATGGATTTTGACGACAATGGCGTTTTTGAAAAGCGGCAAGAACAATGTGACATCTAATATATAAAATGTGTGTACGTGCGTGTATGTTTGTATGTCTCGTAAAAACTTTCGACAGAGGTAACAAATCCTAGCGAAATTTATATTCTTTTAAAGCTACATCCTTCGGACAACAAATATCGAAAGATTGGTCCAAAACATTCAGCCGTTCACTCTCAACTGAGCAGTTTTGTACAAGGAGGGGTCACTTTTTTTCGCTGACATTTTAGCAAGTCATCGCCTTCTTTTCGATTGACGAGGCTTACTTTCAACGTTCCGAACTTCCAGATGGGCGGTGGAGACATCGTCTAAGACGTCACGTTTTTTTAAACCTTTTTTTTTCCTTCACGTTACGGGTTCGAGCCTACCTGCCTACTACCAATTTTTTGTCTCTGTCTACTATTGTTTTGATCCCCCCCCCCACTTCCACTTTTTTACCCCCCCCCCCTCTGGGGTTCCTTACTACATCACCAGCACACACCCGGGAACCCCCGCTTCTGTTGTTTTGACTCCGCCCCAGCGGTCCTTATTACACCACCTAAAAGCCCGGGCAACGCCGGCATCCCCGCTAGTTTAATTTTATTTTTTATAAATTATATGATAATGATTGGAAGAATACAAAACAGTTGTGCGTGCATATCAAAATGAAATAAAACGAAATATTGAGAAATAGTAAAGTCATTAGCTAGCAAGTGCTAGTAAGTGAAAAATAAAGGAAAACACGATTAAATAACCAAATGTTTATGTTACTAGTTTTAGTCAGAAATGTTCATGTGTGAAAGCTTAAGAAAATTTGTGTTTTGGTAGGAAAATGTTGAGTAAATATCTGATACATGAGATTGGGATGTGTATATATCTCTCTTTCTCTCATATATAATGTATATTTTGGCAACAAGTCATAATTTAGACACGTCTGATTGAACACGACATATATTCCTTTTTCCGATCTTTCTGAATATCTTTTCCATTTGCCGAGCGATCTTTTTAATTTAGGCAGGCTATTTATATAGAATGGCGTCCAAAATTTGTTGTTCGGCCATATTTTTTTCAAGCGTTTTCTATCGGTGCACCGATTATCATCAAGAGCGATTGTCGTTGTTTTCTTTTCCTTTGAGGCTTGTTGTATTTATATATTTTTTTTAATTGACTATAAATGTGAGTGCAGGAAGGTTGGGGGCGAATTATTTTTTATTTTATTTTAGCTTTAGTTTCGATTTTCTTTTTAAAAAACAACAACCTTTGGGCGAAAATTAAATTGCCTGCCGAAATTAAAACGACCACTCTGCAAATGGAAAAGATATCCAGAAAGATCGGAAAAAGGAACAACTCAGTCGTGTTCAATCATACGTATCTATCTATCTATCTATCTATCTATCTATCTATCTATATATATATATATATATATATATATATATATATATATACATACATATTAAGTAATGTGATTGATAGTTTAAAATTTAAAAATCAAATTATAATTTAATTAAAAATCCGTTTCATAAGAAGGAACAATAACAAAATCAATTATCTTATTATTATTATTATTATTATTATTATTGATTTTGTTATTGTTCCTTCTTATGAAACGGATTTTTAATTTAATTATAATTTGATTTTTAAATTTTAAATTATCCATCACATTACTTAATATTGAATTAGCTCTAGGACATTTAACTATCGAGCTTATTATATATCTAAATAACAACGAGCACTTTCTATTTCCTGTATTTTAATTAAACTAGTAATTTCACTGTTACATTAAAATACACTCAGCTCTTTAGACTATTGTTCTAATCTCCTTTAAATTATATATATATATATATATATATATATATATATATATATGTGTGTGTGTGTGTAGTATAATAATTTTCCAAGTTCCAAATATCAAGTTTTCTCAGTTGGTTATTTATTACTTTTCAAAAGGTGTCCATTACAATATTTAGTATTACGACGAATATATGCTCTAGAACCTTATAAAAAGGCATTCCTTGAGCTTTTACTTTTTTCAAAATTTATAAATTTTATATAAAAGTTGCTCTTTTGCATTATAAAAAAAAACGTTATTTATGAAAAAGAGATTTTAAATCCATTACGATTGGTTTATACAAGTCTAGTACGTTTCAAGTAAATGATTACAGACATTAGTGTTTCATGCTTACGCAATCATTAGTACAGGAGGTGACAATTCCTGAGTTTCGGGAGATTCAACCCCACGAACTCACATTTGACTCCATTTGCTTAGTTTTACCATTGGACCACTAAATGATTGATACGGGGATGAAGGGAATCAACAACTTATAAACACACAATTCGGGTACGTACATTAGACAATCCAATCCGAACGCGCAGAAGTCGTAGTGTGAATACTATTTTAAGCAATTGAACTACGTTAGATCATGCCTGGAACCATTAGATTTCAACTTAGTAAAATAAGTTTGTATTTGTTGGAGTTTCTCATTTATTTTAACCCACCTAAATCTTACCTAGGTTATAATATTTTGGTCTGATAAACGACACGCCTTAAAAGATTCTTTAGATTATGGAACTTTAGTCTGATAAACGACATGTCAGCCTGGGAGAGAGAGTGGTTGTATTATAGACTATATAAGCAGTTTTGAATTCATTGTCATTCCTAGAAATACAGTTTCAAGGAGCCCCAGTCAATTCATGAATCCCTACAAAATGAATTTATTAGAGTAAAGTAATTTATCACAAACCCTGTCCACCTTACAACCCATAATTTCTTAGATCCTCATACAAATGTGTCAGCTCTGAAAACCTTTTAATAAATTAATCTTCTTCATACCTATCAACCAAATACTATATTAACCCTGGAAATAAATTCTTTGCTCTCCATATATAAACAAAGTTATGTGTATATGTGTCACGACTTAACAGCTAAACAAATTGGAATAAGTGCCATCTGTCCTATGTCCGTATCGATGTCAGAAGTTCTTAAACCTTTGATAAATCTCATCATTAAAAATTATAATTACGTATAATTAAGAAACAAGTGCTACGAGATTTTTTGCACCCACTTTTAGCCGACCACACAAGCCTGTATTGTTTACTTGGAAGAGAAAACATTTATTCTTTTTATTAAAAAAATAGATGAAAATATTTGAAAATTGAATCGAACCCCAAACAGAACACTGATGAAAAAATATATGCATGCATGTATATATATATAACTTGAGTTTCCTCAGCTATAATCGAAACCAAAACTAAAACTGATGAGGAATTCTTGAAAAATTATTTATAAAAAAAAAACAAATCACTGGAGAGCCATCTGCTGTAATCAAAACTGAAACCAAAACTTATGGTGAATTCTTGGTAAAATTATTTATTACAAGAAATAGAAGTTCATAATAATTAAACGACAGTCACTCGTATGTAAGCATTACACACAATAAATAACACACACGCTATCCTATTAATATATAGATTTTTATATATCATTTTAAGGAGCGTTTGCGCTTTATCTAATGGTTTAAATTACAATCGTTTTAAAACAATCATGTCTTCATTTCAAAACGTTGACTACTAGATGGATAAAAAGCAAATTCACGCACTTTTCTTATTTCAATTCAAGCTAGGCCAAAATGCTACTGACACAGCTTGCAATATGAATTAAGTGTTAGGCCCAAGAACCACTACTGAATGCACAGAACAATGGTGGTTTAAGAAATTTCATGGCAGCAACAAGAGTCTTGAAGATTATGAGCATAGTGGTCGGTCATTGGATGTTGACAATGATCAATTAAGAGCCTTAGTCAAAACCAATCCATGAAAAACTTGCTTCTGAATTAGACATAATGTATACAACGATGTCCAACTTCTTGAGAGAGAAAAGAACTTCGTTTTTTTGTAGTACAAGGAGATTTATTTCTTAATTCTCCTGTCATGCATGACTTCTCGTTATGGCTGTGACGTCTTTCACGTGATCATCATCTCTATTGTGATTGTCTTTTCGAATATGCTCTCTCCTTTTTATAGTCTTCTTTTTCCTTACCATGACGCCATTTCGCCTACGGCTCGGTATTTGTGTATAGCCGTCCGCACAATGTTGCACAATGTTACTATCGCAAAATCACTGTGGCTGAGACAATGCTGTAAATCAATTATGTAAATTCCGGTTCTTAGAAAACAGTCAATTTATTTCATTTGAATGCTTAAATGAATTGGTAAATAAAACGTAGTTTTGTACTTTTTTGAAACTGCACCTCTGTGAAGGTCACACACTCTCACTGATTATTTCTTTGTTAACCTTTTGTGGCTTTGTAGGGATATAATTAACGTTAATGGAAAGAACATGCTTACCACGTGATTGCAATCCTGAAGAGCCATGTGATCTTTGCTTTGAAACGAGTCTCTCTCTACCCCTGATTTTATTTAACTTAATAGTTTATACTTCCTTTTTGCCTGTCACATACGTACGACACGATGTTGGTTTAATCTGTATCGGAGTATTTATGGAGTGTTCCATACCGTAGCCAAAATATTGTGGTTTACTATAAAATTAGAAGAGTACATGTCCCAGGAAGGGTAACAATATTCCCTCGGATAAAATAGATTTGCCCCACTTTTCTGTTTATGAAAAGCTTAAAATCTGATAAAATGATACTCAACCTTATGTTTAGAATCATTATTCTAAGTTTGATCAAAATCAATTACAAGATTTTGATTCTAAAAGTTTAATTAATACCTAATAACCGTTGTTAAATTTTTGCAGTTATCTGAATTTTCAGGTATCTTTGTCTCCTTTGTTTGAATACACTTTATCCTTAATACAACCCACATTACCCACTCTTACATCTAGCAGCATTCATTATTATTGTTATTTAATTTAGTAGTTAATCCTGTACATACAAACCTGCAAACACTCGACATTTGAACTCGTTTAAAGCAAGAAAAAGGCATATCGTGTTTACTTATAAGGTTGACAAGAAAATTCTTGCGGTTTTTAACATTTCGATTCAGATGACCATGTCTCGGCTCAAACAAAAATTTATTGATCAAATCAAAGCACTATAATAATCAACACATTTTTACCAACACAAAACAAGTATATTCATGTCAGTAAAGTAAAAATCTTGCATTCTGATGGCGATAAAGTCACTGATAGCATATGTTTTTTTATATCACTTAGGTTTTTAGAGCATTTCCCGTACAAAAAGTTGTTGAGATACTTGATAAATGGTAGTCAGTAGGTGAAAGGTCTGGAGATTGTGGCGGATGAGGCAGTGTTTCATAGTCCAATTCTTTCAACTTCTGCAGAGCCGGTTTAGCAACGTGCAGTCGGGCATTGGCATAGAGGAGAATAAGGCTTTTTGTCTTGACTAATGCTGGGTGTTGTCGAAGTTTTGGATGCATTTCATCCATTTGTTGACAGTACTTCTCAGCCATAATGGTTTCCCCTGCATTCAAAAAAACTGTAATGGATGAAAGTGGTCGCAGATCATAGAACAACTCTGGCTTTGGAAAGTGTTGTGGAGCTTCATTAACATCTAATCACTAAGCTGAATGTCGCCACTTGTCATAAAGAACCCACTTTTCATTGAAAGTCACAACCTGGTCAGGAAACGTGTCGTTCTTATTGCATAAAATAAGAGAAGATGACACTTCATTATGTCGTTTTCTAGGTGTTGTTCAATTCGTGAGGCACCCATTTATCTAGTTTTTCTTATCTTTCCAATCTCTCTCAAGAAGTTGGAAATCGTTGTATACATTATGTCTAATTCAGAAGCAAGTTTTTCATGGATTGGTTTTGACTAAGGCTCTTAATTGATTATTGTCTACATCCAATGGGCGACCACTATGCTCATAATCTTCAAGACTCTTGTTGCCGCCGTGAAATTTCTTAAACCACCATTGTTCTGTGCGTTCAGTAATGGTTCTTGGGCCTAACGCTTAATTCATATTGCAAGCTGTTTCAATAGCATTTCGGCCTAGCTTGAATTGAAATAAGAAAATTGCATGAATTTGCTTTTTATCCATCTAGTAGTCAACGTTTTGAAAGGAAGACATAATTGTTTTAAAACGATTGTAATTTAAACCATTAGATAAAGCGCAAACGCTCCTTAAAATGATATATAAAAATCTATATATTAATAGGATAGCGTGTGTGTTATTTATTGTGTGTAATGCTTACATACGAGTGACTGTCGTTTAATTATTATGAACTTCTATTTCTTGTAATAAATAATTTTACCAAGAATTCACCATAAGTTTTGGTTTCAGTTTTGATTACAGCAGATGGCTCTCCAGTGATTTGTTTTTTTTTATAAATAATTTTTCAAGAATGCCTCATCAGTTTTAGTTTTGGTTTCGATTTCGATTATAGCTGAGGAAACTCAAGTTATATATATATATATATATATACATGCATGCATATATTTTTTCATCAGTGTTCTGTTTGGGGTTCGATTCAATTTGATGCACCCAATCATATGGATACATTTTTTTATTTTTGAAATCGCAACTTTATAATATATATAAATCAATAGAACATAACTTTATAATAATATATACGAAATCTGCAAGACTCAAAATATACTTAAGCGTACTTTATGATCAGGTTACACCGGGCGTCCCTGCTAGCTTAGATAAACACTTTTGCAGTTTTAACAAAAGAGCAACAATAATAACATTTACACTGAAAATCTACAGAATGCCAACATCAATATATTCCATATGAATGAGTCCTCTGTGGAATTTCCACAGCTCCCGCTAGTAAAGAAAACTTATTTGAAAATACATCATTTGAAATCAAAATTAAAAATTCTGCTTTTTTTCTCAACCTAATAGACTACGTAATTTATGCCAATATGATGGTATAATATAATTTTCTGCTATTTTTGCATTGAATAATAATCCCTATTAATTCCTAACTTAACATAACAAAGGTTCATACAACATATTAATCAAGTCGACCCATTAGTTTCTAAGAAAACTTATAGAGTAAATATGATTTTGACGTTATTAATCCCTATTAATACTCTCCTTTGTGTTGAACAGATACAATAAGACTGAGTTCGCTGCACCTTCTCATAGCAAAAGTCCATACAATGTTTAAGCCATATAATTCCTGTAGTTTCCCCAAAAAAGTGAAAAAAAACAAAACAAAATCAGACTACAAGAAATATAATATAGATATACACATAAATCTATATAATTTTAAAACTAAAACGACCTTGTAACGGGTGTTGTAACCCAACATCCGGTTTTCGACTCCCAGTTGCGCATAAAACATAACCGTGTAAACAAATAAATACAAATCGTTGGACCGGTTTCGTTCGAACACACGAACGCCTTTAGAAAAGCAAATATCTTAAATTTATTGAATAAAAAACTTCAAGATATGGGAAGCAAACACAAAACGTGATTACAAATAATATGTCTAATAATCGACATGTTTCATATATACGACATATATATTATACTAAATAATCAACACGACAATAAAACGTATTGTTTTACCTTGTACGTTTCCAGCGTCCCAATGTTTTTTCGTGTTTAAATTATCAAATAAACAATTGTTAATACTTTCTGCCATGGTTTACATCGTTCATTTCCGTATTACGTTTAAGTTATTTTAACGCAATTTTCTTACAAATAAATTTACTTTAACCTGTTGACAATAAATAATCAACGTGACAATAAAACGTATTGTTTTACTGTGTACGTTTTCCGCGTCTCAATTGTTTTTTTTCCGCGTTTAAATTAAAAGATATAGCAAAATTTGAATTTAACTTTAATTATTATGGTATCTGTTCAGTGAACATTTACCTATAAGTATGGCAAACCACTTATAATTCAATGGCTGAAAGTTTTTTTTTTTTTTTTTCAAAAATAAACAATTATAAACAGAACGACTCGTAGATATCTATCTATATTCTTTTTTCATTTTAATATACTTTGACAGAAATGTTTCTGTTATGTCACAAAAATCTATTTTCTTTACGTCACAAGTGTCACGCTCATATATGCATTCCATAGCTAATATAATATACTGACCAAAGGGGTCACGGGTTCTCTAGTATATATATATATATATATATATATATACACATACATATATTTATGTGGAAATATATCTAATTTCCTTATAATATATACCAATCCTTATTTAAGAAGCTCAAAGTAATCATATAGCAATATAGTGAATGAATGACACAAATGTTTATATTCCAAAGTTCATGATGTTGACCATCTTATAATTTATTCCTTTAGTTCAGTTGACATTCGCATATGTAAATGTCAACGGAATTAAAGGAATAAATTATAAGATGATCAACATCATGAACTTTAGAATATAAACTTTTGTCATTCATTCACTATATATATATATATATATATATATATATATAAGGAACTTGTGTGTGTGTGTGCGAGGTCGTTCCCTATGGAATGAAAAACGGCTGGACAGGTTTTTATGAAATTTCACACGAAGGTACTTCACGTGCCTGACAGTGCTCTTAGATAGGTTTTGTATCAGAATGATTTCGACAAGTATCAATAATCCAATGGGAGAAGGAACAGGCGATTTTGACCAAAGTCAAACCTTCCACAGCCTAAAATCACAATTGTCTCTTAAAAGTTTTATTCCCACACAAGCCGGAAGGAAGTTATATAAAATCAACTGTAGGTTCTTTAATATGACAAGAGCGCGTTTGACATGAATGTTTTTGTTTAAAGCACAATTGCACCATGATACATGACTTTCTCATTTTAAACTTAAATTCCAGCCTTTATCACCGCATAAGCAGTAAGGCCTAGCATATAAAATAAGCATTAGGTTCTTTTATATGACAGGTTGGGGGCGTTAAAAATAAATGTTTCTGTTTAGAGCACAATTAAAGCATGCTACTAAACTTTTGTATTTTTAACTTTAATTCAAGCCATTATATATAAAAATGATTTTATAAAATCAACAGTAGATTCTCTACAGTGCAATGTATACTACAATATATATAAAAGTATGTGGGTGTTAAATATTCATTGATCATCATTCAATCCCGGACAACGTCGGGTCACCCTACGAATATATATATATATATATATATATATATATATATACAGGGTGACCCAAAAAACGTGATATCTACATTATTTATTCACCGATTGCCCTTATTTTACAGAACATGGTAGAATCAACGACCGTGAGTACACCAAAACCCCAGTGGGAGCTGGGACAAAGAATACATTGTGTTAAATTTCGTTCGGACAAAACACTAAGAAACAGAGCCTAATTAGAGTTAGGGCCCGTTTTTTGGGGTCACCCTGTATATATATATATATATATATATATATATATATATATATATATATATATATATTATTGGAATTTATTTCCTTTTCCTTGTACCTATTTGTGAATTATTCCACGGATTTCTGCCTTTTGGATTATTTTGGACGATCTTCCAATTACGCGATTCCATTGGATTTTACTTGTGCGAATGGAAATTTAACCAACTTTCTTGAATTCTTCATTTTTGGATTTTATCGTCATTGGATACTTTACCTTTTACCAGGCTATCTATTCACGTGAAATCACTTTTCTTCACTCTGTTCCCTCTGCTTCACTTTTTGTTATCAAGTAAGATCTATGAATTACTTGTAGTTTCATTAAATATTTTTGCAAGCAAAATCCGTTCCCGCATTTTGCTAAATCCTACCCTCTGATGAGAAGGAAAGTATTTCTTCTAAACTCCGCGGATTAAGGACTATCCACTTATTAAGTGTTTCCTTTTCAAATTATATATATTTTAAACTCTTTTTCAAAGTGTTTTTAACATGTTTTATTACCTACTTGCTCTTATATATATATATATATATATATATATATATATATATAATTCAGTCATTTATAGTCGACATGCTACTATGATCAATATTATTTACATAAATTTAACAAATATATAAACACTAGAAGATGTACCTGGCGTGGCTCGGTATTAAAGGTAACGCTAAATTCCTTTAAAAAAAATGAAGTAAAAAAAACGGAAAGAAACTGAAACAAGTATAATAACCATTAGACCAGCTTTCCACGATCTTCAAAAAGTGTTTCCAAACCTTGTGAAACAGTTGACAAACAGATAAAAATCCGATGACCTCCAATACTAATTTCTCCATCTTGACTCTTTGGCAGCCCTTTTTTCCAGTAGAAAACTGATTTAAAATTTTCCACATATCTGTATACCCTATGTACCGAATTTCAAATCTGTAGATCAAAAATTCGTTCACTATGTAGTTTGAACAGAGTCGTAGCGCACACACATTCTCACTTTATAGATATATAAATACATACATACCCCCACTTTATACGAATAGAGATGTTTGTCATGTCTATGTGTTATAATCATGTCTCTTGTTACTGTGAGTTTAGTGCTAGTATATATTGCATGTATTGTTGTTTAGCCTGGGGATATAATATCGACGTATAAACTGAGCCATGTTGTATTAGAGAGTTATCACACGGGTATATATTACAGTTCATATTTACGTAAGGTAATATTTTTCATAAGAATAATAATATATGATTCATACCTTTCTTTCTTCAAGAGTTCTTCTATCTTCACTGCTCGGCTCTGTAATGAAACAGGAAATGACTAACACTATGACCAATTGAGACCCCTGTTCTTCCCTCTTTTGTGAAACCACAGAACAACACTTTATATTTTTAAAATATAAATTTATTTCAGTTGTCTCAAATGGTCTTCACAAAGAGTCTGCATTTCGTGTCTACATGCTTGTGCTTCACAGCCTCGCTTGAAGTACGTCTGTTCACTTCCATGACCAAACTCAAACTCTTCGACTGGCTAAACTTCCCGACCTCCTGACCTTAGTCCCGTTACGTCATAATTAATAAGCACACGTCTCTTGACGTGAGACCTTTCCAGGTCATTTTGTTTATTTAACCTAGCTAATCTATGTAAACATCCTCAGCTAAAACTCATTGCTACACTTTATTTTATAAACAATAAATAACTCCTAATATAAACTATTTTAACAATATCATTGAATAGATAGATAAATTGATAGATAATAATTAATTAAAATTTTAACCATATCATTATCTAACAATACCCAACTTTATACGAATAGAGATTTTAGTCATATCTATGCGTTATAATCATGTCTCTTATTACTGTGAGTTAAGTGCTAGTATATCATCAGTATACTAATGTACATGTTGTGGTTAAAACGATACAAAAGAAAAACAACTGAATAATTATCTATTTCAACGTATCTTAATTATTGTATTGAATGCTGACCTTTTCATTGTTATATCACCTTGTCTCGGCTTATTTTATTCTTCTTGGCATTATATTTCAATTTTTATGTGATCACGTCTGCCTCTTTAACCTTAAGAGTAATTGGCTGGAAATTCACCTTGATCCAATCAAGAAAAGATGGCGCAACTATAATTATACATCCTAATTATGTAAGAAAAAAAAACGTCCGTCTTCATTCTATTTTTTTTTTGTATTCAACGGCGTTTAGATTTATAAAAAGCCCATCATGCAATTTCCAGTCTCAATTTCCGATTTCATTAATATTAATTCTCTGATAATTATAGTTCATAAACTAATGTGAAGTTGAAGTTAAAGTTAGGGAAGCAGACGCGTGTAGCGGCTGACGTTTAGTCTGATAACAATATTAATAATAATTAGCAGAACAATGCTTTAATTAAAGCATAATAGGTTCTTGTAATATTTTTGTGCGCTTTTGTATTGTGTTAGTATTATTGATTACTAGCAAGGCTACTCGCTATTGCCCGGGGAAACAAAAGAGAAGAGGTTAAGAAACCTTTGCGTAATTTTTATATTCAAACTTCTGCAACGCTTTCTAGGTGTCTCCCTATCTTTCTCTCTTTTCCGCCTCCTCGTCTTTTTTCACACCCCTCTCCTTCATCCCTCTTTCACCTCAGCGGGGCCCATTCTTCTCTATTGACAAAATAAATAAATTAATGATAATAATTTGATGATAACCTGTGTGAAAACTCCCAGTGAGTGAATAATAATAATAATAATATTAATAATAATATTAATAATAATAATATAAACACAAGGAAACCGAAATTTTATAAACTGCCCCCTCCCACCAAATGGCATCAACACCGGCTGCTATCAAACAAAATAGTTGCGAAAAGTAAAGGAAGATGGAAGGACAGAGAAGAGAAAATACTGCCTAGACCTGCACTGGATGCGCAAAGATTGCTGAGACTTTAGGGAGACTAACTGCCACCTAAATTCTAGTGAAGACCAATAGTCGTTGCCAGCGAGAATCAATGATAACGGAAAGTAATATGCAAATGTTATCAAAAGAGGTGGAGAGTTCATGAACTCTGGGAAGACTTGTCACCCAGACTCTAGGGAAAACAACCGGTTATTACTGTCAATGAGTAATCCCTGGTAATGGCCTGCGTGAATACTACTAATAAATAATAATAATACAAAACAATAAACCACATAATAAGAGAATACAGCAAACTAGCCCAACACTAATATAAGAAATGACACGATCAAGTTGGAAGGCGATGCACTGGGAATTTTGCAAATAATTGAATTTTGACACTCGGACAAATGGTACAAGCACAAACCGGCAGCAGTACTTGAAAATGAGTCACAAAATCATATGGGTCATGGATATACAAACGGATAAACCCATCCAAGCAAGAAGACCGGATGTCAAACTAGTTAACAAGAAGGAAAAGTCCTGCCAGATTGTAGATTTTTTGTTCCAGCAGACCACAGTGAAGAGCAAGGAGTCGGACAAGCAGAACAACCACTCTGTACTGGCCAGAGAGCTCAAAAGCGTATGGAAGTTGAAAAGGTCAAGATAATATCACTAATAGCTGGAGCGCTAGGAACAATACCGAAAAAGTTTGAAAAAAGAATGGGAGAGATTAGAATCAGAGGGATGTCTCAGAAGATACAACAGATAACAATAATGAAAATGGTTGAAATATTAAGGAAAACCTTTGAATGCAAAAAGTAACAAACGTGGGCTACAGGCGCAAGACGGACATACTGATACACAAAAGAACATCACATGGAATCATGAATAGGGCTATGACAAGAGAATATTGTTTTCCTGGTTTTGACTCTCAAGTGTGTATCCGTTGATATCCTATATACTTTTATATAAAGTGATGTGATTCTCGGTTGATTAACTCTAACTGCGGCGGATATATACTCGAGAGTCAAAACAATGAAAAAAATATGCTGTTGTCATAGCCTTAATCAAGAACACTGAAACTGTATAAATGTAAATTAATCCCCTGCGCCCCTGCATTCCCCAACCGTGTGTGTATGTGTGTGACAATAAACTAACACCAAACCAAATAATCGAGGGGGGGGGGTCACAGAGAATGGAAAGACTGAGGAAAGAGAGCACTAGTCAAATCTCCGCTGGATGAGTGCAAAGAGGACTGAGACCTTGGGGAGGCTTACTACCATCCAAATTTCAGTGAAAACCAATGGTAAGCTGATGTTGCGATAATGCAAATTCATCTACACAGATTATTGAAAAAGGTGGAGAACACTGGAAATCTGGGGAGACTTGTTTTCACTCAGAGAACACCATAAGTTGTTCTCAAAGAGAAATTATTGATGGTGGCCTGTGTGACTACACCTAGTGAGTAAATAATAATAATGATAATAATCCATTTCCCTTTTTTTTTCCATAATAGACAACATTGAAAATTGGGAAAGAACCGACCCCCTCACGAAACCTAACCCAGTTACCCCTCAAGTAATGAATTATTTAATTTTAGATATTATTAATCCCGGGCAATGCTGATCAAGAATATACCAACTTTGTGAATGTTTGCTTCGTAGTTTTTACTTTTAGCTGGATACACACGCAGATAACTGTCTTTTATATAACAGAAAATGCAAATGCACAAACATGACAGAAGTAAAAAGACACCCCAAATAAATAATATAGACCTATTTGGCATTTCTGCCTCTTGTGTTGACGGCCGAAACTCAGAGCCTTACAAAGCAGCAGTAAAGGTTTCAAGTATCGGTATTATATATAATTTGTCATTTTTGTTGTTTTTAAGATAAAAATGTCTATTATATACTATTGTTAAAGGATTAAAGAAGTATTCGTTTCAATTTCTAACCGGAAAAAATGCCAATCATTAAATCGTTAATAAAATTCACAGTTCTTTCAATTAATTCAATGATATTTGGTACGAATGAACTTTTGTCAATGCCTGTCTTGTCTACAAAGTTTTAGTCGCGAGTATTCAACGGTCTTTGTTTTATTGTCACTCAGTGAAAAACACACCTGAATACGACGGGCAAAATACTCAGCAACTTCGGTTCATCTCTTAGTTCTGTCCTGAATTGATCTGTGATACCACGATTCACATCAAGAATAGTATAAGGGTTTTCATATTATTTGGATTCCTCGAACTACTGTTCTCATCTTGAGGGTCATTTTTACCACGTTTCGGTCGATGTAACCTATGACCTTCTTTAGGTATATCTTTTCGTAATAATAATTAGTAATTAAATAGTGATATTTACAACTGGAAATAATAATAGGACAAGGCTCCCAAAATTCATACTTGAACTGTCCGCAAGGACCCGTGACGCTGTGGTTAGAGTACTTGCAAAAATCAATTGCGAAAGTGATATACTCCTGAAGGTTGAAGCTTCAATTCTCAGTGTGGGCGACCAAAAATACAATTGCAGATTACTTAGGACCTCTATCAAGTCATGGCTGACGGAACGAGAGCATGTAACCCCTGTAAAGTAAAGAAAGTGTTTCGTTCGAACTTCCTTCCAAATTCATGAGTTCGGCAGAAACATTACCGAATTTGAAGAAGGTCCGATGACTTCAAGTAATAAAAATAATCAATCTTCATCTAAAAAATACAGTAATGTAGTAGAAGGTTTGTTTTCATAAATGTTATATTTAAAATAAACCCACGGATAAAATATTTAAGTGATATTTATTCAAGCAAGATTTTTCCTAATTTATTTATTGCAGACTATTATCTTCATCTTTCTTAGTTGTTCTTTCGTAGTATATAGGGACATTGAATCTCAGTGGTTCCCGGTGAGAATTGTCTGAAGATAGCGGTTTCAATTCTACCCAAATCCGGCCAGAGGTTTACTTGGCCCAAAACATAGTGAGACGACAACAACTATGGATGGCAGTAATTGCTGAGAATGCAGTTAGGAGATTCGGAGTTCCTATCCCGTCGTGGTTACCACCTGACGAAGGCCAGAGGAATAGTTGGCCGAAACGTCGTGAAACAACAACTAATAAAAATGAGTATAATAGTACGCAATAAATAAAATAATAAATAATACTCATCTCAATAAGGAATTCCAATTAAATAATATATATACGAATTTTCCTATTAATCAAACAGCTTTTAGAGCCCTTATATCAATAAGTATCAGTTTGATTCTACATGGATGATAACAATCAGAAACAAGTGATTCATATAAACTAGAAAACCCCCGTCCCAGGACGGATAAAATTAATTCCCCAAACAAAATAATTTCGCACCTTACAAAGATTAAAATCAAGAAATAAGATATCAAACTATACATCTATAATCCTTATTCGAATTTTAACATTATTCATTTGATTATTTCGATATTAAAATTAAATGTTTATACTTAAAGGGTCTTAAAAAGAAATTGAAATTCAGGGATCCTTGCTTAATATAGATCGAATTGAATGCAAATCTGAAATATTTGAATTTTCACATTAGATGTTGTGCCTATATTATGATCCCTGGCAAAGAATAGATAATATATACGAGTAATAAATAAAAACAATGATATATATATATATATATATATATATATATATATATATATAAAATTGTTTTTACTTAATATGTGTATATATTATCTCTTATTCATAAATAATAGATAATATATACAAGTAATTAATAAAAACAATATATTTCTCCGTTTGTTTCTAGGGCAATTGTTCTTGACATACCAAAGGCCTTTGATAGGGTATGGCATAAAGGTCTACTTCGCAAGATATCCAGCTATGGTATAGCTGGAAATGTATTCTCAGTTATTAAACCATTTTTTACTGATAGGTTCATAAGAGTAGTTGTTAATGGGAACGAAATCAGAAGCTCATAGTATTAATGCTGGAGTTTCTCAGGGGTCCATCCTGGGTTCATCTCTCTTTCTGATATACATCAATGATCTTCCAAATCACATCCTTAGATCAGATACTACACAAAAGTGATTTGATTTAATCTTGGCCAAAAGGCCAAGAAGAAAAAAGGCGAACCCTTTTCTATTTTGAGTCAGATACGGTTTGGAGTTTATTTGTGGCAAATATATATAGTTCAATGACAGAAAGACTTGTAAACTTAATTAACAATGCAGTTCGGTTTTTTTTTTTTTTGGTGCGGTATCGAACCATATATCATTACTTTTATGGTTTTAGAAATTAAGTTTTCTCCAAGATGAAATCGGTTTGATCTTAATCACTCCAATATATTTTGATTCAATTATTTCCCATATATTTACGGCATAAACAGACTGACAAACCGGTTCTCCTTAGATAACTGAACTTAAGCAACGTTGAGCTTGGTCAATTCCAGATGGGTTAACGTTTGGGAATGCCAGGCACAGTATATAGGAGAACGTCGACACCTCCCTGCAAGAAGAGTAAAAAAGAAAGATAACGTCGTCATATTGATAGAGATAAACAAGCGACTCGGGCCGCTTGTGGATTTGATATTACTATGAAACTTTCTCCTTCAGAGGAAGCCGGTTCAATCGGTTTAGGATAAGTGCCAGTTCTGTACATCTATTCTTTACCGGTGCGCTTTAGTTTCGAACCTTAAAACTAAGGGTTAAAACTTGACTAGCTTTTAACCAATTTACCAACCAAGCAATAAAAATGTGCACATGTGTGTGTTTTTTTGTTTTTGGTATTTTATTTTGAGACCCGTCTTTGTTGTCGTTTCGACGTGGATGGAATGGTGTGTGTCTTTTGGTTTTTGTTGTTGCTTGTTGGTGGGTTTGTTTTCCAATAGTTCGGATATCAATCAATCAAGCCAGCTGCATTTTCGAAATGACTAATAAATAATAGAAAAATAATAAAAACTCTAGTAAGTACATTATTTACAAGGGAGATAAAATCAAGAAATGAAATCTATACGTCCATTTTATGTTGTTTTCTTTCAACATTTATGCGAAATATGATTGAGTCCTTTTTAAGCCGAGCATTAAACTAAGCTATTAAACCTAACCTAAAAAGATGTCATTCTTTATATATATATATATATATATATATATATATATATATATATATATACACACACCGAACGTAACGTCAAGGAGACCGATAAAGTATGTCTGGGAAGCAGCAACAAGCAATTTCATCAAAGTTCAAAAGAATGTCTGTACGTAGAAATACGTTATGCCCCAGTATTAAAGTCGCCATTTTGTCCCGATTTTGTCAGTTGTGATGGAATGTATTTTTTTAACGGAATATCGATGTAAGTTTGGCATTTTTAAAAAAGAAAATATGGCTATCATGACGGATATGGTTCATAAAATTAAATATTTAGAGGGCGATTTTTTAGGACTCGTCCTGTTTGTGCCAAGATTATAAGAACCTCTCTAAAAAGTATTACAATAATGATAACAACAACAACAGAATTAAAAATCAAGTTAATATGAAAAATAGAAAAAAATCCCACCAAGTGTAAGCACGATGGCCAATAGATACGGCATAATCACGATGACAAACCAGTACTCGTCAAATCACGGAAGTAAAGCAACGTTGAGCCTAGTCAGTACCAGACGAGTTACCATTTAGGAATATCAGGCGTTGTATGAAGGAGGAAGTCGACACCTCTCTGCTGAAAGTTAAAAAAAAAAGCTAACGTCGTTATTTCCCCTTACCGTGATATACATGCGACTGGAGACCGCTTTTGAATTTAGTATTTCTTCGAAACTTCCTACTTCCGAGGAAACCGGTTCAACCCATCTAGAGTGAATGTCGCTTTGAGAGAGAAAGAGCTGAGAGAGCAGACGGGCTTATTTGTTTTTTGCTTTAAAAAATTATATTTTATCGGATTTATTTGACACCGGTAGACTTTGCTACCTCGCTATCTCTTCACAATGTTTATCGCCTTAAAAACTTTAAAACAATAATTTCAAATAACAATTTCATCCGTAACTTTGTTTTAAATACGAACAAGTGAAACATGCCGAGGCCCCCGTGAGTACACAGTGAACGAGGCATAAAACAATTTAAAAAAAAAAAAACATCAAATTTTAGGCAGAATTTAACTTTATTCATCAACATCGGCACTTTCTAGAGTGATGCACTTTTTTATCTTATGCCTGAAAATACTTCTCAGTCTCTCATATGACTTCATCATTGGAGTATTCTTTCTTTGGAGCATTCGTTTGAAATCTGTGAAGAGTATTGTCGCAGCCGCGATTACAGGCAGCCGCGATACTTCACGATATACTAGTTTGAATATCTTTGGTTTAGAAACTCACTGCTAATTGGGGCATGCAATTTCTTTTCTGACTTGCCCAATTAGAGGCTATTTCTCAGGTGAGCTAAGCACGTGGCAGAGTTTATAAAAAGGTTTAAAGGCACAGTAACTACATATTTTTCTTTCCGGCTCTCGGTACTGAAAACATACTTCATGTAGCTCGACTCAATCTCCAAATTTTTCTCTTGAAGTGCAACAGAACTCACTCGGGTTTTTGGACTGGATTTAATATCGACGAGAAAATAAATAATCCAGCATGGCCACTACCATACCCTTACTTCAATACGTTCTTGATCACAAAAAATATCGAAATTTTTCGATACATTTTTGTGACCAAGAGCGGAGGTCCGTTTGAAATATAAAAAATAACAATAAAAATATTAAATACAAAAAGTAACATCGTTTTTCGTGCTTCAAAAAACCCTCATAGCCTTTAAATTACTATCCTAGAAGCACATGCAGACTTTTAACATTATATCTATATATCTGTGAAAGTGTGTGTGTGTACATTTCCCTACGCAATAACTCTGTCAATTTTTAATCTACAGATCCGAAATTTGATATACCGGGTACTGAGATTTGGGAAAATCGATGTGATCGGCTTTTGGCCAGAAATTTGGCGATTAAGGGGTCAAAGTTGAACGATTTGTCTTTTGAGACCTCTACCAAACTCCTCCGACAATTTTGAGTCGACACACTTGAAATTGTAGATATAGGTTCTTTGGATAGAGATCTAACTTAATAACTTGATGTGAGCCCAAAACAATAAATTTTAAGGGGTCATAATAGGGGTCAAAGTTGAAAATAATTGACCGCTGTTTTATTTTATTTTTTTTTTTTGCTCAACATACACCTCGAAATACCCGGACAACGCCGGGCACCCATGCTAGTATATATATATATTGTTAGATGCGCTTCTATTTAGGTCTAAATATGATAGCGAATCGACAATCTTATATTTTAAATATATGGAGAAATATAAATGTACAGCAAAATTGACAGGAGGAGATAATTTTGCCGAGAAGCGCAAACAGACCACAAATAATTTCTCCACGAGACTCAGGTGTTTTAATGTCGATAACTGCACTATTTGACCTTTAGAGGAGTGTTCATTCAAACGTCTGTGCCTGCTTGGTGGAAGGTTAACTTCTCATCAGCTTAATACGCTGGAACCTAAAGACTTTCCGAATTTTAATGCGGCCATATTTTCTGCGCGAAGGATTGTGCCCCTTACTTTAGACTGCACTGACGTTCCCTCTTTCCCTCTTTCCCTATTTAAAAACAATACAATTAAGAAAAGAAAAGGTTGGGGTCTATTTTTATTTTTTTAGCAGAAATAATCGGCGTTTGCTTACTTAATGCATTTTCCTTTATATTTTAATCACACAAGATGCATGCTAAACTATTCTTTAGTTTTCGGATTGAGTTATATTTGAATAAGAAAATATCTATTTTCATTCTTTTAATTAGCGTAGTTAATAGGGCTATGACAAAAGCATATTCTTTTCATTGTTTTGACTCTTGAGTATATATTCGACACAGTTAATTAACTGCGAACCACATCATTCTATATAAAAGCATATAAGATGTCAAGGAATACTCGAGTCAAAACGATGACAAGAATATGCTGTTGTCATAGCCCTAGTAATTAACTAGCCACATAACTCACTCCTTACTAGTTTTCTATCACTTTTCTCCTTCTTAAATGTATGACATGCAACTCCCTTGTTCTTGTTCTATGCATTGTCTATTACTCTCGCTTCTCTCTCTCTCTCTCTCTCTCTATATATATATATATATATATATATATATATATATATATATATACTCATTCAGTTGATGGTTATAAAGAACTGAATAAATTTGTATTATTAGGACTATTATTCTCATCTTGAGTGTTATTCTCATAATGTTTCGGCTGATGTAAACTGTGACCTTATTCAGGTGTAATTTGCCAACTCAGATTTTTTTCCCTGTAGAACGCGCGAATATGCACCTAATTCGAACGGAACACACTATTTAATCTACTATGGTACATGGCCTACTAATATGTACGGCCGCATATGTCACATGATAGACCACTTTTCTAAGAGGGCATGGTTTCTATTACAGAAAGCTAAGGCCGCATAAAACATTGGAAATTTGCAAGGGAAATAACTCAAAAGTCGTTTATATTAACTCTTGCAATAATGAGTAATAAACTTCTGTTTAAATATTGTTACATTATTTTATTATTACAATACGTGTTTTTTCAATATATAAAATGTTTTTCATCCATTTTATTCACATTAATTTTCAAAAGGAGTAAAATTGAATAGCCTCCCTTGTTTTTTTGTTTACATACATTCGTTTACGATCGCTACTTGTTGAGTCTATTATTTTTGTATCCATTATAAATATTGTAAAAAAATATTTTTTTAATATTGTTTACGCTTATGTTTTTTTTTTTTTTTTTAAATAAAATGGTGAACAAATGTGTTGCATATAGAAACCATGAAAAGTTTTCAAATTTTCATTTCGCACATGGCAAACCCGATCTGTTTGAGAAATGGATCAAATTCGTAAATCGTCCTGATTGGATTGCTATAAAAAGTACTGTTTTGTGTGTAAAATATTTGGAGGAAAACTTTATTTTCAAAGGGAAAAGAAATAAGTTGAATTGGTCTATAAATCCAATACCAACAATTCATTCAGAGTTAATGACTACTAAGCCATCTCTTTTACCTACGTCAAACACATCTAGAAAGGCTATAAGGATAAGGGTTGAAAAGTGCACAGTAGTCAATTGGACAATATAGTAATCGTTAGTAATGGAAATTCAGTAAATTTGTTATATATATATATATTTTGTTACATAGGCATTACCACTAATCAAGGCCCAGAGGTCACTCGAGGATAAGGGTTGAAAAGTGCACAGTAGTCAATTGGACAAAATAGTAATCGTTAGTAATGGAAATTCGGGAAATTTGTTATATATATATTTTGTTACATAGGCATTACCACTAATCAAGGCCCAGAGGTCACTCGAGGATAAGGGTTGAAAAGTGCACAGTAGTCAATTGAACAAAATAGTAATCGTTAGTAATGTAAATTCGGGAAATTTGTTATATATATAACTACCAAATTTACTTCAGCAGATACTATAACGAGTTTTGAGGATTTGGAAGAAACAAAAGTGCTGCTCCACCGGTTTCAGTTAAAAATAAAAATGAACAGTACGTATGCATTTTCCGGGTTGATTTTGATAAAACAAATTTTCCATTATTTAAATTCGGATTGACAAAAATTGTCATATTCAGTTTCAGTGTTATGGAAATCCAATACCATTACTACAATGGTTTGTGAAGGGCCACAATGCTAAACTTACAAGGTATAATATGTTGGAAAATTTCCCCTCATACATTCAAGGTGTTGTAATAGAACATCTAAACTCCACAGTAAACGAACTACAAAAATTCAAAATTTTAAACCTAAGGGTCATCCCTCAATTTTTTGTTGAACTAATAAGATACTCTTTATTATTGCGTCATACTTCTGCTCAAGCATATAAGCTACTGGTTGAGCAATTGCGATTTCCATCATTTTCTTCAGTAGAAAAAATACAAAAAAGTGATGTATAATCTATCACTGCTGCAAAATATCTCTCGGGAAAAGGTAAAATTTCTCAGGATTGTATCTAATGTTGGATGAAATGTATCTTCTAAATGGAACTCAGTTTCATAGTGGGAAGTATGTTAGTGCTGATGAAAATGACAACTTGCATAAAAGATATAATGGTATTTATGATTTAGGGGCTGAAGAAGACAGTAACAAATGTGGTTAAAGTTTCTCCTGAAGTGACTGTAACTGGGGACTAGCTCTCTCAGGAAATAATTACTTGCATTGCACAGATTTTAAATGCAGGATTTAATATCAGAGCTCTAGTTGCAGACAACCATTCTGCGAATATACATGCTTATAAGATTTTATTAAGCTAATTTGACGGAGATAAACAACATTTTATTACTTTTCCAAATTTTTTCCCCAAAACTTTTCCTCTTCTTTGACACTGTTCATTTACTGAAGAATTTTCGAAAAGCAAGTTTGTGTTTCCTTCTTTCGATTTTAGTATTGTAGACCTTCATCTATGTTCCCAGTCAGGCATTTTAGCTTGGTCTGATATACATTAAATAAAGGACAGGTGTTTGGATGTTACATCACGAAAAGCACCAAAACTAACTTTCAAGGCATTACATCCCAGTGACAATAAGCAAAAAGTCAATTCGGCTATTGCTGTCTTCCACGAGACAACAATTGCTACTTGTAAAAGCTACTTTCCAGAATATGCTGACATTACAAATTTTCTTAAATTGATATGGAGCTGGTGGACAATAGCCAGTTTTAATCCAAGATTTATTCCAATTCTTTGAATAATGCTGTTACTGCAAATAATGGTATAGCAGTGAGAACATTTCAATCTGTAGGTCCCTTTTAAAGGGAAATATTAATATTTGGGAGACTTAAATCTAATACCCCCTCAAAAAATTCAAATTCAAATCTCAATATTTTGTCCAAATACGAATCTGAAATAAATGAACTCTGTTTTTCATCTGACAGCAAAGAAGTGGCATATCCAATTGCTGGTTATGTTGCAAAAATGTCTTGAAACGCTTTAATTGTGACATTTGTTCTATTTTTATGGTTGACAATGATATAGAGATCACGGAGAATCATTACCTTAATTATCGCGAGGAGGTTTCACAATTCCATCGACCCAAATTGCTGAATTTATTTGTTCCTGCTTTACGATTTTAGATTTTTCTCATGAATTTATAGAAAAATATGGGCAGTTTACGAACATGAAATCTGCAGAAATAGTTTTGAAAACTTATTCTTCAAAATATGTATTTAATTGTGAGCAGCACCTTGAAAAAATATATAAATTTCCAACAAAAATTATAATAAATATATTCTATGACAAAGCGCAAAAATTTCTTCAAATGAAATTAGAAAAGGTTTGTTAATTTTTTTTTTTTAAATCGGCAACGGTCGAGATAAAATTAAAATCCAGTGTTGAACATTTTAGCTTTATTTTATTTAAAATGTTTATTAGTTTTCTTGTGTTTTGTAAAGATACTTAAAAACATTTTTGATAAAAAATGTCATTTAATGATTTAAAACTGTTGTGCCAGAGTGAAAAGCAATTTATTTTACTTTCAATCTGTATATTTGTAAATACCTTGATATTTCTCAATAACGGACATTCTCATAAAATCTTGAAAAAATAAACATACCTGCTGTAGTCTATTCAAATATTTTTTTCATATTTGTAAACAAGTTAACTATTCAAAAGGCCAGGGAAGGCGATTAAAAATTCATTTGTATTGTTTGTGTATTATAATGAAACGAAGGGTAAAATACATTTAACCACCACCTATTAATATTAACTTGAGAAAACATTTTACTTTAAACAGGAGGACATTAAAATATGTAGGTAGAATTCATTTAAGCATTATTTCAGATATTGATATCTGAAATAATGCTTAATGCGAATTCAGAGTTACTTCCCTTGTTCTTATTTCAACGGCCTCTACATATATATATATATATATATATATATATATATATATATATATATATAACCACTTTTTCGTACGTTTGTAATACAAATCCAATGTTTAACTCCATTTCAGTTTATCACCATAAGTGGCAAACTTGCAGCGCTGTTAGTACTGATTTCCGACTTTACTTAGACTGGCTATCTGTCGAACCCAGGAAGGCCTGATTAGGTTCTAATGCAGAAATCAACCTAATTAAAATAAAATGAAATTTAACAAAAAAACACAGAAACAAAAGTACAAAAAAAAAAAAAAAGAAAATCGGCACTTCTACACTATTAGGACGAAATTTTATAGTCGATAAATGGAGTTTTCAGATAAAAAAAAAACAATGGTTTCTACCGATTTTTAAAAAAAAATCAATTCTAATAAATTACAATGGTAGCTTCCAAATTATACAGTCGAAATTACCTGAATATTATCGAATTATTAAAAGAAAAACGACTTTAATCATGTTAGCGGGTGAAAAATGGCGGGCATCTTGTTTTTTTGTACACGGTGGTCACCACTTATCAAGGCCCGGAAGCCACTCAGGGATAAGGGTTATTGCAAGTACAGTACGTTAAATCGAAACGGAAAATTACCTCCCTTTGGAACTCTCGTGTCTTACGATCCAATGTTACATGTTTAAAAAGACATGAATAAAAAGATTTTTATTACCTGACGACTCTTTCAGTCATGTGGGATCACAACAGAAACATGTTCAGAGGGAACTTTTCGGGGAGGGTCCTTTTTATTATTGATTTTAGCTTAAAATGTGTGAGAGCGATAGAAATGTTATACGACAATACGAGCAGAATAACGAGATCAAATGCATAAACCAGAACTTATGAAGAATTCTTGATAAAATCATTTATATAAAAAAAAGTAGATGCCATCAACTAAAATCGAAACCGGAACCAAAACTTTTGAAGAATTCTTGGTAAAATTATTTATGACAAGAAATGGAAGTACATAACAATTAAACGACCCGGATGTAATCGTGACACAGAAAATAACACACACGCTATCGTATTAGAATATAGATTAAAAGTTATTCTTAAGAATCACTGTAGAAAAAAAATTCAGTGAAAAATGTTAGAAAGTATTCAAATAAATACGTTTATTCATTTTCCTTTGATGATTAGACGACATTGTGAAAGAGTTAATGAGTTGTGTGAATGTATGTGCGCTAGTGTCAGTGTGCGTATGTTTAAGACATCACGCAGCAGAGGAATAGCTGGCTCTTTCATGGATTTTGGCGCAAACAATTTGTTAAGGAAAATCTGTCTTTATAGACATTCAGGGCGGATCAGTATGACAATTTGATGAATTCAGAGAAATGCGTCTGATTGTCTTAACATGTTTTTAGTTGTCTTACTAAGGCGAGTGCATGCGTCGAGCCACTTACGCAGAAACGAGTTTAAGCATTTTTGGTTCCGCGACGAAGGAGGGATTGGATGTAGTAATTTACTTCCGTTCGTCTGTTCGTTCACACTTTCTCAATGACCACATCTTGGGTTTTTTTGAAATGTTGTCACAAACATTAGTCATGGTGAAAGTAAAATTTTTGCTAGAACAGATTTTCCGGGATAACACTGGCCACATCTCTAGGAGCCCTTATAGGAGTAAAATTGCCCCCAAATCGTTCGTCAGACTTTTCTCAGTAACCACTCCTAGAATTCTTCGAAATTTGGCACAAACATTAGACATAGTGAAAGTAAATTTTTGCCTGAACGAATTTTCTGGGATAACTCTAGTTACCCCCAGAGGACATTACAAGGGTAAAATTGCCTCCAAATCGTTTGTCCGTTCGTTTGTTCGTCTGTTTTTGTATGCATTCAGGGTGGATCAAAACGTCACTTTCATAAATTCCGAGAAATGCGTCTGATTGTTTTAATATGTTTTTATTTGGTTTTACTAACTTATGCGTCGAGCCACGTGCGCAGAAACAATTTTAAGCATTTTTAGTTTTCTGATAAAGGAGGGATTACACAAACATTAGCCATCGTAAACGTAAATTTTTTCCAGAACTAATTTTCGGGGATAACTCTGGTCTCCCCCCAAGGGGGCATTACAGGGGTAAAATTGCGCCCAAAATCGTTTGTCTGTTCGCTTGTTCGCACTTTTCTCAATAACCACTCTTTGAATTTTTTTGAAATTTTGAAAATTAGTTACAATGAAAGTAAATTTTTCACCCGTGGAAGGGGATCCGGCATGCTCGGCTTGTTATTTTTGTACACCGAGTAGTAAACATTATTGCTCACTGCAGAAGCCGATCGGCAACCAAGTTATGAATAACCATTGTGAATTTTAACATTTCAGTAATAATTGCAACTTGGTTGCCGTGTGTATGAAACAAGGCTGCGAACGCGAAATCATGTAAAAATGTAAAATAATGAGCCCACGGGCTAAATGAAGGATCCGTAATTAGGCCAGTCACTCCTTCAGCTTCAGAAATGAAGGCATTCGTTGACTTCTCGTATTTGTTTCGATGCACGCCTTAAAGTTTGTTATAATTAGCGAATTGAAAACACAAAATTGTATAGAAAATACAAGGGTTTCATTTTATTTTATTTATTTTCACGGAATATAGTCTCCTCTCTTTACTGAAGCAAAAAAGGAATGGATTCGTCTGTAATCACTCCGGGGGTGTAGTTTAGGATTCCTAATGATCTAAACTGAACGAGGGCAATTGCGATATAAGTGCAAGCCTTTGTGGCAGCATAAGCAAATTTACATCGACTTTTAAATCTCTAATATGATAATACACGCTATATTGTGGGTTATATATTTATATGTATGGGAGGTAATTAAGTATGTATTCACATGAACTTCAGCAACAGCAACTGAATAGGTACCAAAGTTGGTGCAAAGCAATTATAAAACTGATTATCAAGGAATCTATATATTATTAAAACGATATATATATATATATATATATATATATATATATATATATATATATATATATATATATATATGAACGTCTGTGTATGTGTCTGGTCACGAATAGGCCACCTTCGTGATTTTCGGGCCCAGATCAAAGTGTAGTATCTGTTCCGGCAGATACTGCAAGCAAAGACCAGATGTGGGGGAAACCCCGCATACCTGACCTTTAACCAGCTCCCATTTCCCACCTCTCGGGAGCTGGTCCCCCTTTTTCCTTCCCCCTCCCTTCACTCCTCACATTAAAAATTGGCCTTGTGCCTAATTTGCTCGGTGGGGGAGCAAATAAATACCATCTGTTCCGGCAGATACTGCAAGCAAAGACCATATGTAGGGGCGACCCCACATATAAGACCTTGGTCATTGTAGGGGCAATCTTTCATACCAATTGTCACTATCCAGCTCTCCTACTCTCCAGGGAGTTGGTCCCCATTTCCCTTTCACTCCTCACATTAAAAATCGGCCTTGTGCCTAATTTGCTCAGCGGGGGAGCAAATAAATACCTGGTCACGAATAGGCTCCTATATGGTTGACTATTATAGAAAATTGATAACATATAATGATAGAAGATGTATCGAGATGCAGTATGTTTGATCTGGCATAATGATGATTCATTAAAATTGTGGGGTCTGCGTACGCGCCTGGTTCACAAATTATGGAAATAAAAAAATTAAAAATTAAAAAAAAACGTTTACAAGTGTTTTTGATATAGATGTACATAAGAATACTTTGATAAGTATATTTTAACTTAAATAGGGATGGTATAATAAAATTGTGGGGTCTGCGTTCGCGCCTGGCCTCCATAGAATGGAAATAGGCACAAACTTTAATAAAGACTTCATATCTATCTGCGTAAGTATACTTTGATAATTATGTTTCAGTTTGAAGAAATATGGTATAATAAAATTATGGAGTGTTCGTTCGCGCCTGACCTCCATAGAATGGAAATATGTCACAAAGTTTAACAAGGTGTTTTAATATAGATCCACAGAATATTGTGGTAAGTGTTTCAGTGTGAACAGGTATGGTATAATAAATTATGGGGTTTATCTATTTTATTTTTACTTTCACCATATTTTGCTTTGGTTTTGATACACTCAAATTCGAAGCTATCTCTTTACAACACTTCCTTTTCATAATGTATCATCTATATATATAAAAGCGAAAATGTATGTATGTATGTTTGTGTGTCTGCTGAAAACTTTTGACCGACGAAACAAAAATTCACAAACTTGGTATCATATTAAAGCCCCAACGCCAATTCTTCTACATAAAGTATACACGGGGTCGTTTATTTTGGGTCAACTTGTATTTAAAACTCGCTGAGTCATGTCACGTGATCTAGACGTCAGCAAGCTCTAATGTTAGTCTGAATTTAAAAAACATTGTTGTTATCGGTAAAAAATTTTAACCCTTACACAAGCTAAACTATAAACTTCTACGCTATGACAACGTTACCAAAGTTATTATCACGTTAAAAATAGTGAGATACGATAGTCAAACGAAAAATAACAAGCCAAAAATCTGAAGTAAAAGAAATACGCTTACAAAAAATATTAACGATCGAAGTTTTTACAAAAAAAAAAACAGTCAGACGCCATTTTCTTTTTTAGTAACACTCTTTAGAGTAAGGAAGACGAAATGAGAGAGATATGTCTAGACAGGAAACAAAATACGTAATTTAATAAACGCTAATGTGAAGTAAAACAAAAAAAATAAAATACTGCTACGTCATCTCGTAACGCTCCCGCGATAACCTCGTTTAGTGGCTATCTGTCAATCAAACCTCTTTCACTCGCTTTATAAGCCTTATTTTAACACAATAATCAATTCCTCTTACTCTTGGCCTAGACAGTTACGTGATTGGAGTTTGTTTCACCTCCGCGTCAAGGCTCCCGGGTTCAATCCAGCCTCACGACCGAAACTATTTTGTTTCTTTTACATCTTTAGACACGCGGGCAACGTTTCTTTATTTTTTTTACTTCGCTTATTCTTTAGTTTACTTCCCCTCCCCACAGCGTTTTTGTTTTCGTTGTTTTTTTGTGTTTTTTTTTTTGGTTTTCCGATATTTTTAACATCGTTTCAGGGTTATTACGTATCCCCCCATACACACACCTACAAACACCCGGACAACGCCGGGTACCCCCCCACTAGTACTTTTATAAATCAGAGTCCATTTTTTGTAGGCTGTTTTTGAACCCAATCAACGACGTGTACTTTTGCTAGTATATATATATATATATTTTAGAGAGAGAGAAGGAGAGAGAGAATAAATAACATGTAAAATAAGTAAAACTCTTTATATCATTATATTTCGAAACCTAATGCAGAGAAGAGGAGAGAAGATGCTAGGTAACATATTAGGGATGCGATATCTAGCGATAGATACATTAAGAGCGAAGTGTGTATATATATATATATATATATATATAACTATTTCATTTATTCACATAAATTTACAATACGAAAGTATAGATTTATGCGTAAACTTTAAGTATTTACTTCAAAAGTGCTCAATACGTAGGTAGAGCTAGTTAGTAATTTATAAAATATATATGGCGATTAAGCTACACTGAATATTCTGCGTTTCATCCAACTATAGGATTCGTCAGGCTTATGCGCGAATTCTGTCGTTGCTTCTTGTTTTTATACATGTTGGGGATTACTAGTTGGCCACTCAGCTTTCTAGTATCCACCGCGCCCCTTCCTACCAACCAATGGGCGTGCATTTTATCAAACAAAGGATCTGTTTTAGAGCTAGGTTAGTTGTTTTAGGTGGCCGTTCTACTTCTTTTTTTATATACATATAAATATACCTATGTGTACACAATAATGCACATATATATACATATATATATATACATATATATACATATATGCGTGTGATCGTTTATGTATTTTCATGTTTATTTAATTTATTTATTTATTATTTATTAACCCCGGACTAGTACAACCATACCATAAATAAAAATACTAATAACGAACAAGATAAATGCAATTGTAGACACCGCACACTTTGCCCAGTCCAAAACAAATGTCTAACAAAAAGCGTAGTCTATCAAGCAACAATATTTGCAAAAGAAAACCCGAATAACAAAAAATATTACATAGGCATGACTTCCTTAGATTTCAAAACCCGATACTATGACCACAAAAGCACATTCAAAAAAAAAAAAAGAAGCACCGTATAAAAACAACACTAGCGAATAAATACTGGGAACTCAAAGAAAGCGGACATTCGCCGGTAGTCGAATGGAAAATAATAAGACAAGCTACCACATGCAGACATTTAGACGACCCATGTAAATTATGCCTCCATGAAAAATTTTCTATCCTGTACTTTAAAGAACCTCAAAATCTATTAATCTGTAGGCGGGAAATAGCAAACAACTGTGTTCACAAAATAAAACTTACTCTAGGATAGCGATACAAAATAGCTTTAAAACTAACAATAACAATAGAAAACAAACAAATAAATAAATTAAATAAACATGAATATACATAAACGATCACACGCATATATGTATATATATATATATATATATGTATATATATATATATGTGCATTATTGTGTACACATAGGTATATTTATATGTATATATATAAAAAAAAAAAGAAGTAGAATGGCCACCTAAAACAACTAACCTAGCTCTAAAACAGATCCTTTGTTTGATAAAATACATGCCCATTGGCTGGTAGGAAGGGGCGCGGTGGATACTAGAAAGCTGAGTGGCCAACTAATAATCCCCAACATGTATAAAAACAAGAAGCAACGACAGAATTCGCGCATAAGCCTGACGAATCCTATAGTTGAATGAAACGCAGAATATTAAGTGTAGCTTAATCGCCATATATATTTTATAAATTACTATATATATCTATATATATAGTCCTGGTCAAAATCATAAGATCACTTCAGAAAGTAAGCGTTTACGCATATTATCGAATTTTTAATCAAACAAATGGTTGAAACCATTGCCAAAAGGGAAAATATGATGGAAAAAAATTAAATCTGCTTCATTCCAAACCTTAACTCTGATCTAATAATTATTTTTTAAGAAACAAACATTTTCACCTGGTCAAAATAATAAGACCACTGATAATTTATCTAACAAAAGGCAATTATAAATTACTATAAAGGGTCACAGTATTTAGTATAGCCTCCATTATTACGAATTACTTCAAAAATTCTTTTCGGCATGCTTGCGACTAAGTTTTTTATCAGGTTCGAAGGAATTTTATCCCATGTACTGAAAACTGAATCAGAAAGTTCCTTTATCGAATCATACTGTGTTCTATCCTTGAATACTTCTTTTGCCATCCATCCCCAAAGATTTTCAATGGGATTGAGGTCCGGAGAACATGCTGGATGATCTAACAATTCTATATTATTTGAAGAAAAGTATTCTCGTGATTGTCGAGAAGTGTGTATTGCAGCGTTGTCTTGCTGGGAAATTCAATTTCTTCAACACAGACGTGGACCTTCTGTCCTGATAGAAGCATTTTCAAGCATTGAAATGTACTTCAATGATGTTTGCCGGCCTTTCACTACTTGCAACTTTAGGGTTCCAGCTGACGAGAAAGCACCCCAGATCATTAAAGACCCTCCTCCACTATGCCGAGTTGAAAAAGTCTCTTTTGGCAAATTTTTATCATGCCAATAGTGTTGAAATCCATCTGGACCATCGGAAAAAATTACATTTCCCCACTTCTCTTCATCCCAAGTCTGGTATTTGGCGGCATATTTAAGTCGGTTAGTTTTGTGCTGTTCAAGAAGACGTGCTTTGTGCAGTCGCTTTAAATGATTGAAACCCTTAATTTTCAGATGCCTTCTGATGGTTTTAGCACTATATTCTGCTGCTGTTTCGCTTTTCAATCGACTTGAGCTACTACTGGAGTCTTTTTTTTAACTTCTTCTGATACAGCGATCCAGTGATGGGTTTATTTTTTTGGTCGACCTGGCCTCTTTTTGAGCCCATATTGATCTAGATTTCTTAAAAAGAATTGAGATAACCGTTTTGCTACGATTCACTTCGTTTGCAATGGATCTCTGAGAGAGTCGACCCCTATTAAGCTCAAATAACCTTCCTCTCTCAAACTCTGATAATGGTTTCCCTTTTGTCATTTATAATTTAGTAAGATGTTTTTTATCCACTAACAAGTTGCTTTTAGTAACATAGAAAGCTTTTCGTATTCATTTTTTCAAAACTAGCCGATTTTATTAAAGTGGTCTTACCATTTTGACCAAGTGACAATGTTTGTTTTTTTTTTAAATAATTATTAGATCAGGGTTCAGGTTTGGAATGAAGCAGATTTAATTTTTTTCCATCATATTTTCCCTTTTGGCAATGGTTTCAACCATTTGTTTGATTAAAAATCCGATAATATGCGTAAACGCTTACTTTCTTAAGTGGTCTTATGATTTTGACCAGGACTGTATATACACTGTTTATTCACAGGAAATATACATTTAAAAAGTTATTTCATTTGCATATTATATTAAAAATCCATTTTAATAATTAGCTCTTTGTTATTAACTTTCTGTTGTAATAGAGTTTTTTTAATTATCCTAAATAGAAATTTTATTCAAAGTTAGTTTACTTAACATATTTTTAATTTTATTAATATTTAATTAAATTTATTTTCAATTAATAGCAGACGACACTAGTTGCGTTTAAACCTGAAGTAAGTGCATTTATTTAAGCTATTAGAGTTATTTCACGTTTGATTTTCATAGAGACATATGGGTGTGTTTTGATTCTCTAAATTCAATATGAGTTCCACTTTCAGAGAAATACTAAGTATATTCGGTATATAATAAACCATATGTGACTAAACGCTCCGCCCGGCAATATGCTTCAACTTGGCAACGCCGGCTATATTCGGCTAGTATATATATATGTGTGTGTGTGTGTCTGGGGCTTTACCTGCATGACGGCTTTGGTGGCAATTACCCTTCCAGTTCTTAAAAGAAGAAGCTGCTCCCTACCCACACTCTATCTGCGTTTTAAAATAACCTGTCAAAGATGCAATAGGTTTTTAGCATATTTTTCAAATAAGCCCCTTTTTACTTGGCTCTTTGTTACTGAATAATAATAAAATGACCCCTTTGCCCTTTGCGCCCAAATCTAGGAGTGCATTCCTTTCTCAAATGCTTTGATTTTCTTAAATATACCCATTCATATCCTCAGCCATAAATCAAAAATAAAACTTAATGATGACAATAAATATTTCGGAGATTTAGTAAAATAGCAAACAAATAAGGAGAGAAAAATGAAATATAGTCAATGAATAATGAATATTCGATTTTTACAAGCAATAATATTTTTATAGTCAATGAATAATGAATATTCGATTTTTACAAGCAATAATATTTTTATAGTCAATGAATAATGAATATTCGATTTTTACAAGCAATAATATTTTTATAGTCAATGAATAATGAATATTCGATTTTTACAAGCAATACTATTTTTATAGTCAATGAATAATGAATATTCGATTTTTACAAGCAATAATATTTTTATAGCCAATGAATAATGAATATTCGATTTTTACAAGCAATAATATTTTTATAGTCAATGAATAATGAATATTCGATTTTTACAAGCAATAATATTTTTATAGTCAATGAATAATGAATATTCGATTTTTACAAGCAATAATATTTTTATAGTCAATGAATAATGAATATTCGATTTTTACAAGCAATAATATTTTTATAGTCAATGAATAATGAATATTCGATTTTTACAAGCAATAATATTTTTATAGTCAATGAATAATGAATATTCGATTTTTACAAGCAATAATATTTTTATAGTCAATAAATAATGAATATTCGATTTTTACAAGCAATACTATTTTTATAGTCAATGAATAATGAATATTCGATTTTTACAAGCAATAATATTTTTATAGTCAATGAATAATGAATATTCGATTTTTACAAGCAATAATATTTTTATAGTCAATGAATAATGAATATTCGATTTTTACAAGCAATAATATTTTTATAGTCAATGAATAATGAATATTCGATTTTTACAAGCAATACTATTTTTATAGTCAATGAATAATGAATATTCGATTTTTACAAGCAATAATATTTTTATAGCCAATGAATAATGAATATTCGATTTTTACAAGCAATAATATTTTTATAGTCAATGAATAATGAATATTCGATTTTTACAAGCAATAATATTTTTATAGTCAATGAATAATGAATATTCGATTTTTACAAGCAATAATATTTTTATAGTCAATGAATAATGAATATTCGATTTTTACAAGCAATAATATTTTTATAGTCAATGAATAATGAATATTCGATTTTTACAAGCAATACTATTTTTATAGTCAATGAATAATGAATATTCGATTTTTACAAGCAATAATATTTTTATAGTCAATGAATAATGAATATTCGATTTTTACAAGCAATAATATTTTTATAGTCAATGAATAATGAATATTCGATTTTTACAAGCAATACTATTTTTATAGTCAATGAATAATGAATATTCGATTTTTACAAGCAATAATATTTTTATAGCCAATGAATAATGAATATTCGATTTTTACAAGCAATAATATTTTTATAGTCAATGAATAATGAATATTCGATTTTTACAAGCAATAATATTTTTATAGTCAATGAATAATGAATATTCGATTTTTACAAGCAATAATATTTTTATAGTCAATGAATAATGAATATTCGATTTTTACAAGCAATAATATTTTTATAGTCAATGAATAATGAATATTCGATTTTTACAAGCAATAATATTTTTATAGTCAATGAATAATGAATATTCGATTTTTACAAGCAATAATATTTTTATAGTCAATGAATAATGAATATTCGATTTTTACAAGCTGTTTTGTGAAGAAGATGGCGACCTAGAGTATTCACCATGGAAAGTCCAACGTAAACAAATTCTTATTGAACTGTAATCTTAAATAATCTAATAATACCAAATTTCCACTACTAACGATTAATCCGCTATTGCCCGAATGACAACATTACACACATTGACCCTTAGCTCCGAGTAACCTCTGAACCTTGTTATGTGGTAACCCTTTTGTATATAAAAAAAAGAAAAAAAAGTGCTGTCATATTATTCATTGAACGGCTTGTAAAAAACCGAAAATCTGAGATTTAGAAAGCGTATTTAAAACTACTTCAAAACACAAAAAATGAGACATGTAGGTACAAAAGTAACTTTGACTTCGCTATGGGAACATTTATTTATTGTATATTTGAATTTTTTAATCCTTTTTGGTTTGTTGGCTTCTCTATTAAATCCCCAATATTTCTATTGTACTTTATAAATCAGTACAAATAAATCACATTATTTACAATCTATTGGAATTTCTTTTTCACTTGGAGGGCACCGCTTATACAGGTTATTCTAGAATAAGGATTAATGAGTGTTACGTAGACCGTAAGACAGCATACGTATACATCATAATTAGGTTGACACACTGATTCTCGTTAGATGACCGAAGTAAAGCCATGTTGAGTTTGGTCAGTGTCAGATGAGTGACCATTTGGGAATACCAAGCGCTGTGTGTAGCAGGATGTCGACATCTCTATGCAAAAGCTGCAAAATCCTTACGTCATCTCCTCTGACATATAAACGCGACTGGAGACCGCTTGTGAATTTAATACTCAAATGAAACTTCCTCCTTTAGAGGAAGCCGGTTCAACTTACTTAGAATGAGTGCCGGTTTGGTATCGGTCGGCCAGGTAGAAGATACCGCGAGGATAAGTCATTACGCAACTTGGGTAGAGTTTAATTTTTATAAAAGGACGGCTCAGCAGAAACTTATTCACATCAGACTTGAAAACAACCTCGTTATAGAAGTAGCCGCACGATATTGTGTAAAACAGGAACAGATCTCGGAAAGAAGCTTTGTTCATGGAATTTTAAGGCACAAATAGAGAGTGAGGGGAATTGTTGACGGTTGTTGTAGTTAGACGCGTGTTTGTTACGAAAGTTTTATGGGAAGGGGCATAGATTAAAGCTTCCTCGAGCACTTTCTATAAAAGTAATGATAGAGCAAAGATAGACTCGCAACATAAGAAGGTGAAAAGGAGCTCGCCCACTAGATTGTGAAGAAGGTTTTGTATACTGTCGAGGTAAAAAAGAGTACTATAGGAAGTTCTTCCCCAGGTGTGGCAACAGTACTCCATCTTAGAACGCATTTGGCTCTTATATAGGTAGAGGATTACGTCGAGAGTGACATACTTTTTGGCGCAATAGAATAATTTTGGCAACGGATCTTGCAATTGATATTTAAGAGGGTACAATACTCTTGTGCTGCACTGTGGTGACCAATTGGCACGGTTCAACATATTCTCAATAGTTTCGAGGAAAAAGCCGATAAATATAACTGCTTGCACTACTTGTCTGCGACTCGCGTTACTGGGTTAAATTTGCGTGATCCTCAATGAATACCTCTGTGGGGACGTAGTCTCATGTGTCAGCAACTTCGTGTCTCCTCAGTGGTCTTGCTCTGAACTGATGGTGTTTATCACACTGCTGGGCCTGGTGAGAAAACGATTTGAAACACGCGATTAGAGTTGATAATCTGTGCCGAATCGGTGTTTATTTATTTATTTTTTAAGGTTCTCATTTTCCCTCTTTCTTTTAGTATTAAGTCAACACAAAACTCGCGAGAAAATGCGCGAGATTTAAACAGGGTCATTTGAACGAGAGTAGTCAGATGCATATTTGTTTTGACAAACGATGATTATATTTGAGGATACTTGAATGTGCTTCTTTCAATAATAATTGGGCACTGAGTATAAATAAGAACAACGAATAAAAATAAATAGATATATAGATAAATAATTATAGTGTAAAGGAACAACGAAAGAAATACAAAATAATGTATATAATAAAACGATAACGTATGTGTCCAACTTTGGCTACCGAGAAGGCATGCCAATGAACACGACAGCGTGTCGTCATTACCAGATCAACGTGTAGGTAAAGGCACTAAGGTGTCTAAAGCTTCCGGTATTCAATCACGTGGCCATAAAAATATTTTTCGTTTCCTTATATTTGTGACTGTTGTAAATATGTTTTTTATTCTCCTAAAGCGAAAAAACAATTCTCCATTCACTATTACAATTATCATAATTGCACATTGGGATAGTTTTAATCTAACAAAATATAACAGTAAATGAACTTGTTTTATTTCCGTCGAAGGAACTTTTATTTCTATCGATGGAAGTTGAATATTTCATTGCATTTAATTATTTAAACTGCAAAACAAACAATTTTTATATGATAATATTTCTCAGTCCGTTCTTTTAATAATGAATAAAACTTCTCATTGAGTATTTCCAAATATTTTAAAGTTAGAAGCACTTTTCACGACCGTTTTTTGTTTTATTATTATTTTTTAACGATCGATGAATTCAATATTTTAGCACCAGGCTTAATTTATTTCTTTGAAATATATTTAAAACTTAAAAGTTTTTTTTTTAATTTTTTATTCATTGCATTTTTCCTCATTTTTTCTTAGTTGTTTCACGACGTTTCGGCCAACTATTCCTCTGGCCTTCATCAGGTGGTAACCGCGACGGCATATGAACTCTGAATCTCCTAACTGCATTCACTGCAATTACTGCCTTCGGTAGTTGTTGTCGTCTCACCACGTTTTGGGCAAGTAAGTCTCTGGCCGGCTTTGGGTAGGATTGAAACCGCTATCTTCAGACAATCCTCACCTGGAACCGTCTCTATTAACTGCGCCACGGGCCCCGAGGATTTGTTTTGTATTACCACCTGAGGAAAGCCAGAGGAATAGTTGCCCGAAACGTCGTGAAACAACGAGGAAAAGATAAGGATAATAGTCTGCAATTAATAAATAATTACATACTTACATACATACTCATCTCAATAATGAATTTCAATTAAATAATTAAAAGTTTTTCTTTGTTTTATAATATTTTATCTGCAAATAATTTACATAACTGAAATGGGAAATGAAATAGGAAATTCTCTCCAGAGATATACGAACACAAATTCATCTTAAAAATTCATTAACTAATCAGTTTAATTAAAGTTTTGAAATGAACTAAAAATAAAGAGTACATTAACTTTTAGTTAACACGTTTTCTTGTGTTTTATCTTATAAATAAATGTTGTACGCACCGTGCTGAAATAATAACGTAATTTAGAAAGCCATTCTTAACGAGAGTGGGGGGGCTATTTAACTATTCTGCACTTTCACCTAACAATTTGATGAAAAAAGAAAGATACCATAAGAATTTAATTTAATTTGAAAATCTTGTCTAAAATACAGCACTGTGCGTACACTGCACAAGCACCGTTATTATTATTATTATTATTATTATTATTATTATTATTATTATTATTATTATTATTATAACAACGACATAAAAATAATAAAAAAGGCATTTCACAGGGAATGTAGACCTGCGTAAACGGGTTTTATTTTAATAGTTGCTCCATAAAAAGCGCAAACGCAAAAGGTTTTAATCACAAAAAAAAGGTACTATCTGAGGCAAAAAAAAAACCAAAAGCATTATTTGAATATGTATGAAAAAGTAAATGCAACAAAAAATAAAGATATTAGTGTGGAAAATATAATAAAAATAAATTAAAACAAAACGAAAATAAAATAAAAACAAGCTTGAAATAAAAGTATGAATCATATTTAATTAAAGACATAAAAAAAAAATTTTTAAATAAAATACGCGTCAAGTGAAAGAAAACCTCAGCGAGCACCCATTAAATTAAAACCCGTTTACGCAGGGTCTACGTTCCCCGTAAAGTACAAAAAAAAAAAACTGTAGATGACATCGACTGGCGCCACACCAACTAGTTGTGAAGGGTCAGGGAGGATGGAAACTCCGAGGTGGGAGATGAACATATAAAGGAAGGCTTAAGCTTAAAAATAATTGGTAATCGTAAAAAGAAATAGAAACAATAATCAGGTATGCAAATACATTTTTTATGAGCAAAGATTTATGTTTTATCTTTTTTTTTTATCGATTAGTTTCGTTTTATTTTCTTATCGATTTTTTATTCCTTCATTGATTAGTTTTGTCTTATTTTTTCTTATAGACAAATTTTTCTTTTTTGCTTATCAATAAATGTTGTCTTGTTTTTCTTATCGACTGCATTTTTCTTTTTCTTTTCATAAATAGGGCTATGACAACAGCATATTCTTTTCATTGTTTGGACTCTCGAGTGTGTATCCGTTGATATCTTATATGCTTTCATATAGAGTGATGCGGTTCTCGGTCGATTAACTGTGTCGGATATATACCCGAGAGTCAAAATAATAATGAGAATATACTGCTTTCATAGCCCTAGTTATCAATCAAATTTCGTTTCAATGATCTCAAGTAGTCAAAAGGAATTAAATTGCGAAACTAAAACGAGCGGATGAAACAAGCTAAGCAAGAATATAAGTTGAATAACGAGAAAGGGCAAACAGTAGAAGTTGAATGCCTACCGGAGAGAACTTGATTATCTTCTAGACACTATCCTTGAGTATCTGAGGTCCCTCTGCACAGGGGTTTGTCAGGGTAACCTTGCATGAGGATGATTTTTTTCTACAAGAAACACATCACTAAAATATTTAAAATCACATTGTATTCCTTGGTATGGCTAACCCACACAGACTTTTATGAGGAACTAGCGGGGGTACCCGACGTTGCCCGGGTGTTTAGAAGGGTGTATGGTGAGGAGGGGGTTGTAAAATCAAAACAAAGCGAAGTAATAACCCTGTTTACATATTATTAAAAAAAAAAAAAACAATGTTAAAACTTCTAAAAAAAAAATCGGGGTAAAACAATTAAAAAATGAACGAGCAATTAATACAGTCTGGCGGTGCCCAGGTATTTGAAAAATAATCGTTTGGGGGAGGGAGGTATGATCGAACCCGAATCATTGAAGCGAAAGTAAAAAAAAAAAAAAAGAAGCGTGCTGACTTAACTAAAAAGTGAATTAGGTCAAACATCAATCCCGCAGTCAAGTTTTTTTTGGTTTTGTAACACCAAGATGTTGGGTTGAAAACTAGCCCCCCCCCCATAAAAATGGGGGTGTCCAAATGAAAGCAATTGTCTGATATGACGGTTTCTACCGCATTGATCAAAAGCTGATTGCTTTCTAGACGTTCCGGCGCGAAAGCCGAGAACACGCACCGTTTCAATTTAGTTTCAATTTATTTATACTAAAAAGCCGAACAAACAGGCGACACAGCGAAATAGCACGGTTTTTATAAAAGTCGATGTAAATAAATCTAGATGCGACGCACATTCGCAAACCCTAGATATTATGATCCAAACGGTATGTAAAAAGTTCTAACAAATAGTACCCCCGAGAAGCCTGGCGAAACAAGCCTTTGCCAGACATACATAAAATGTGCACACACATTTTGCCTTTTATATATGTACTAGCGGGGGTACCCGGCGTTGCCCGAGTGTTTGTTTCCGGAACGAGGGGGGGAGTTTTAAAAAATGTTATGGTAGGTAAGTAGGAAGGATAAAACCCGGAGTCATGAGTAAAAGTAGGAAAATAAAGTGTGAAAAAAAACAAACAAACAAACATCTGCAACGTTAACAGTTCGGCCACCAAGAAAAGTCCATTCCAGTTGTTTAGGAAAAAAAAAAAAAAAACGACTACGGTAGGTCGGCGCGAACGTGAAAATATAATGTGAATTGTCAAGCACGCTAACCACTACGCCACAGAGCACTGCAGCTTAGTTTAGTGATTTTAAATAACTTCACATGAAAGATCTACGAAGCCAAACCGGTGTTCTCTTCTCAACTGTTCCTTGTGAACGATCCCCAAACGGTGTTAAGTGGTGGCAGGGGGAGGAGGAATTTATTAGAGAGAAAATATTTTACCACTTCCATTGATCTTAACCGATTTTGGCCGTGACTTCTCAGCAGAAAAAGTATAGAAATCTAAGATTATCGAGGAATTTGAGAAATAATAAGCCTATAACACACCTCAGATATTGTTCTGCCGTTTGTGCATATTATATTTGCATGAAATATCTTGATTTTTAATCCTGTTAATGTCAAAATCAGACGGGAAAAAATGAGTTCATTTTATTTATATAGAGAAGAGAAGAGATATAGATGGTGCACCTTCTCAAGTGATGTTACCTCAAGTAACAGTTCAAAGCTAGACATTCCACCAGACTAGACGAATTCTTGTCCTGGAATCAAGTAAAACCTAGGGACTACAAGAAAGATATACTATAACTTATTTCAATGGCAAATTATGGAGAGAATAATAATTAATTTGAGAGGTAACTTTAATGGAATAGTCGAACATCTATTCTATCATATAGAGACCGAGTGAAGGGGATCTCTTATTTCTGATAACTTCAACTGAAGTAAAATACAACAGAAAAGTGTAAGAGCAATTTCTACGGCTACTGACCTAGAAAACGGAGCTGTTAAATTTGACATGATATGGGACAAGACGAAGAAAGTAGCAACGCTAGCAGAAGTCAATGCACCTAATGATACTGACTTATACAACGCCGATAACATGAAGTGCACGAGACAATATTCAGAGAAGATGCCGAAGCATCAAGATAGTATGTACAACGTAAAAACAAATAGAATCTTAGGAAGATCGCCATCATTCCAGTAATTATAAGAGCAACTGGGCCCATGAAAAATAATTTTATAACTATTTGGTAAATATACACGGCGGACCAAGTGCAAGGAAAGATACAAACAATTGATCTTAATGGTGAGGTTAGAATCTTAAAAAAGATCTCTTAGTTGAAGTGTCTGAAAAAGTGTGTAACTGTTTGGCATTTAGTAGGATGTCCAAAAATAAAAAAAGAAGGAAATTGAAAACAAAGAAAGAAATTTAGGCTGTCAGGCTAAAAATTGAAAAACGATTTTGATTACAAAAAGCGTAGATAACTGATCGATTTTCCTTGTCTTACCAATTACACGATTATATATACTAGCAGGACACGCGGCGTTGCTCGGCCGTGAAATACGCTTAAATATGATATTTCAATTCAAGCAGATTTCATATTTACCATCATAATAGAGTCAATAATGCCTATTTTATGACCGGGCAACGCCGGGCAGCCTACTAGTATATATATATATATATATATATATATATATATATATATGTATATCAGACCGCCTGGAATTGCCCTGCCGTAAATTACGCTTAAATATGATATTTTAATTTATGCAGATTTCGTATTTATTATTATAGTGCGAATTCTCTACTGATTATTATATTGTATCTGATATATGTGGCTTAGTCGTCGTAAAATATTCTTAAATATGATATTTTATTTAATACAGATATCGTATTTGGTGAATATACAGTAAATTCTCTATCAATTATTCTATTATACCCAATATATAGTACTGATTTCCAAAGTTATTTTTAAAAAAACTTGATGGCTTTGGTGTCATCGGCTAGAATCGAAAGCAAAGCATTTAGCCTTCCACCCTTAGTTATTACTGTTTGAGCTATCGTCAGATAGATAAGAAAACGTTAAAACTTGAATGACTTAAAAATATATTTGCAAAAGTGTACAACAGTATTTTAAGTCGATTTATGCTTGTCAAGTTATAATTCTTCTTAATTCTGACCCCCTTAGTATCTATTTATACTGTCTAGCAAGGCCAGTATATATCAAGATTAAAGTCTGTAGACGAAGAATTAGAAGGGGAATTTTGTACAGACCATTACACAGACAGACAGAGAAGGTAACGTATGTATATGTGTGTATATATATATATATATATATATATATATATATATATATATATATATATTCGTGTATCACAAAAATATCTTTAAACGAAATCAAATCTTAACACATTAAACACATATTAAGCACATTAAAGTATACAGGTCGGTCGATAGATAAATCCTAATACGTTAAGTATAAGTTATTCGTTGTTTCCTTTGTTACTGTTTTGTATTTTTTAGGGTTTTCGCCGTTGACATTATTACACAATCTGAAAAATCTGTGTTGCAATTGAAAGTGCTCTGTTTAAGTCTAGTTTAGATTTAATTCAATAAAACTTTTAAATCTTCTACGAAGGTAAAATAAATTCTTTCATTTGTAGAGTCATGTTACAAAGAAAAGTATTACTGTATTAAGGATCAGATTAATAAATGATTAGTAAGTATTTTAAACTAAAATGTCACGACTATAGTCGATTATAACTATATGTTTACGTAAACGCGAGCAAAATGCTCTCTTTCTCTCTATGATGATCAAAGAATGTTTCGCACTAATATTTTTTATTTTCATCGAAATCGGTAAAATTACCCATTTTTCAGTAAAATCGAATATATATATATATATATATATATATATATATATATATATATATATATATATATATATATATATATGGCACAATATCATTGACACACCGGTTCTCGTTAGATCATCGAAGTTAGCCTGTTAGTACCAAATGGGTGACCCTTTGGGAATTCTTAGTGCTACATATGCTCTCCGCTTATCTCGGCATTTGCTTCTATTCGTCTTGTACATCTCCCTGGTAATGTCAACTCAGGAGATGTGTTGTTGAAGATTGCGCCCCTCCTGCCAATAAGACTTTTATGCGTAGCCACCCCTTCGTGGGTAACAATAGTATGTGTGTGTTCGCGTATATATATATGTATATGTATATGTATATATATATATATATATATATATATATATATATATATATATATATATATATATATATAGAACTGACTTTGTTATTATAGGATAAATTTTAATAAAAAATCATTACTTTATAAAAAAAATACATATTTTAAATTTTATGCTAACTAATCAATCATTTTTGGTCATGTTTATACCTTGATGAAAAGAGCTTATCTTTGAAAATCCATCGGTTAAGGATTTTTCTTCAGTCTCCTGTTTGAATTATTGGTTGATAAATAAATATTATAATTTATTCATTTTTCATTTTCATCATCAGTTTTTATTTTTCTATACAGGGTGTCCCAAGAAAATATATACACTCTTTAAATGACCATAAAACCGAAATTTATTGTAAGAAAAAAATGTTTCATACATCAAAATACTGTGAACAAATATAGAAACCAGCTAATTATCGAAGGTGTTCAAATTATTGGAATTGTGGTACATGAACTGCTGACAACCCTCGCTGATTGAATCGAAAACGTTCCTAATCAGTTCAGTTAGTATGTTGACACCTCTTCTTTCAATGGTTGCTTTCAACTCATTCATTATAGCTCGTTTCATGGTGTGAACCCTGTGTTTAACATGCCCCCCAACTCCGCCCCCCCCCCTCCCAAAGAGAAAAATCCATGGTGGGGGGCGTCAAATCTGGTCAGCGTGGATAGTACTCGATACTTCCTCTTTGTCCTAAGTATCTGTTTCGCAGGTGACTGTCAACATCTGCTCTTACGTCATGATGGTCATGGGAAAATGTTCCATCCTGCTGGAAGTACTGATCTTTATTTCTAAACATCTCTTGGGAACGTCGTATAGCGTATTCATGTAGCAAGTTGAGCTAATTTAAAAAGTGTATACATTTTATTGGGACGCCCTGTATATAAAGAATGTTCGTTGTTGTGGTTGTAGCCAGACGAGTTCTTGCCGTGAAATTTTTACAGACGAAAGGCAGATCCTCGACAAGACCTACTTTGGCTACGTTCATATTTTTCATGTCACGATGCTTTGTGCAATATCCAGTTATTGCAAAAACTGTCCCCGACGTTGACGTTGACATTCGAACGCAAATATTTATTAAGACATTTTCGAGTTTTATTTTTGTTTCTTTTTCTAATCGATTGTTGAACTTTGCAGTGGAAGGTTTTGTTTATTTAATATACTGCTTTGTTTTCTTTTCATAAGAATAAGTACGTATTTAATTCTTTTTTTGTTGTTGTTGTTGTTTTCGTGCAGCATACATGGCTGATTGTACTTAAGCTATTTATTCGATAAATGTCTTGCCTCTCCTGTTCCTACTTACAACTTATAAAATGCTTGCAACAGACTTAACTCAATCTTTTGATTCGAATCGCAGTTTATATTTCTAGTGACTTTTGGGTCAACCATATTCTAGAGACATTGTCAGAGTTAATAGTCTTTTCTTAGATTCTGGATGCGTCTTCGAATTTCTCTGAGGTTTTGTACGTCGGTTGGTACGTCGACTATCCGCGTGTACCCTATCAATTTGAAATTGAATTATTATCGCATATGAACTAACGGTCACGGTTAAAACAATTTGCTTCTTCTATGATAAATAACATTTTCAATGATATATAACGCTAACATAACGTCGTAAGTATCAACGGATTAAGATTTAGTAACGGAACAAGTATTTTCTTATTACGACACCACCAAATAATCGATCGCGAACGAAAATATCGGTGGTCATCTTTATTTTTTCTTGTGTCAAAAAGATATCTTTAAGCAAAATCAAATCTTGAAATAAAAAAAATTAAAAACAAGTTCAGCACATTAAGAGAATACAGGTAGGTAGATAGTTAAATCCTACTACGTGTAGTATATTTAATTTGTTTTATCTTTTGTTGTTGTTGCTGTTGTGTATTTTCTGAAGGTTTTCGCCGTGGGCATAATTAAATACTCTGGAACATATTGGCAGATCTGTGTTGCAATTGAAAACACTCTGTTTAAGTCTAGTTTAGATTTAATTCAATATTTTATTTTTTTTAATCTTCTACGAAAGTAAAATAAGTTCTTTTATTTGTAAACTAATTTTATAAAGAAAATTATTACCGTGTTTGGGATGAGATACATAAATGATTTGTAGTTTAAATTAAAAACGTCACGACTATAGTCGATTATAACTACAGGTAAAGACGAATAAAATAACACACACACACACACACACACATATATATATATATATATATATATATATATATATATATATATATATATATATATATATATATATTCTGCTTTAATCAGGGACCCAACACGATGCTCTGAGAGGAGGCTTGAAATGCCTTCCTGCAGTGGCCTAGTCAACAGTATATTTTAGTCTACATTGCCCGACCCCGTGTAATTTATCATACCAATTTTGGTACTCTACAAGATCAGCTGGGGTGTAGCTGGAAATATCTTCTCAATTATTAAATCATTTCTAACTGATAGGTTAATAAGAGTAGTGGGTGATGGGCAGAAATCAGAAGCTCACAGTATTAATGCTGGAGTCCATCCTCCGCCCAACGCTCTTCCTTATAACCATCGATGATCTCCCAAATCAAATTCTAAGATCATTTGTAGACATTTATGCTAACAACATTACCATCTATGGCAACACATCAAAGTCCGTAAATGACCAAGTTCTCTCTGATTCTCTCACCTCTGATCTTGAGCACGTGGTATAATGGGGAAAATACGTGGCTGGTTAAGTTTAATGCATCTAAAACCAAACTTCTATCTTTACATCATTAACTCTCTGATCCCCGTCTGGCATTAATTTAAATGAATGCCTCTCGTCTTGGGGATGCTCAATGTTTGACAAGCTTCTGATCTGAAATAGCATGCGTACATCGAATCTGTTGCCGAGGTCGCTGGAAAATGGTGTGATCGTTCTACCGCTCCAGTAGACATCTTACTGCAATTCTCTACCTATGTAAGAGCCAGGTACGTCCAAGGATGGAGTACATTGCCACATCTGGGCAGGAGCTGCTAGAAGCAGCTTATCTTGCCTTGACAGAGTTCAAAATAGACTTCGTAGCCTTCTGCAACCTCTTTTCCACGGAAGAGACGTTGCGAAACTGTCTCTGCTTTATAGTTATTTTCATAGCAAGTGTTCATCTGAGCTCCAATCTATGGGCCACCCCCACCAAACTTTCACGAAAAACACTCGTCTAACTGAAACCACTATTAATAATTTCCCCACTTTTTATTTGTTCCTAAATCTAAACGTATATTCAATGAACGAAGCTTCTTTATTAGAACTGCACGCCTTTGGAACTTTCTTCCGTTTGCCTGCTTTCCAGCTGACTACAATATGGTTGTATTCAAGTTCAATATAACCAATTTCTTGATGAGTCATCCCCTTAAGTAATCAAATTTACAAAATTTCCATTACTAACGATGACTACGATATTTTACCATTGACTTCTGTACACTCATTTACCCTTATCCTCGAGTAGCCTCCGGGCTTTGATAAGTGATGACTCCTTTGTAAAAAAAAAAAGAAATCAAAACATAAACATCTCCACTGTCATTCCTTAGCCTCTGAGCCTCGCCCCTACTCCCCATGTATATATATATATATATATATATATATATATGTGTACGTATTTATTTATATATATGTATGTATATATTTATATGTATATATGTGTTTGTATACATATAAAATATATATATATATACACACTCATATATATATAAAGTGTGTATATATATATATGAGTGTATATATATATATATATATGAGTGTATATATATATGAGTGCATACATATATGAGGGTGTATATATATATATATATGAGTGTGTATATATATATGAGTGTGTATATATATATATATGAGGGTGTATATATATATGAGTGCATATATATATGAGGGTGTATATATATATATATGAGTGTATATATATATATATATGAGTGTGTATATATATATGAGTGTGTATATATATATGAGTGTGTATATATATATATGAGTGTGTATATATATATATGAGTGTGTATATATATATGAGTGTATATATATATATATGAGTGTGTGTATATATATATATGAGTGTGTATATATATATGAGTGTGTATATATATATGAGTGTATATATATATATGAGTGTATATATATATGAGTGTATATATATGTATATATGTATATATATATATGAGTGTGTATATATGTATATATATATGAGTGTATATATATGTATATATATATATGAGTGTATATATATATGTATATATCAGTGTATATATATATATATGTATACATCAGTGTATATATATGTATACATCAGTGTATATATATGTATACATCAGTGTATATATATGTATACATCAGTGTATATATATGTATATATATATATCAGTGTATATATATTACTGTATATATATGTACTTATCAGTGTATATATATATGTATATATATGTATATGAGTGTATACATATGTATATATATGAGTGTATACATATATATATATATATGAGTGTATACATATATATATATGAGTGTATACATATATGTATATATATGAGTGTATACATATATGTATATATATGAGTGTATACATATATGTATATATATGAGTGTATACATATATGTATATATATGAGTGTATACATATATGTATATATATGAGTGTATACATATATGTATATATATGAGTGTATACATATATGTATATATATGAGTGTATACGTATATGTATATATATGAGTGTATACGTATATGTATATATATGAGTGTGTATACATATGTATATATATGAGTGTGTATACATATGTATATATATGAGTGTGTATACATATATGTATATATATGAGCGTATATATATGTATATATATATGAGCGTATGCATATATGTATATATATGAGTGTATATACATATATGTATATATATGAGTGTATGTATATATATATGAGTGTATATATATATGTATATATATGAGTATATATATATATGTATATATATGAGTATATATATATGTATATATATGAGTGTATATATATATGAGTGTATATATATGAGGGTATATATTTGTATATTCATGTTTTACAGAAACGAATAAAGTCATGTCGAGTCGGGAACATCTAATACAAAAAAGTCTTAAAATATAGTGAGAATTAATTAAAAAACCTTACAATATTTAATAATAAAAGCTGCTTAAATCATGAGATCAAATTTGACGTACATTTCGAATGACTTATTTTCAGGATAGAAATCGTCGGCGAATAACGTTTAAAATAAAACATCGGTAAATAACGTCTAAATAAATAAACAAATGGAGGGAAAAATCGAACGGGAGAAAGAAAAATATATATCGTAAGAAAGGAACACTGGCGCCAATATTGCAACTGCGAAGGAGACATAATATGTGCGTGTGATAGCAGAACAAGAAATAAATATATGAACGAACGTAGGCATTAGAGTTTTTTTTCCAGAGAACTTTAAATAATTCTTACTCACGAGAGAGCTCTTTCTGCCTACGGTGGGGGTGTTTCCATATTGATGCACACAAGTCCTCCAAAATATTAAGTTGTGTTTGGAGCCAACCTTGTGTATAATGCGAAAACAGCTATCCGAATACGCGTCTACGCACAATTGTCTAGCAAATGCTGCCCGATTGCTGACTCGTGAATCCTTTAGTGTCCGGATGTGTTCTGTAAATACCCGGGTACATTCATTAACCACCTGGATGCACTCGACAATATATTTCTCATAAACCTTTGTGATTTACGAAAAGGTGAAGAGATATGTTGTGCCAGTCTGGCTCCCAGACGCTGAGAAGTACGACCCATATAGTTAGCTTCACAATGACATTTAAATTCATACGTTACTAAATTTTAACTATAGTGCTAAGAAGATCTTTTTGAAAAGCTGAGAGATCAGACCTGGTACTAAATACCACATGGGGATGTACAGCACAATAGTAACGAGACACAACGGACCTATTAAAACCTTAACTGACAGAGCCAATGAAAGGAGCTCCAAGTAGACTGAATATTTGTGCAGCCCAAAAACAAGTCAGTATTGTATTTCGCATGTTTTTATAGATACACTTGGAAACCATTCTTAGTAAGGATATTAGTTAACTACTTTAGTTCAGTTGCTAATTTGCTAGTCGTGAAAATCATAAGGGCACGGTGAACTAAGGGGTTTTAATTAAACTAATTTTCCTATTCATATGGCCAAAGAAATCCCAGCTAATATACATACCTGTGCAAGTAAGTTTCCTGTATATTGTGGTAGTGAAATTATTCCCTGTCCTTTCTACCAAGACATACAAAAAGAGTAAAGATCTTCATCCAGAAGCTCTAGTTGAGATTGTTTAATTTCAAGAAAAATTCACTCACTTCGTGGCGAGACTTAAAAATGACAAAAGTGTCGTCTAAATAACGCTAATAACAAAAGGGGTTAGGAACCTAAGTGAATAATAAATATTCATGAAAGATAGGAAAATGACAATTACATCCAAAGGACCGCCCATCGCTTTCCCATCAACATGTCGATACAATTGATTATTGAAGCTGAAACTGACCGACTTAGTGGTCGGGTCCATGGGTTCCAGAAAAATGTTTTCCAAAAAAGCAGCAGAGGTTAACGTGCTACGATAAAGCATATCAGCTCATATCTGAATAGTTTCATCGAGGGGAGCATTTGTAAATAAACTGATAGCATTAAGCGAACAAAGAAATTGCAGTCCAGTTCCTGCATTAATGCCGTGAAACAGAACGAACCTGCAATACAATTACCCGAAAACTTTCTAAACATAGGATTAAGGATCTCGGCCAACTACTTGGCCAGCTCATGGTCTGCTGACCCAACCATGGATAGAATCGGACTTAAAGGGGACCCCACTCATGTGAATCTTAGGTAACCTGTACATTCTTGGTCGTTGTCAACCAGCCGGATCCTGTCATAGGTATCATTACTAATAAATTTCTTTCTATGTTGTTTGTAGAAAACGTTTTGTAAATTTTGCTTTAGTGGTAGAGGTATCGTCGGTTGATAAGTCACCAAGTTTTTAAAATATTATTTGATTGTTCAAAATATCCAACATTTTCGCAGTGTAATCAGTGGTATTAAGAATGACCATATCAGCAACCTTATCCGGACAAGTGATGTAAATGTCTCTATTGACCTTAAGGGGTTTGGCAGCTTGATAATCCATCTTGCTTCAGGCAAACTTTCTGGAGTTCATAGTGAACCTATGTGCGAGTTCAGCATACTTGCCTTCGTATAAACGAAATACTCAATCGACCCAGGCTAATGATATTCAAGCTGGGAATGTAATAACTCGAATTCGGTAAAAATACTTTTCGTATCAATCATAAATGGAGGAATACCCACGTCCAAACCTTTTGCTAATACTACATTTTTCCTACTTTCGTGTGGGAAAGAGGGGCAAGAAAACAGTTGAAAACATATCGGTCAACTTCAATATATATATATATATATATATATATATATATATATATATATACCCGATTTGTATACGTATAAATAAATATATAAATATATACTTGATTTATACGAGGGTTGTGCAATAAGTAATGCCCCTGACCCACTTCCCATAGGGGTAGAGCAACGAAACTTGGCGTAGTTATTAGTCTTTCTCTACATATGAAGCCCCTAGAGTTATGCATTTTTCCGATTGTTTGATGCAGCTCTAGAGACCGTTTTTGTAGAACACCCAAGGTTGGTCCTCCAACCACGACGTGACTTCAGAAATCAAGACTGCATCACCTAGGAAACGCTTTCCTTTCAAAAACAACTTTATGGCTGGGAAAAGGTGAAAGTCAGAGGGTGCAAGGTCAGGAGATTAGGGAGGATGAGGGAGGATTTCATAACCACACGTCCGTGCTTCTGATCTGGCAACATGCGAGTTGTGGACTGGAGCGCTGTCCTGCAGGAGGAGGGTACCTTGCTGATCTTGCCCTGCCTCTTGATTTTGATAGCTTCCCTCAATTTCCTCAAAAGTGAAGCATAATAGGCTCCTGTAATTGTGGTACCCTTTGCCAGGGAATCTGTCATCACTACTCTGTCCTGGTCCTAGAAGACTGTGAGCATGTCCTTTCCAGCGGAGGGCTGCGCCCTTGCCTTCTTTGGAGGTGGTGAGTCCAAGTGCTTCCACTGCATTGACTGGGCTTTGGTCTCTGGATCATAGTGATGGACCCAGGTTTCATCCTGTGTAATTAGTCTTTTGAAAAACTTTGACTCATCTTCTTGGCACATCTCCAAATTCATCCTCGAGCACTCGACGCGTTCTCGCTTCTGGAATTGTGTGAGTAACCTGGGAATCCATCTGACAGACACCTTATACATATGCAAATGGTCATGAATGATAGTTTCCACAGACCCTGTACTAATCTTGACATCTTGGGGTATTCTGCGTATAGTAATGCGCCGATCTTCCAAAATGGCAGTCTCTACTTGACGGACAGATGCCTCATCAATGACAGAAGGAGGGCGACCAGGTCTGGGAGCTGTTTCCACAGACTTCCGCCATTGTTTGAATTCACGATGCCAGCGTTTTACAAGGTCATATGATGGGGCATTATCACCATAATTTTCTTTCATTTCATCAAACGTCTCCTGTGGTGCGCGTCCTTTCAAATACAAAAACCGGATCACTGCGCGACATTCAACAAGCTCCATTTCACACCTGACTCAGTTCAAACACCTGTAAAACAGAAACCAAAATTTGTTCAGAGCTGTAATTTGCCACTATACCCGTAGAGATATAAATCATTGGACATGCAAAATTTCAGCTAGATCAGACAACTGAAAGTGGGTCAGGGGCATTACTTATTGGACGCCCCTCGTATATATGAACATGCATTTCTCAAGGATGAATGCATTAATTTTGGTCGCATTCTTTATCTTATTGTTGTTAAATATCGCCGTCTATGGTCGATTGCATGGTCCAGCTTTTCTGGTTTCTCTAAATATCTATTGGATGATGACAACTTTCGTGGCAACACAGCTTGTTTCAACTATCAGACATTTATTGATATGCTTATATGTGTTAGGCCAGGATTGAAGTTGACCGACATGTTTTCAACTTTTTTGTTGTCCCTCTTTCCACAACGAAAAAAGAAAAAAGGTAGTATTTGCAAAAAGTTGGATGTGGGTATTTCCCCACTTAGGATTGATACGGCTCTCATTGCTCTTGTAGGCTGCGAAATAATTATATATATATATATTGATATACATATATGTTTTATACAGTAGATCTCCAGGATACAGCAAGAAAAATCACTAACAAAATACAGGACAGTATATAATACACATGTATATAGTCAAATAACACTATAAATAACAGTATAAAGTGGGGCAAATACCGTTGGGTGAGTATGTTATATTAGCTATGGAATTCATGTATGAGTGTGACACTTGTGACGTAAAGAAAATGTTTTTTTTTTGACATAACAGAAACATTTCTATGGAAGTATATGAAAATTAAAAATCACGGACGGATCACTCAATCATGAAAAAGAAAATCCCCCTATTCGTGTAAAGTTACCTATTTTCCGAATAATCACTTAAAAATCGAAAATTAAACATGATTTTCCTACGAATTGAACTACGACGATAGTCATTTAGCAGCGAAAATGCACATGAACCTACCGATGAGAAATATAAGAATGAAAAATCCATATTGGAATCCTTCAATCAAGTTATAGAAACATAAATTCTAAAAAAAAAATAATAATTAATAAAACCAGAAGCAAAAAAATAAAACCTAAATAAATAAAATAAAATAAAACTAATATTGAAACAGATTAGTAAATGTGACAACAAATTCATCGCTCTCACACAACTATTTTGTATCTAGAAATGTAAACAAAAAATAAAAAAGAATGAAGGGAGGAAGAAAAAGAGACGGATAGAGTAGTAGTAGTAGTAGTAGTAGAGTAGTAGTCTTGGCTTTACTACAGTTGTTCTTATGTTTGTCAACGGGTTAAAGTTGTTTAGTTGTAAGAAAATAGCGACAGTATAGTTGCAAAACACCCCCACTCCTCCCATGTTAAATAATACTTTCGAAATAATAACGTTAATATTTCAGTGCGCAGGTCAAAATCTGCAAAAGAAGCGATTTGTGTTTATTTGTTTACGTTGTTATGGGTTAATGTTTATGCGCGCATACGCAACCGGATGTCGTAAACAGGAAAGAGGGTTACATCACTCGTTACAAGGTCATTTGAGTTTTATAAATATATAGATTTATATATATATATGTATATGTTTATATGCATATACTTATATACATGCATATATATATAATTATATATATATATATATATATATATATATATATATATATATATATATATATAGTCATCCACATACAGTGCTGTTTTGCTGTTTCATCAGTGCGGCTAGACAGGCAACTACCTCAAGCCAGGATTGAACCCCGACCGCCTCTACAACAGTCAAGGCTCCGAACCATTATGCTAATTAATCGAGTCGTGAAATCAACGATGTTTTGACATCGTCCGAAATACCTATCTCAAGCCAGGATATATATTCTATATCTATATATATTTATACATATGTTTATATATTTATATTTACACACAAAAACACACATATATACACATATAATGACTTATGAAAATATCTATGGCCACTAAGCTAAACAGAATATTCCGCATTTCATCCTTGCGAGAATATATATATATATATATATATATATATATATATATATATATATATATATAAAACGCTTTAGTACCATGTGTTCGTTTAAGCGCCCTGACGCATCTTTCGAATTGAGTTTGCTTTTATCCCACCTGAAGTTTAGTGATTTGGTTTTTCTTCATATAATTCACGTTCTTCTGTGCAGTTGTAAATGTTCCATTTCTCTGTTCAAATGTCATTTTTATACAGATGTGCAGGCGTATCGTATGCATTTTCCATGGTCAGTCTTTATAATGTCATTATTATTGTTTTTATTACTACTTGTTACTCTGAGTCCTCACACAAGTTATTATCAGTGACATTTCCTTGAGTGATAATATCTCGCCTCTTCCGATACCTGTAGCAAGACATTTTGCGTTATTGCAACAGTTGTTTACCATTGATTTTTTAATTGAATTATCAGTGCGGATATGGATATTCCAATGCACTCCACTCACTTTCAGTGGAGAAGTTTATTAGTGCCCTGCCTCGTGTCTTTCAAGTTTTAAACTGTTGGTCTGCCACGCTTGAAAAATGGCACCTATATCGATAAACGCGTTGATTGAATGGACGCATCTTGCAAACTGTAGGCCTTGCTTAAATTTAATTTTTTTTCTGAATATTTATAACTTCTAAAAAATTGCATTTTTAAAAAACTTATTCCTAATTTGTATTTCTAATGTTAATCATTATTAAATGCATTTTTAATATTTTTTCTCTCCTGTCATCCGCCTTATTTCCCAATAACATTTTCTGCTTTATTTTTTTCTTTAATCTTGTTTTTTTTTATTTTGTTTTTTAAAAATATCTCATGCATTTTTTTACGTTTTTTTTTTATTCGCGTCATTGTAAGAAAGTTCATTACGATATATTTTATTGATTCGTGCCATTTTTTCTGCTTCTTCCTGTTTATATTGCTCGTTTTATTTTTCCTGTTAAGCATTGCGATAAATATTTCCCAATCGTCTACAATGCATTCTGATAAGAAATGAAGATTAATATGGATAGGAGCAATTTAACGTAGCATTAATATCCATTATCGTAATGTCCTGCGTGAACTTAGAGTAAACTGAATTGCCCGGGCCAGTGTTCAAGATTACAGGTAAAATAAATGACCCTCTTCTTGAGAAAAAAAAACCCTTATTTTCATAACCTTCTATAACTGAATTTCACACCAGACCTGAAATAGAAGAGTTTCTTTTTACTAGAAGTCACCACTTATGAAGGCTTAAATATTACTCGAGGATAAGGGTTACTAGATGTAAAGTGGGCGATAAGACAGCACCGTCATTATTAGTAATGATGGAAGTTTGGAAGAATCTGATTATTTAAGCAGACGGTTTAACAAAAATTTATTTACATTGGACTTGAAAACGACAGTGTTGTACTTAGCTTGGAAGCAGGCACACAGTATTTTGTTCCACAAACGTCTAGTTCAACATATAAAATTCCAATATAAGATATAAAAAAAAAGCTAAGGCAGTTAGTCAGTGTCAGATAGAGAGAGAGAGAGAGAAAAGCGATTCTGCAGTGAATGACTTTTCTACCGCCGCCCGGTCCAACATTCGACACCACACCGCCAAACCCACATACCGAAAGAACTCTCTCTTGTCATATCCTATCAATGACATGTAAATAAACTTGTATTTTAACTTAACAAGTTGTCTGATTTTCATAACGATGACTAAAAGAATAACAGCATGTATATACTTTGGCACGCATTTGTTAAAAGTGTAATATTATATTATATAACATACGTATATACGAGTTAAGATAGACTACTGCTGCCGCATCTGTGGAGGTGTCACACACAGCATCTTTCTTTGAGAGAGTAAGCAATCGACTTGACAATTTACTGAAGAATGATCACTAGGGCTGTGACAACCGAATATTCTTTTCATTGTTTTGACTCTCGAGTATATAGCCGTTAATATCTTATATATTTTTATAGAGACTGTTGTGGTTCTCGGTTGATTAATTGTGTCTGACTGTGTCGCATATATACTCGAGAGTCAAAAGAATGAAAAGAATATTCTGTTGTCCTAGCCCTAATGATCACTTTGGTTTGTTACGAGGTGTTCGTTTATATTGTGTCAATGTTCACTTTACGGCGTATCAACTCTTTTGAGGAGTTTATGAAAACGAAGTAGAATGTATCTTTTATGTATTCTTCGCATTTCTTGACGGTGTCCTCGCCTAGTTAGTGTCCCGACGTCAGCTCACCGATAACAAAAGCTCTCTCTCTCATTCATATCAACAGATGCAAGTCTCACTTCTCTGGACAATTGGAACTTTATTCAGTTTCATGATCGAAGTCATGTCTCTGTTCTCTGCTCATCCTTAGAAAGAGGGTGGGCATTTTGCTATTGGTTCATCTGCCATCCATCCTCATCTCTCGCCACCTCCATGAGAAGTCTTTCATTTTCTCGGAACTGCGGCAGACTCTCTGCGATCAACTGTAGACTCTGGATTGTCAAACACGAACTGATCAGAAAACGCATGTGCGTCTCTATTTATTTTAAGGTGTATGTGTGGGGCAGTAACCTCAGTTAATCGGCTTGCACTAAAAACGTACTGATCTGCCTCGTGACCCCTGCTAGCATGCAAGTGCACGTGTTGACAATGGAAGTAAACGGGTTTGAAACCTGTCAGCCTCAACTCTTCGAGCTCTGTACACTTACTTAAAATACAAACAAGTTGCATTTAACTTGACACACAGCAGGTTCGCTAGTTTTTCTCTGCTCTATTGTTATTTCAATGAAAAGTTTTCAACTGAGACCCAATCTCAGTTTCCTTTATGTAACTATGTCTCCAGCAAGAACTCCTCTAGCTAAGATCACTTCAAATAACATTCTTTTTTCTCTCCGTGTACCTAAAACCAAGCAAAATGTCCATAACTTTTTTTTAAATCTTACTCTCAGACGAATTTATTTCCATGGGACTTCTTCCCTGCAGACTGCGCCATGGTTATCTTCAAATCCAATATCAATAAATACAAGCCGAAATGTCTTTTTAAGCAATCCCATTTTATATTATGTGTATATGCTTATTTGTTGAAAAAATAATTATGTAGAAGAATATCTTGATTTTACTCGCGTATTCTTTTAGTACACACACACATATTATACATGTATATATATTTTTTTACGAGGAGCGTTCCAAACGTAATGCCTTCTATTTTTAATTCCACCCAATGAATCACAGGGGATTTCTAATTACATCGTTCTAATAACTGAGCATTCATAACAAGAACGTTTATTTTCTCTGTTGCAGATATTGAGAGTTTTAGACTCTAAGAAAGCGATTCCTATCATCGACGTGTGATGCCATTGAATGTCTGATAAAAGTGCATTAAGAATGGTGTGGGCTATGCAGAAAAATAAATTCCGGGGCACAAAACGTCGCTCGTTTTAATTGTGCCACTTCCGTCTTTGTAGCTTTTCAGCTTTTTGATGTTAACAAAGTAGGAGGCTATACTTTTGGAACGACCCTTGTATGACACAATCCAGGCGCCCATGAGCAGCGATTGTTCATGGCTGGCAGAAGTGCATTGAGAATAGTGGTGACTATGTAGACTATAAATTCTGTAGCATTTTCAATATTTTTAGTTGACCAAAAATAGGAGACTTTACTTTTGAAACTACCCCCACCACACACATATGTGTGTGTGTGTGTGTGTGTGTGTCTGTGTGTGTGCGCATGCGTTTGTGCGTGGAAATATGTTTTTCAATTATATTCCACTTTTTATATATACCAATCCTTTAATTTATGAAGCTTAATATTATTAAAGAGCACATAAGAAATAAATGGCAAAAAGCCTATATTCGAAATTTCAAGATGTCGACCATCTTACAATTTATTTCTTTAGGTATGTTGACATGCACAATTGTTGATAGCACCTGTTTCGCAGTACAAAATTATATATGCATTGATTGATATAATAATTAAATGAATGATTTTGGCGCTAAGAATCAAGTGCTGTAAAGAATTGTGCATGTCAACATACCTAAAGAAAAGAAATAAATTGTTAGAGGGACAACATCTTTAAGCTTGGAATATCGGCTTTTCTAATTTATTTGTTATATATGTATATATTCAAGTAAACATTGTTAAAATAAAAGAAATCATGACATTTGTTTACTTGTGCGTCGGAAAAACTTCTAAGTTTTTCAGTTGGGACATAAGGGGGGTGCATAGCAGAAGTAGGAAAATGCAATTTCAGTACCGAATCGAAAATTGCGCATTTTCTAGAACAGAATACTTACTGGTGTGCCACGAAGAAATTATAGGTGAAATTTACAAATTGTTTTAAGTGGAAAACTGTAATTGTTTGTATTAATAAATATTATGTCGTTTTTATATATGAAATACTGTCGTTTATATATATATATATATATATATATATATATATATATATAAAGCTGAATGTGTGTGTGTGTGTGTGTGTCTGGTCAGGTCACGAATAGGCTCCTATATGGTTGACTATTTTAAAAACCTGATTACATATAATGATAGAAGATGTATCGAGACACAGGAATTGGTATATTTGATCTGGCAGAACGGTGGTTCATTAAAATTGTGGGGTCTGCGTTCGCGCGTGGTCCACAAAGTATGGAAATAAAAAAAATAAAAAAAAACAAAAACCGTTTACAAGTGTTTTTGATATAGATGTACATAAGAATACTTTGATAAGTATGTCTTCACTTAAATAGGGATTGTATAATAAAATTGCGGGGTCTGCGTTTGCGCCTGTCCTCCATATAATGGAAATAGGCACAAACTTTAATAAAGACTTTTCATATCTATCTAATATATATATATATATATATATATATATATATATATATATATATATACACACACATATATATATATATATAGTTGAACGTTAAAAACGTCATTTTTTGTGCCCAATACCCTACACATTATTACTAATAACTCTCACATTATTACTAATAACTCTCACATTATTACTTACATGATTTTAACGCTAAAATATCAAAAGATAAAAATAGAATGTGCATTAAATCGTTCGTTTAAATTGTTGGATATTTTGAATTTTTTCGATAATAATAATAAACATTGCTAAGCCACTATAACTCACCATTATTATTCCATACCAGATACTGAATTCATGTTTTATTCATGTGAATAACATTTTTATTATATGGCCGTCTTTATTTTATTACTTAATTGCAAAAGACCTTATGAGTCGAAAATATCCACTTTTTGTGAGAGGTGAGCCGCGAAAATTTAAAGAGATCAAGAATGTGCTGCTATGTAAAAAAAAACAAACTTGGAAACCACTAATTTCGAACAAATGTCCAATCTGATAAGAGAACAGTATCCCCTGTTCATAAAAACCCACATAGTTAAGTCCTTAAAATTTTGACAACTTTCATTCATTTAATACAAAAAAAAAAATGTTGAACTTTATTACGAAAAAATGTTGAACTTTATTAAAAAAAAAATTTAGAACTTCATTACGAAAAGTCAAAATTTACAGAGAAAAAATAGTTTTCTCAAAATGCACAGGCATATCTATTTTGTTAAAATAAATTTCTATTTTGTGCTATACGTTTCTTATGTTAATTTTTTTATTTAAAAAATAAATGTTTATTTACTTTTTTTTAAAAAAAAAACGCCTTCAAAAATGTAAAAAATTGTGGTTTAGTTACGAAATGAAAAAATCGAATCGGTCTTGAAATTGCGTTTATCTGACCCTGCTCTGCAATCTCCGAAATCATTTTCCTTATTATACCTTTTTATTTTTGCGATTTTACGACTGATTTGTTTTGTGTTCAAATTTAAATCATTATTGAACATTTCGTATCTATCAATTGTTCAATACATTGTCTGAAGTAAACAAAATGTGCGCATGCGTGTCTCAATCCTAGGAAAATCACTTTGAACACGAGATCGTTTTTTGTTTTAATTAATTCCTTTTCAAAAACAGCCGTTTTCCTCTATTAAAACATTTTAAAGGCGAAACATGTCCGCACATGATTTAATCTAAGTATCCTCTTTAATCGAATTGACCCATTCATCAAAAACAAAATGGTTGCGTGTTAAAAAAATATGAGTGTATACAAGTTGGATTATATTTTATTTTATAGAATCACTCCCATCTTAAAACGTTTTTGCAAGTATTTCAGATGATAAAAAGACAAGATGGCTCGGGTTAGAATGCCAAAATCGGACGCTGCCCGGGATTGAATTATGATCAACGAATGTTTCACACTCTCATATTTTTATTGTCATCAAAATCGGTGAAATCGCCCATTTAATTGCCTGCAATAGTTGCTGACTGGAAGGAACCTTCATATACGTCCCCTTAATAACTTTGTCCACATTACGTTGTAATATACATTGCACTGTAGAGAATCTACTGTTTATTTTATAAAATTATTTTTGTATATTTAATGTTTTAAATTAAAGTTAAATATGCAAAAGTCAAGTATCATTGTTCAACTGTGCTCTAAACATAAATATTCATTTTGAACGCGCCTCTGTCATATCAAAGCACTTAATCTTGATTTTATGTCTCGTCTGATTGCTTATGCGATGATAATGGCTTCAATTTAAGTTTAAAATGGAAAATAAAGTATCATGGTACAATCGTGCTTTAAAACAGACACATTCATTTAGAACGCGCCGCTGTCTTATCAAAGAACATACTGTCTAACCTTTCGGCCTATGTGGCAAAACACCTTCTCAAATGTACTTGTGATGTTAGGCTATATAAGGTGTTAACCTTAGTCATAATCTTTTTTCATCAGATTATATCGAAGACATTCCGATACAAAACCTATCTAAATTAACTGCCAGATATATAACGTATCTTTGTATGAAATTTCATAAAAATTAGCCCAGCCGTTTTCGAGTCCATAGAGAACGAATTTATACACACAGAGACAAATACACAGTTTCTCTTTGTATAATAATATGGTAGATAGATGGATAGATATATTCTTAGATTGGTAGACAATGAATTCATTCTCGTACCCGATTTCTTGTCCAATTTACATGACTGCCTTTATTTTTCACAGAGTAGAATAAATTTAAATCTGATTAATTACTTGAAACAATTTCAGATACAACACCGTACTCTTCAGACATTCAAGTAACATAGAAGTTGATATAATTGACTTTTAATGTTCAGCGCTTGTCAAAACAACGAAAACACTGCCAGTCACATTCTTGTTTCTTTAGATAAAAAGTAAAAAAATGTAGCTTCTATTCTCTATAATTCTAGATCACCAAACGACTGAGTTTTTCCCATCGACTTCTTTTAGTTCAAAGAAAGAGATTGAAAGCCATTGAAGTAAATCTGCAGAATAGTTAATAGTCGAGAATTTTAAAAAAAAATTAATGTCTATGATACCAAACTGTAAGAGGTTTTTGTACTTGGTTCCGGCTGAAATAATTACATTATTTACAAAGCCATTCTTAATACCTATTCTGTGGTTTCACCTAAAAATTTTACGAAGTCAGATACCGTAAAAATTACATTTAACTTGAAAATCCTATCTAAAACACAGCACAGTCCGTAAACTGCACAAGTACCGATTTTTATTTTATTTTATTAAATAGTTTTAATTTTGCGAAAGTTAGATTATCGACACACGTAAACCAATATGTCAATTGAGATAGCGCTTAATTACTAGGACAGTTTCCAGTTTAAATCGTTACTGCAAAAAAATGCCATTCCTTACAAGTCCGAGTGACAAGCACAGCCGGATTTGGGGGTAGTAGTGGGAGTAAGTGTTTTTTACGACACCCCTCCAAAAATGGCAATGAACGAAAATATATGCAGCCATTTTTATTTTTTGTGTCTGAAAAAAGTTCTGTAGGGTTTCAAATTTTGAAAGAAACATATCTATAAACACAGTTTCAGCCCGTTCACAGATAATTAAAGTATATTGTGTATTGTATAATGATTTGTTATTGTATTTGTTTACGATTTTCGCCGTTGACATTATTACACACTCTAGTAAACATCAGCAGACCTGTGCTGAAATGGATTGTAGTTTGAATGTGATCTTAGAAGAATGAGCTTAATATACGCTTCTCATATCTTTTCAATATACGAATCTTCGCGTCAAGCCATCCTTATTCAATTTTGTGAAGAATCTCCTGTGTTGGAATCGACGAAATTCTGCTGATGATTCAGAAAAAAATTCAGTTGGTTAAAATCAGTGCAAATTCTTCATGTGTCGGAATAGATTACTGAATCTTCAACGGCTTCCTGTTGAATGATTGATGAAAGAACCACGTGATTTCTTCCAAGAGTTAGGAATCAGTGCTTTAGGTTCGGTTACTACAAATTTTTTTACAACCAATTATGGGGAAATATTTTCCTTGTCAATTGCAATATGACGTGTAGATCAAAAGGTATATATTTTAATTTTTTAATCGTTTTTTTTTTTACGGGGATGGGCCATACCACCGGACGCCAGACATTCACACACTATTCAGGTCACCCCAAGCTAGAGATCTTAAAATTCTAACCGTTCCATCGAGTGCAATTGTTTACATTTTTCTTGCACATCGTTTACCGAGTATATTCAGCAGGTAGTTTTTGAAATTATTTTTCATAAAAAGGGGTGCTTCTATAATTACTGGAATAATGGAGAGTTTCTTAAGATTCCAGTTATATATATATATATATATATATATATATATATATATATATATATATATATATATATATACAAAGTACAAAAATTTAATAAAATATATTGAAAAATAATTTAGCAAAAAGTTTAAAACATATTTATTTTTCGGAAGGGAAAGACAAATGGAATGGATTTTCCTTAATCCACGGAGTTTCGAAAGAAATACTTTCCTTTTCATCAAAGAAGAGGATTTAGCAAAATGAGGAATGAGATTTTGCTTCTAAAGTATTTAATGAAACCGCAAGTATGGTGTAAATCATACTAGCGTAAAAATGAAAAATACATAGTGCAGTACATAAAGTGGGAAAAAATGAAAAATAATTTATTTTATGTGAAATCATTGAGAAGTAGAAAATCCAAAAGAAGGTATAATCCAAAATGTTGGTAAAAGCAGAGGATCCATATATATATATATATATATATATATATATATATATATATATATATATATATATATATATATATATATATAAAGGAAATTATCGACAATGCAAAAATATATACTGGTGCATATAAATTTATCAGTTCATTAAAGAAGGTCCATGGGTGGGAGGATGAGTAATAAATGCTCATAATACGTGGGCATTTCGAAGCCTAATGCTTCCCATCAGAAATCCGATAAAGTTACATTCACTAGTATGTAATTTTGTTTTTCGAAAATTATTTTGTATGATTAAGGTCCACTTTACACATGAGCTTTTTATTATCTTATCCTTAAAAAAAAACCTTCAACATTTTTGGGTTCTTTCAAATATTTATATATATGATGGCTTTCTAAGATCTGAAATTAATAAGATACATTTCAATTACAAAATAGTAAAAAAGAAACACACAAAGATGTTGAAAAGAACTAAAAAAGAAAAAATCGAATTACTTTCTTTTTTGTTTTTTTTCTCATTTAGGAAAATGTTTGCACTTTCAAGTGCTTTTATACAGTGAATCGGTTCATTTTATATTTTAATGTATATTATGTGTGTGTGTGTATGTATGTATGTGGATGCATTAAAGAAGTAGACGTATTCAATAAATAATAACGAAGTAAAGGTTAATTAATAATTAATAACAGGTAGTTTTTCAAGACCAATATGCAAATATCAGGATGTTTCATCAGATATCCTGCTGACATGGAAGTGGCGACAAAGAAGCGCTCGTGAAGCCAATTTAAGTCAATTCACAATGCTCATCAATATGGCGCGTCATTAACAGACCAAAGCTATTGAGAAAATCCCGGTTCGCGGAGCCTTTCGCTCTACTCGTCTCCATAAATATCTCAAAAAGACTAACATATTTTGATCGCTCGCAGATCTCTGTTGATGCTGGTGCGTGTCTCAGGTTTGGTACAGATTCTTTTATCATTGCCGGCTCAAATGTCGACACTAATTAAGCATAGTCTTGAAAAAATATCACTAAATTCATTAACAAACAAATATTACAAAAAGTATGTTCATTGCGTTTTAAATTTCACTTGTAACTCTATTCGGCTGCTACTATGCGGGTTGTGCATTAACAATGTTTTCACATTGTCCAAATACCTATGCTCAATTTTTTTTACACAAAGTGCATCGTTTCATACGCTAATGGTAGGCCTCTCGGCGTTTCCCAGTCGAAGAGTAAGCATAAGTATTTAATTTTAATTCATAAAGACACTGAAACATGTGCATGCAAGTATTATGTTTTTTGTTTCTAAACTGTTTACTTCTTGTGAGTAAAAACAATCCTCGAGCTGAGATCGAAACCAAAACATAAAGAAAGTAAACCAAGAAGGATAACCATTAGGCCAGTATGACGCGATCTTTTAAAAGTGTTTTCAAACCTACTTATTCTTAACATAAGGGATCTGTCACGTGAACGATTCACGCATGCGTATTCGTGAAAGAGTGATAAACAAATAAAAATCCGATAACCATCACGTAATTTTTTTAAAATTTTGACCCTTTAGCAGGCCTCTTTTTTCCGGATGAAAACCGATTAAAAAGTTTTCCAGATATCTGAATACTCTATATACTAAATTTCAAGTCTGTAGATCACACATTCGTTGAATATTTAGGTTGAGAAGTGTCTTCACACACATCCTCACTTTTATGGATATATAGATATATGCGTGGCTCAGAGACTAAGGAATGAGGATTGAGAGTTGTAAGTTGTATGTTCTGGTTTCGATTCTGGCTGATAGCATCCAAGTCATATGCATATATATTTAGTTTTGATCTACTACACATTAGGTTCAATATAATGATTGATAGTGAATTGTCTCTATAATAATAAATACGTAATCTGCATGAATTAAGATATCATATTTAAGCGTATCTTACGACTTACAACGTTGGGCGGCCTGCTAGTATATATATAAAGTTAAGTTTATTCTCGCTCTGACATTGATATTAAAACAAGCTTCTTAATGTACTCAGTCAGGGATATGCGAGTGGCTACAAGAAGGTTAACTAATTTGAAAAACAAGTGTTAATGAACTACTTATTCTTAGTTTTGTTCCCTTATCAGATGATTGGTTTCAATTCACTTTAACGATGAATTCTACTTATGCATAGTTTCTATATTCTGATTAATTGTATAGAATTTTTAAGAGGAAAACGTTCCAGTACACGGAAATATTTCTCTGTCTATCTCTTACCCTCTTTGTCTAATATATATATATATATATATATATATATATATATATATATATATATATTCATCCACATACAGAACTGTTTCGCAGCCCTCAGTGCGGCTAGACAAGCAACTACCTCAAGCCAGGATCGAAACCCGATCGCCCAAACAACAGTCTGAGCTTCTAACCGCTGCGCTATACGGCTGCTGCTAAGCGGGCAGTGAATTAACAATGTTTTTTGACATTGTTCAAATACCCAAGCCCAATATGTTTACACAAAGAGCATCGCTTCACACGTTTTTTTTTTTTTTTTTTACATAGGCATCACCACATTATCAAGGCCCAGAGGCCACTCAAGGATAAGGGTTAAAGAGTGTACAGTAGAAATTGGTCAATATAGTAATCATTAGTAATGAAAATTTGGTAAATTTAATAACTTATATGGAACGGCTCATCAAGAACTTATTTACTTTAGACTTGAACACAACCATATTGTAGTCAGCCGGAAAGCAGGAAAACGGAAGACGATTCCACAGGCGTGCAGTTCTAAGAAAGAAGCTTTGTTCATGGAATCTACGTTTAGGTTTAGGCACAGATAAAGAGTGGGGGAAATTATTGATAGTGTTTACAGCTAGACGAGTGTTTCTTGTGAAAGTTTGGCGAGGGGGGACCATAGATTGAAGCTCAGTTGAACACTTTCCATGAAAATAACGATACATCAGAGACAAACTCGCAACATCTCTTCTGTGAGATAGAGGTTGCAAGGAGGAGAAAAGTACATCTCCTACGAGGCTACGAAGTCTATTTTGAACTCTATCAAGGCAGGACAAGTCCTTTCTAGCAGCTCCTGCCCAGATGTGGCAACAATATTCCATCCTTGGACGTACCTGGCTCTTATATAGGTAGAGAATAGCATCAGCAGTGAGATATCTACTGGATCGATAGAAAGATCCCACCATTTTTCCAGCGGCCTTGGCAACAGATTTGATATACATGTTCCATTTAAGATCAGGAGTAATGGTCAAGCCCAGAAGCTTGTCAAAACTTGAGGCCTCCTGAAGACGAGAGCCATTCATTTCAATTGATGACAAATGTGGATTAGAATGTTGATGATGTAAAGAGAGAAGCTTGGTTTTAGATGCATTAAAAGTAACCAGCCACTTCTTTCCCCATTGTACTACGTGCTCAAGATCAGAGGAGAGAGAATTGGAGAGAACTTGGTCGTTTACTGTCTTAGATGTGGTACCATAAATGGTAGTGTCGTCAGCATAAATGTCTACAAATGATGTAAGGATATGATTTGGAAGATCATTAATGTAGATCAGGAAAAGAGTTGGGCCCAGGATGGATCCCTGAGGGACACCGGCATTAATACTGTGAGCTTCTGATTTTTGCCCCTCAACTACTACTCTTATGAACCTATCAGAAAGAAATGATTTAATAATTGAGAAGACTTTTCCAGCTATACCATAGCTAGCGATCTTATGAAGTAAACCTTTATGCCATACCCTATCAAAGGCCTTAGATATGTCAAGAGCAATTGCCCTAGAAAGATTGCCACCGTCGAGAGATTTGCTAATCCTATGCGATATAACTGTAAGGACATCTGCTGTAGATCTAGCAGAACGGAAACCATATTGAGTGTCACTAAGAAGGTTATTTTTGTTGAGATGTTTGATTACTTCTGTATTTAACACAGATTCTAGCAACTTACTCATGACGCACAGGAGACTTATTGGCCTGTACTGAGAGGGGGATGAGCGATCACCTGAATTCTTAAATACAGGGCATACTGATGAGATTTTCCAGGGAGATGGGAAACTATTCTCCTTAAGACAACGTTTAAACAGTTTTGTAAGTATGGGCGCTAATTCAGGTTGAAGTTTTTTGAGTACTATAATTGGAATACCATCAGGGCCAGTTGCTTTACTCGAATCAAGGTTTTTGATTAGCTTCGCAACATCACGTACAGATATACGTATATCACATAGCGTGTTTTCTGATACAGGAGGAAATATTGGGGGTTGGCGGTCTTGGTCGCAAAGGGTAGAATTAGCTGCAAAGTTCTTGACAAAGAGTTTGGCTTTGTCTGATGCTGACGAGATTACCTCAGGTCCATTGATAATAGTTGGGATGGAGCACACGCTTCTGTTCAGGATTCTGTTTGCTATTTGCCAAAACTGGTGGGAACCAAGCCGCTGCTCAGCTACTTTGGACTTAACAGATTGAGCATACAACACTCTTGCGTTCCTTATTACTTTCTTACAATGGTTGCTGGCAGTCCTGAAAACGGCTTTAGTTTCCATACATCTATTACGTTTGAAGCAGTGGAAAAAGTGATTTCTGTGCGCAATGGCAGCAGCACATTCTGGAGAGAACCATGGCTGGCTGTTAGGTTTTTTCTGAAACTTTTTAGAGGGTATGAAATGGTCAATACCTACAATTAACCATTCAGTTAGGTCTAATACTATAGAGGACACATCCTTTTTAAACATGGAATGCAAAGGTAGATCAGATATAAATGTACGGAAGTTATCCCAGTCAGCCTTAGTGTATCGATATACTGTACGATGAAGAGGTACGTCTGGGGACTTATTACATTTAATGGTAATTTGTATATCACTTCCCAATATGCTCAACCTAAGATAGGGAGCATTATAGTTATCCATATTCAGTACGGTTTCGCTGTTTCACAGCTCATCAGTGCGGCTTAAGAAGCAACCACCTCAAGCCAGGATCGAAACCCAATCGCCCAAATGACAGTAGGAAAAGAACATAGGTTTAATAAAATATCTTGAGAAACACTTTAATAAGAGTTAAAACACATTTATTATTCGGAAAGAAAACACAAATAGAGGTGAACATCCTTAATCCGTATAGTTTCGAAGAAATACTTTTCTTCTCGTAAGAGGAGAGGAGTTCGCAAAATGCATAAAGAAATTTTGCTCGTAAAGTAATTAAAGAAACTAAGTATGAATACGATCATACTAGCATGAAAATGAAATATAGAACAGCGAAGCAGATGGAGTGGGGTGAAAAGTAAAAATGGTTCCACGTGAGAGAGTGTTCTCATGATTGTTGAATCCAAAATCTATTGAATCCAAGAAGGTAGTGAAAGTAAAATATCCAAATTTTTGGTAGTCCGAATACGTATCGATGGAGATTTTAATATACATATATATGAAGCAAGCCTATTGGTGTGTGTGTATGTGTGTGTGTGTGTGTGCGAACAGTCCCTATTAAACGCCTCTCGGAAAATTTGGTCTACAGAATTGAAATTCAATATATAGGGTATTTGGACCTGTAGCACACTTTCGATTTGGATTTTAGCCGACAAACATTGTTGGTAAGAGGTCAAAATTAAAAATAAAAAGTTGACCATGACAGGGTAAGTCGAATAAAATATTACTTCTGTTGTTACATGCGCAAATTAAACATTCATAGCTCAAAGTCAGAAACTCAACATTCATAGCTCAAAGCCGATTAATTGTCGGTAATTCAGGCGGTAACGACGCGGGGGAGATAAATAACGACTAAGGCTTGAGCGCTTAATGTTCTGGTTTCGATTCTAGCTGATGGTACCCAAGATATACTTTTTATTTCTTGCGCGTGTGTTTCTGAATTTTTGAGATGAGGGTTGATTATTGCATTATTTTGACGTTTTGGACTACTGTTCTCATCTTGAGTGTCATTTTCTCAACAATCCGGTCTATGTAATCGCCGACCGTCTTCAGGTGTATATTGTCAAACTTGTGAATCTTAGTGCCGAACTCGGATATCGGCACAGGATTTAGAATCGACTCATTTATTTAACCCACAGGAGTTACATGTGCTCATTCCGTCAGCCATGATTGGGTAGAAATCCTAAGTAATTCACAATTGTATACTGAATATGGTTCATACCGAAAACCGAACCTTCAACCTCTAGAATAGTGTATCTTACAACTGAATTTTACTAAATACTTTATCAACTATGCCACGAGTCTGCAAGGATGAGCATGATCTTGCACCCTAACATTCGTTGAAGATGGTGAGTCCTAGTTCTTTCACTGTACTGATTCAGTTGAGCTCTCTTGGATCCATCTATACTGATAGATCCAAACTTCATCTTATGTAATCTGTCTTTTGAGCAACTCTTCATCTTAGAATATCTGTGGAGCACTTGATGCGTTCTCGCTTCTAGAAGAGCCTCAACAGCCTGGGGAGCTATTTGACAGACATCTTATACATATTCCAATGGCCATGAATGGTAGTTTCACAGAGTCTGTATTAATCTTAACTTCTTGGGCTATTTAGTGAATAGCTACATGTCGATATCCCAAAATGATAGCCTAAACTTGACTGACAACTGTCTCATCAATGGCAGATGGGGGATGATTAGCCCTGGGAGCTGTTTCTACAGATTTACGTTCATGTTTGGATTCACAATGCAGCGTTTGACAATTTCATATAGTGGGACATCATTATTATATGTTTCTTTTGTTTCGTCAATAGTCTTCCGTGATATGTATCCTTTCAAATACAAAAACTACGCTACACTCACCGGACCCCATTTTACCCATGACTCTATTCAAACCCATGTAAATCAGAAACAACAAGTAGTTCCAATTTGTAATTTGCAACATAACACATAGAGTTATAAATCACTGCACATCCAAAATTTTAGCAAGTTCAGAAAAGTGGAAGTGCATCAGGAGCATTACTTATTGAACGCCTCTTCTGTGTATATATATATATATATATATATATATATATATATATATATATATATATATATATATATACTTGTTTATTGTTATATAAACATGGTCACATCCTGCTGCTACAAATAGCCACTTGTTTCAATCAAACAACAGATATCATCAGGCAGCGACTTGACTATTCAAAAGTTCAATGAATAATCTTATTAAGAATAAGATTATTCATTGAACTTTTGAATAAAAACCCCGAGTATATATATATATATATATATATATATATATATACATATATATATATATTACGTATATATATATATATATATATATATATATATATATATTACGTATATATATATATATATATATATATATATATATATATTACGTATATATATATATATATATATATATATTACGTATATATATATATATATATATATATATATTACGTATATATATATATATATATATATATATATATATATATATATATATATATATATTACGTATATATATATATATATATATATATTACGTATATATATATATATATATATATATATATATATATTACGTATATATATATATATATATATATATATATATATATATTACGTATATATATATATATATATATATATATATATTACGTATATATATATATTACGTATATATATTTATATATATATTACGTATATATATATATTACGTATATATATTTATATATATATTACGTATATATATATATTACGTATATATATTTATATATATATTACGTATATATATATATTACGTATATATATTTATATATATATTACGTATATATATATATTACGTATATATATTTATATATATATTACGTATATATATATATTACGTATATATATTTATATATATATTACGTATATATATATATTACGTATATATATTTATATATATATTACGTATATATATATATTACGTATATATATTTATATATATATTACGTATATATATATATTACGTATATATATTTATATATATATTACGTATATATATTACGTATATATATTTATATATATATTACGTATATATATTACGTATATATATTTATATATATATTACGTATATATATATATTACGTATATATATTTATATATATATTACGTATATATATATATTACGTATATATATTTATATATATATTACGTATATATATATATTACGTATATATATTTATATATATATTACGTATATATATATATATTACGTATATATATTTATATATATATTACGTATATATATATATTACGTATATATATTTATATATATATTACGTATATATATATATATTACGTATATATATTTATATATATATTACGTATATATATATATTACGTATATATATTTATATATATATTACGTATATATATATATTACGTATATATATATATATACACTTAAACGTTTGTGTACTTTATATATTCACAATAATTTATCCATACACACATTCATAAACATAAATATATGAGCACAAAGCATATAGACATATACACAGATATATAATCTGTCTTTGGTTTGTGTACAAATAAACAACTCACGTTATCACAAACAATAAAGTTTGTGTATGGTTAATATCTCAGCCGACCTCAACGGTCAACATAAATTTTAATCAGCAATTAAATATGTTTTAACAAGAAAGAAGAATCACGCCAAAATACAAGACTCTCATGTTAGCAAAATTCTACCACAAAAAGATAACAGACGATCGCCAGCTTCAAAGAGCCCGAACAGAGTCCACTGTTTAAGAACGCAAAGCATTTATTATTTCGTTTCCATTTTAGTGGCGCCACGTGAATTTAGGTTCGGAACTTGCGCTTTCAGAACATTCACATTTGTTTTTACTTTAAAATTGTATTATGTTTCCGATTTTTTTTAGATGAGAATTGATAATGAACACTTAGATTATTCGGATTACTGTTTTCATCTTGGATATTATTCTTACAATATTTCGACAGATGTAATCTTCGACCTTCTTCAGGGGTATTTTGTTGAACTTTACGGGTTTTTTTTACGAACTTGGCAAGGTGCACATGTTTCTAACCCCCGTTTTTTTCTATTCGTTGAGAACTGATTAATATTGAGCATTTTTATCACTTCCATCACGCGTCTAGTCATGAGTAGGGTTGTGAAAACAGCATATTCTTTTCATTGTTTTAACTTGTGAATTCATACACATTGCCTCAATTTTTACACAAATAAGGATTTCTCCCTCTTCCCATCCCTTGAAATCTTATTGGTTGAGATCTACATATTCGGTCATTCCGGAATGAAAGACACATCATTCAAAAACGAACATTCCAGACATTACAACAAACATGGCTTTCCTGAGTAGAATCATTACATGTTAAATACTCCAATAATATATATAAGCGAGAAGAAAGGAAGAACATTGAAATGATTGAATGAACGAATGAACTGACTCAATTGAATTAACTCTAGATGACTGTTGGGTGCGTTTTTATATATTGTGGGCCGGCTCCAAAAACAAGATTGCTACTGCTGATATTTTAGTTTTTGGAAAAGCGTTAAAAAGCCAATCTTCTGAATTTTCTCATTGGTCGCTTGTGTCACGTGATACTGCCGCCAACTACGTCCGGCAGAAATATGTTCATTTTACTTTTGTTGTTGTGAGAAAAGTGTGTGGGCGAATTTGAAATTGTGCCGTTGCTGGAAGAACTTATTTTTGTGCAAAATGCGCGTGGAAATTGAAATGAATAAAACTTCGTTTATTTACGCACGAGCGTGTATGTGTGTGTATATGTGTGTGTGTGTGTGTGTGTGAGAGAGAGAGAGAGAGAGAGTGTGTGTGTGTGTGTGTGTGTTTACAAACTTCGGCATATAGATTACAATAACCATTTTGATTCGCACTTCATTCAAATTATTACTTACAGCAGTAGGAAAAAAATTACTTTGTTTATTGATTATTTAACGTGTTATTATACCGCATAGAAATTGGAGATTCATATTTTCCTTGCTGTTTACATTTATTCCATTTACAGTCACAAAAATAATTATTATTCATATTTTATTTCAGTAATAAAGTTACAGTGACACATCATCATTAATTATATTTTATTTTAGTAATAAAGATGGTGAGACAGTAATTCGTTTGTAGTAAACGCTTATTACGGACGCTTTAGAAAAACATTACGTCTTATTTTGTTTACGAGTTACCGATTAGATATTTAAGTTAACAAGTTTGTTTATTGTAGAAATGTTGCACGAACTTTAAATGGCTAAAATTAATTCACGCTATTATTTCACATGTTCAGATGTGGTTTTTTACTTTAAATTAAGTAATAAGGATATTGCAATAATAGTATTTCGTTTTTATTTTATCCGAATATTACTACGGCGCACACGTTATTTAACGAAAAAAGGGGGTAAATATGAAGTTTCTTTCCCCCTTCGACCAATCCTTTAAAATTCGCCCTTTTATAGCTTTTCCGGGTGCTAAAAACAAAAATCACATTTAAAAATCCGGCCAACGTGTAGTTTAAAATATCTGAAGAAATGTTAATTTAAAAAAAAAAGATTAGGGGTGAGGGTCTGAAAACGAAAATAACGTTAAGAATTCTGGCAAACAAGTAGTTTAAAAAATATTTTAAAAATTAAGTTTCAGAAAATAGGGGATCACTTAAACATAATGATTTCACGTACAATGAGTACCCACTTTATGCCCATCTTTTGTTAAAGGTGAGGGTGGGGTCAGCGTACAATGAACATAATTTCCCGTAAACTGCGCATCCACATTTTGGGGGTGGGGGTTACAGGAATTAATAATACACAAAAAAGGGGGGGCTCATTTTACGTAAATTTTTGTTCAGTGTACGTTGACCCCCCCCCCCTTCCTGTGGTCATAAAGTGACTGCTCATTTCGCGTTATATTATTATAAAAAGTGATCCCTCCACTTTTTAGAAACTAACAATTATACAGATCTTGCAATCTACTTGTATGCCGATTTTTCTTTCTTTCTTTTTTTTTTTTTTTTTTTTTTTTTACATTATCTCCGTTTTCAGCTCACCCGAAAACCTTTAAAAACATTTTTTAAGGATTTTCGAGGTTGGAATGACTCTTCATATTTACCAAATAAAGAAATAATTCAAGAAGAATTTTTGCAATGAGTAAATGTGTATCATTTTATAATTTATAATTAAAAGCATTGAAAAATATAAAGTACAATTTTGGGTAATTCTTTTTACATTGCAAGCAGGAGGGTCTTTTGTAAATATTCTTCCACCTTACGATTGAATAAAAAAAAGCATGTAAGTTGAATTTAACCTGATAACACTAATTACAAATAGCGCGGTACCAAAAATGCATAAGTACCAAATATTTAAACTAGATATTGATCTAGGATGCATATGATGACAGAGCCCGATACCATGGCGCAATTTATAATTAGTTTTTTTCAAGTTAAATTCATGTTTAGCGATATTATTTTTTCTTACATTGTAAGGCTGAAGCACAGATTAGTTACTAAACACCCTCCACATTTGAAGAATGGCTTTCAAAATAATAATTATTTCAGATTTTCTCATGATTACATTTTCAATAATAATGTAATTAAATTTGACCCATTTAAAGTTTAGGAACCAGATTCACCATTGTTTGTTATTGAAATAAATCGTTCTGTTAATAAAGTTTACTTTTACAGTTTAATTAAAACGTTCACATTCTTAAATAGCGTTTACATTTATATTTTGGTAACGTACAGGTGATTATAGGAATTTAGTTCATTTAAGGGAGACAGGGTGCGATAGTTTTTTTGTCATCATAACTCCAGTCTTGCCGAATAAAATGCCCTGAACTTTACCCTTAACCATCCGCTGAAAAATACGCTGAACTTTCCAGAAAATTTTGTGAAAATAACGCACCCACGTACAAAATGGGGTGTCTATTCCGAAAGCCATTTTAACCATGAGGAGGTTGAGGATTGGCAAACGACAAAAACAACAAAAGCCGTATTTTAAATGTTTATGCGGAGTAAGAGGGATGCATGCAACCACCAAGCAACTACGGTTGACGAGTCCTGCTAGTTGTAAATACAACTTAATTTAATACGTAGATATGTTAGCTTTATTCAGATAGTATTGATGTTAGTACAAATTCCTATATATATATATATATATATATATATATATATATATATATATTATATCTTTTATATTTAATTTTTTGCAGTAATATAAAAGAATTTCAAAAAGAAACATTTATTATTTGAACAAGGATACACGATATTTAAAGTTCTTTCCTTAATCCATGGATTTTCGATGTAAGGCACATCTCTTCAGAGGAAATGCCTATTAGCAAATGTTTTTTTTATGGGTAAACATAATTTTGCTATTTAGCTTATCCATCGAAAATTAATGAAACATATTTTAAAAGGAACATAGGAAAGGATATCATTTTAAGGTGATCCAACGCGAGAGTTGGATAAAACATGAAAAAGGATATGCATCTCAGGTACACGATTCGAGTGGCACCCTTTGAATATATATATATATATATATATATGTATATGTATATATATGATTACTTAATTTAATCATATAAATTAATATACGAAAGTATAAATTTATGCGTAAACTTTAACTATTTACTTTAACAGTGCTCAATACGCAGGCAAAGCTAGGTAGTAAGTTATAAAATATATATGGTACTTAAGCTACACAGAATATTCCGCGTTTTATCCACGCTAGGATTCATCAGGCTTATATATATATATATATATATATATATATATATATATATATATATAACATTCATCGCTCATACATATGATGGTCACACCATACTCTAGTATCTATAAGTTTATCCTCAACAATATTATTCAATCTGGTTCATCAAGAAATCAAAACATTTCTTTTTATTTTATTACCACTAGATACTAGAATTCAATGGTTGTGGTTAATTACGTTTCGCAAAGATGATTACCAATTCCGAAGAGTAATGTTTGCTAAGAGTAATGTTTCTATCCTCACTGTGAAATTCCCTTCCAGAACTAATGCCTATGAATTCTATAAAATGTCCTTCTGAGAACAATTTCTTTTAGGAATATAATATAATTATCATATAGCATTACCTTTGAAAACTTCAAATAGCCCATAGATTATTGTTATGCCTTAAAAACAATTTAGTACAAATAAACTTCAATTTATACCTGCTTTGCCCATTAAGTTTCAGTCAGGGATGACCTATAGTTGTTTATATTTAGAGGAAAATATGTAATTCATCTGAAAATACTATTGGAAACTTGTCGATATTTTTATTCGATTATTGCTGTGAGAAACATATCAGCATGCATATTCGAAGGCAGTTAGAGCTTCAGCCTCCTCTAACAAAACTAAAAATAACCTGGAGAGGAGCCAGCATGAATTTTGAAAGCATTTTCATGGAAACTGCTCGCCTGAACTCCAATATCTTGTTCCTCCTTGTAAGACATTTACGGGAAGAAGTCATCTTCTACTTTTCCTTTGTTAACTGTTTTTGACTCCTGATGGGGGGGGGGTATGAGACCAATGATTTCGACGATCGTTTTTATAACTAGAAGTCAGGTGAACAACCAATGAAAAGCTTCTAAAGTTACTATAGAATTTGTCGAATTTCGGATTCAATCAGTTCGCCGCCATATTTGTTACTGGAAATTACACTCCGGATCTGATCTGAACTGCACTGCTTCTACGCCGGCTTCTTTGTTACTGGCAATTACAATCAGGAACGTACTATACTGCTTCTTCACCGCCATTTCTGTTCAACATAATGTCTCAACACTTAACACCCTTCTTCCTCTATAAGTAGATATTTCCATAGATAAAGCTTATGATAAAATTAAATCCACAAACTTGTTATGCGTAACCGTCTCCAGTTTCCGTAGTAGTAAACGAACCCTTTCTGGTCCGACCACTGTTTGCATTTGATACTAAAACGATCTTCATACCGGCGAAAATAATTTACCTTCTCCAGTTCCGAAGCAGAAATTGTCCATCGCATTCCATATTGAGTCTTGTGAAAATGCGGTATTATTATCGGTGGGCGTACTATTTTTTATGACTTGAGTGAGCAGCACTTACTAGGGTTAATTCAGCTTTCCGTCGTGAGTTCTTTTGAATGCTAGGGGTATTTTAAATTTGTGTGCGAGTTCGAAATTCGACATTGCCACTGTTATGGCGCCGTAAAGGGTTGCAATGAAAAACAAAGCCAAAATAAAGTAGCAACAAGTATTGCAAAGCATACAATAGGTGGGTTGTCCGTTGTAGCCAACCAACGCTCTACGTTGGTCCACCGGATATCGACTGATCGCTTACAGCATAGTCTTCCGGTATTTATTGAGATTTGAATAGTCTATACGTAAGTAACATAAGTCAGTTTCACCACAACAGTGTTATTTTCACAATGTTTCAGTCGATGTAAGTTCACGGTATATGAAAGGGGGCATTACTCCAACAGACTGTTGGCTTGACTCCATCCAAATATATATCATATCACCTTTCTATTGCAACGACCTTGTATACTGTACATATTTTAGAATTGTATAATTTTTGAGTCTATTTTCTTTGGTATCGAAAACGACCAGAATATTTAGTCTTTGTTTTTCTCTGTTGTTGCTGTTCGGACTTAACGTGCTTTAAATTGAAGTAACTAACATCAAGTCCAGCTGGGGTGCTCACAGATCTAATCTAAATCACAACGTGAGCGTGTTCCACTCTCTTTGACTTGAGAACATCGATTTCTTCATCTCGTAGACTCTTCATTCGGAGAGTGAAGGAACTAGAAGTGACCAAGCACCCCTGTCTTCGTGCGGATCGATCATGGTCAAACTATAGTAATGTGTGGGTTATTTGGAGGACCAGTATAGCTGTTGAACTTTGTCTGCGTAATCTTTGATTCCAGTACACCTGGATTTGAACTTTTTTTCCAACTTGGGAATCTTTCTATCAAACTCTTTAATCTACCCGGAATTTCAGAAGGGATCCCTTTATTTAGTCCAGAAATATAGTATGCCCCTTTTCCGTCAGCCATTACTGGACGGAAGTCCTAAGTAATTCGAAATTGTGTTCTGAGCATCGGTCACATTGAAGGTTCAACCTCCAACCTCGTGCCACTTACAACTGAATTTTATCCTGTACTTTATAAATTACGGAGGACTTCTACCCAGCCATTGCTGATGGAAGTAGAGCATACAACTCTTATGGATTCAATAAATAGTTCTTTTCAAAATTCCGTGCGGATTCCAGAGTTTGAAGGAAGATTTCCAGAGTTCAAAAAGATGCATCTAAAGAAGGATGGGGATATCATTTGCTGAAATCTTGTGAAAATAACACTGAAGATGAGAATAGTAGTCCGAATAATTCAAGCAATACGAAATATCATCATCTAAAAAAAAAATTCAAAAACTTAGTTCATCGTATTGATCAATCTCTGTTAATTAAACTTCTATTTTTAGTCTTGATAGCTAGTGATCACACAGTATAAATTTAAACTAAAGACTTATATATATATAAAACTCAATGTCTGTATGTTTTTGTGTGTGTTATTTATAGAATGAAAGGCCTGCATCGCCTCGACGCCAACATTGTTTTCCCTCGAGTACGTGTTGCATTTTTCTATTTTTACCTTCGTCCTCTCGTGCATACTTCCTTATTTGCATATGCGCAATTTTCTACTACTATTGCTACTGCTAATCTCCTCGCATGCTGGCCAATCTTTGATGCTGCTGAAACTTTCCACGTGCTCACACGCATTGTGTTACACATGTATATAATTATAGAGTCAATTATCTATCGATAAATTTATATTATATTTTATCCAATATATAGTTGTAATTTCAAAAGTAAAATAAATATGACTTGGGTGCCATCAGATAAAACATAAACCAAAGTCAAAACTTATGAAGAATTCTTGGTAAAATTATTTATTACAAGATTCAAGCAAGCAAGGACGCCCGAACTCTCCACATATATATATATATATATATATATATATATATATATATATATATATATATATATATATATACACGAGGGGCGTGCAATAAGTAATGCCCCTGACCCACTTCCCATAGCAGTAGAGCAACGAAACTTGGCACAGGTATTAGTGTTTCTCTACATAGGAACCACCTAGAGTTATGCATTTCTCCCATTGTTTGATGCAGCTCTGGAGACCGTTTTTGTAGAACACCCCAGGTTGGTCCTCCAACAACGACGTGACTTCAGAAATCAAGGCTGCATCATATGGGAAACGCTTTCCTTTCAAAAACAACTTCATGGCTGAGTAGAGGTGAAAGTCAGAGGGTGCAAGGTCAGGAGAGTAGGGAGGATGGGGAATATTTCATAACCACATGCTCGTGTTTCTGATCTGGCGACATACGAGTTGTGGACTGGAGCGTTGTCCTGCAGGAGGAGGGTACCTTTGCTGATCTTGCCCCGCCTCTTGATTTTGATAGCTTCCCTTAATTTCCGCAAAAGTGAAGCATAATAGGCTCCTGTAATTGTACCCTTTGCCAGGAAATCTGTCATCACTACTCCGTCCTGGTCCCAGAAGACTGTGAGCATGACCTTGCCAGCGGAGGGCTGCACCCTTGCCTTCTTTGGAAGTGATGAGTCCAAGTGCTTCCACTGCATTAACTGTGCTTGGGTCTCTGGATCATAGTGATGGACCCAGGTTTCATCCTGTGTAATTAGTCTTTTGAAAAACTTTGACTCATCTTCTTGGCACATCTCCAAATTCATCCTCGAGCACTCGACGCGTTCTCGCTTCTTAAATGGCGTGAGCAACCTGGAAATCCATCTGATGCCTCATCAATGGCAGAAGGGGGGGCGTCCAGGTCTGGGAGCTGTTTCCACAGACTTCCGGCCATGTTTGAATTCACGATGCCAGCGTTTTACAAGGTCATATGATGGGGCATTATCACCATAAGTTTCTTTCATTTCATCAAAAGCCTCCTGTGGTGTGCGTCCTTTCAAATACAAAAACCGGATCACTGCTCGACATTCAACAGGCTCCATTTCACACCTGACTAGGTTCAAACACCTGTAAACAGAAACTACATTTAGTTCAGAGCTGTAATTTGCCACATAACCCGTAGAGATATAAATCATTGCGCATGCAAAATTTCAGCTAGATCAGACGACTGGAAGTGGGTCAGGGACATTACTTATTGCACGCCGCTCGTATATATATATATATATATATATATACATATATATATATATATATATATATATATATATATATATATATATTTGTTTGTTTCAGTAATGCTTTAACAGTCATTAGGTTTTTATAAGGTACTTTTAAAGAAATCTCTAATTTGGCATCATAAGAAACTATTTTTGCATATCTTTCTCATCACGAATTATTCATGGAGTGTAAGCCAGACACGGTACGGAATTCCAATAAATTATCAGAAATAATTCAAATATGTACGTAAAAAAAAGATATGTTGAATGAAATGGTGCTATTCTTACAATTAAATCATTTCTCCTGCAATTATTTGAATTAATACGAAAGATTTGTTGAAATAACCACATATACTAACTGTACGTAATGAAACATTACCAAATTATTCGATATTGTTTAATTAAAAAACGATATTGTCTGTTGCTGATAAACATAACTGAAATAGTTTTCATTAAATATGTGCATCAATTATTTTTTTGAAATCTATGAATAAGTGTGTGTGAGTAAAGAGTGTTTTTAGGGCAGGCAAACTTTAAATTAAAATAAATCATAGATTTTTGTTATTATACAAATATGTTGTCTATTCCTAAGATTGATTTTTGGCATTTATAATTTAAATAAAATTTCAAGCATATACCCACACATACAGATAGACAGCTGACGTATATATATCATAATCTAGAGGATCAGCATTGTTATATATATATATATATATATATATATATATATATATATATATATACGGAAAACCTCTGAAGGAAGAAATATAGGTAAATCTTTTATCGCATAGCTTTCATTAAAGGGAAAATGGATTCCATATTGTTCATGAAAAAAGTGTTTTTCACTACGTCTGGTGAGAGGCTGTTCCAGTGAATATTTTCAAAAGATATAAGGTTTGAAATTGTCCGAATGGACATCATTCGTAACGAACAATGAAAATACACTACTTATTGCTATCAATTCAACTTTTGTTGTCTTGATTTTGTGAAAATAATATGATAGCTCGACTACAAGAACTGGTAATTTTGAAGCTTACAAATTTAGTCACCTTATACTGACATAAAATATATTGGTATCTGAACGATTACCGAATTCTTAATGATATAGATATCATAAAATTCGGAAGATTATGAATAATATATATATTGAATGAGACACAATTATGTTCTTCACTATTTATTATATGTGCGTATGTTTGTATGCTCAGCTAAAAGTCCTGAACACCTGAACGAAGACCCACAGAGTTTATATTTCCTTGAGCGGCGGTGCCCCGAAATGTATAATGTCTAAAAAATAAACAAAATTATTAATTCTTTTAGGTCTCAACTGAACATGGTTTGTAAGGGGAGACGGTTTGTAAGGCATTTCCAATGTCATCTCTGAGATAAAGGAGAGATGAAAGAGTGACGAGTAATGGGGATGATGGAACGAGATGATGGAAAGATAGATTGATTGAGAGAGTTAGAAATATAAAAGTATTAATAGAAAGATGTTAAACACATTTTTTAACCTAATCTATTTAATTTTTATGCGGCCCAGGTAACACCAGGAAGCTTTGCTAATTAAGTATAAAAATTCAAAACATTTGGTAGGCTTTTAGTTATACGTACGTTTTTGAGACAAAAATTGTCTCTATAAGAGCTAAATTAATAGAAATACTGCTGCTATATCTGGAACCGCTCGGAGCACCCTTTTTTACGTTTACGGTATATAACACGGATTTTGCAATCTAGTGGGAATGATCTATTTTTTCTCCAGCCTTTTTCCAACAGAAGCGATGGTGCTAGCCTCTCTTTGTTATATCGTTATATTCATGGCAGGTGCTTGACTGAACTCCAATCCCTGTTTTCCACCCTCAAAACATTTCTAGCAAGAACCCATTTAACTACAACAATAACCAAAAGCTTTTTCCTTCTTTCCTTTCTGTACTTTGAAGTAAGTTTGTTTCCTAGAACATTTCATCTGGACGCGCGTAGTAAGGTGACGTGTCACATCGCGGAAGAACTTTTAGCAGACATTTGAAATAACAAGGAAGTTTTCAAAAACAAGAAAATGTGGTCCATTTTCTGTGTTACCTAGATGCTTTTTGATTTATCTAAAAAATTAAGTTTTCACGAGCGCTTTACAAAAGCATTATTATTTTTCGTTTTCTTTTTTTTGGGAGGGGCGTATTCAATTATAGAACTTGTACAACATTTAACAGGTGCTTTTGCAATTTAACTTACTGTTTTTCCGTAAGTAACGCCCCACCACCAACTTACCGTAAGTAACGCGGCGACATACACCGAGCAGAAGAACTGTTTAATTTTTCACATTACTTACGGAAAAAAAACGGTAAATTAAACTGCAGAAGCACCTGTTAAATGTTGTACAAGTTTTATAATTGAATAACCCCCCTCCAAAAAGTTTTTTTTAAAAAACCATGCGCGAACGCATCATGTAAGAATAGCATAAACGATGGCGGTGAGTTGGCACAAAATAGTGCGAGGGTTTAGGGGTTAATGCCATGCAAACGGTAAATTTGCGACGGGTTTGAATATCAGATTCGTTGTCAGCGACTCCGGAAACTGGTAAAAAAACAAATTTTATTGGTTGGTGTTCTGTTGTAGTTAAAGTAAACATTTACCTTGTTTTTAAAATATAATTATCCACTGACAGGTGTTTCGTCGTTTACGACTCATCAGAATGGCTGAATCTAGATTCAACCATTCTGATGAGTCGTAGACTTCGAAACACGTTTCAGTAGATAACTATATTTAAAAAATATATATTATATATATAAGAAACTGGGTGGGTGTAAGTTCGGTCCTTATGTACTCGGAAACAGCTTGCATATGTCTTTGAATTTATTCTCTCCTTTCTATTGATGGCACCATATATACTCATGCATAAGTATATATACATCTATACGGGGGTTCGAGCGTAATTTTTTTTTCATTTATTCTCCTATCTATTGGTTGCGCCATGACGAAGTCCACAAGCGCCAGCTCCCATATCTCTCTCTAATTACCACTTATTCTTTTTTTAGTTCCAACAATCCACAAATACTCTCGATAAAAAAAATCGTGAGAGCAACTAATGAAAAGGGAGCCTTTGGATCGCCCTCGACAATATTCGACCACTTAGCATTTTATCTCGTAGAAGGGATTAGTTTATTGCTAATTGCTTGAGGCACCCCTACTGGAGAATGCCGAAATTGCTGTTGATGCATATTTTTGATGGTCAGAGTGCGCTAAATTCTCACTTCTCACTTTCCGACCTTGTGCCACAACCTTCCTGAGGTGGAGGAGAGGCAAGCACCTATAACTGGACGAAATGAATTTTAATAGTTCCATACATAAAAGCATGGGTGTTAGTTTAATATGGCTAATGTAATCTATTTGTGCGATAGATTTTCTTTGCAGGTTATTACCTGATTAAATCATGGTTTGATGCACTGAAATAGACTTTTAATCAGTCTTTCATATTTGATCAACTTGCACGAGTTCGATATTGGAAGATTATTGAATTTGGATGTTCTCTTTGACGGGTGAAATCATACGAATTCGATTTACTTATTAAATCTGAATCCACTCGAAAATATCCCGCGCCCATGAGGACACGAATGGCCGCCTCATTGTCTTGCCTCTGGCGATGCGATTTTCTCAATGCCCGGTGATAATCATATAATTTCAATTCAAAATTAACTTTTTATGATTTGCTTCCAGTTTTAGAGCGTTGCTGAAATGCTATTTATTTCCAAATGCTTAATTTTTATGTTGATGATGTTTCCGCGAGCGCGGTATGGTTATTTACATCCATCGCATATTAATTGGACGGATTTTCTTTTTATCTTGGTTGCTGCCGTTTTCATAACGTTTCGGTCGAGGTGCTCTTCTTCTTCAGGTTCCATTTTGTGAGAGTGGATAAGTTTCTGAAAAAAGTACCTCTTGTTGAAATCACTGGGTTACATTCGGGAGTAAAAATTGAGGAAAAATCAAAAACTGCATGAGCTGCAATTTCATCATTCCCGAGTAGAAGTGCCTCAGGCAATTAGTAATGAACTAATCTATTATATAAATCTCATCTATCTGTTTAAATGTATTATGTATGTATATCTGCCGAAAACCTTCGATAGAGGTCACGGATTTTCACGAGATTGATATCGTTTTGAAGATCGACACTTCGAGCGACAAATACCGGAAAATCGGCTAAAAATATGAATTCCTTCACCCTCAACTCGGCACTTTTCTACATGGAGGGGTCGCTTTTTTCGCCGATATTTTTGAAAACGTTCGACATAGGCGACGGAATTTCACGAGATCAGTATCGTTTAGAATGATCGACCCTTCGGACGAACAATATCGAAAAATTATGAAAAACTCTCCATTCGTTGGAATACATGGTTGAGCCTTCAGCCATTTCCCGTTAAAAAATGGGTTGAAGTGTTGCACGGTCTCTTTGTTGAATGTTAGACTTAAGGATTAGATGTTAGAGCTCCAGACTTTTTAACTCATTATTTATTTAATTAGAAATGTTTTACTTATCTCTTGTACTAGCTGGATTACAATATAGTGTGTGGATCGCATAGATATCATACCAAAATAGATTCATGACACGTAGATAAAGAACCAAAGTGACACCGGAAAAAGGGGTTTCAAACCACGCCTGGCGCAATAAAGCAAAACGAACTTTCAGACAACCAGTCAACGCCATGGAATTTCCATAAACAGTTTATTTTAAAAACTTTCCACATATGGAACACATTGCCACAAAATTTCTTCCCTGATGTTAACACCTGGTCGTCTTCAGACATAATGTTAATAAATATATTTAAAAACCGTCATCATAGGTTTATTCATTACATTCATTATTTTCACTAAATATTCATCAACATTTAAAATACACCCTATTAATCCCATTAACATCTATCGTAGAGTTGGTTTTGGCCTCTGTAATTAATGACTTATTAGTAAAGAATATACTTCTTTCATCTTAACGTAATTCACAAAAGTATTCACGATTTTATTTGTTTGCATGCATTTTTGTGGTGAATTCTTTCTGGAAGTTTCGTGTGTAAAATTCGTGTCATTAATTATTTTCCTGGAGATGGATAGTCATTTGCCAATGGTGATCCACGTAGGGAAAGCGGATTACATTTGGAAGTCTCCATTTGCACTATGAATCCCACAAGGTAAACGAACGAGTTTTGATGACTTTTAAATGCTTTCTTAATTTCTTCCTATCAGGCCATTCGAGTATAGAAAGTTTCATGGTTTAAATCCCATTCACGCTTAGTTTGTTCTAGTTTGTATAAAGTTTGCTAACCTATTATTAGCCAGTTTCATTCATTCACGAAAATTTGTGACATGCTGAATTTTCCAACAGTAATATTTTATATGCTAATTTTTGTAATATATATATATATATATATATATATATATATATATATATATATATATGTAATAATAGGTATAAATGCCACTTTGACAGCGGAAAATTGGGACCGTTCGAGAAGTGCAGGTTACGCTCCTATTCCTCTAGTTTAAATATGGCTAAGCTCTCCCCCCTAAAAAATTAAATATTTTTAATAGGCATTTAACTTAGTAAGGGTGGGGGGCTAATCTTTTTTTTAAAAGGGACTAATCACGGTCAACGTAAAAATAAAAAATGTTTCTGCTAGTTTGACTGATTCTTTAAGCAAGCCAGAGTGAAAAGCTTTGGAGAAGTAAAGATAAGAAATATAAAACTTTCTTGCTTGTATATCGATTTTTTTTTTCCTTAATCATAATTTATAACCCTAGCAAAGCCATGAGCCACACTACAGCACAACTGAAAATAAAATCCATAGCAAGTGAACTAATTCACCACCAAGCATTTATATTTGCCCCTTTGATTCTACCTAGAAAACATGTAATTTTTAAGAGCCCCTCAGAAATATTGAACCAAAACGTATGTAGTTCAATTTTGGGGGAATTTTTCTCAATGAAGAATGGTTTTCAAAATAATAACATCATTATTTCAGCACTTCCGTACTATTCTACATAAGGACCTAAAGCTCTAATAGCCAATTTTCTTTCACAAAAAAAAGTTATAATTGCGACTTAGAGAAAAGCATAAACGAACAAAACTAAGACAAAAGCACCGATTTTATACACATTGGCAAACCAGATGAGTACCTGATCCAAAGTTAGCAGCAAACGGTGTTTGATCAGATTCTGTCTCTGATATTAAACACCATCAGTAATATAACTTCTAGCGAGAGGTTGGATTTTCTAACTTTATTTATTTCTTCAATTGTCAGATGAAAGTACAGAATATTTACGAAGAACAACCCTGTTCATGTTAAGGGTGACTTTCTAAATAAGAACTTTATTATTTCAGCATGGTCCGTAAGTTACAGATTTTTTAAAAAGTCATCCTTACTATAGACGCCGCGCTTTGTTAACTGTTCCACCAATTTATCCAACAATTTGAACAGGAAGTTATTAATATCGGGAGCTGAATCTGACTAACGCCGTTTGCTGTTGATTTTGTTGTTGGGTAATCTTATAATTTGCCTAAATATTTGTTATTGAGTATTTATAAAATACAGGAAAATGTTTAAAAATGAAACAAAAGACATTTTTGCTAAGAAAAATAATTATCGTTGTTAATTATTTAAAAAAAAAAGATAAATATACAACGTTTTTTTGTTTTACTTTTAACAATTTATTTATTTTTTGATTCGTGTTTGAATTATTTAAGAATTTTCGTAGCTGTTGTCCGGTCACCGACTAACAAACACCTGTCACTTCAAACACCTCATTTGCGCAGAATGTACGAGAAAAACAAAAAATATACTGATTTTATTATTATTAATCTTATCGAAATCATCAGGGTGGAGACATATTGTCGTGTGGAGGCTTTCGAGAAAAATAATTCAAAATACAAAATGCATTTACATTACTTTTTAAAAAAAAATTTGTAAAGAGGATTTTAAAATTCCCTTTTTTAGTTTGGCTTTGTCTTATTTTATTTTGGCAAACGGTAAAATTAACGTTGGCTTAAGATCTTTCGAAAAATTCATAGATATTATGCATAGGCAATTAAAAAATAAGGAAGATAGATTAGGAAAATCAATTTAATATTACGAATAAATAAAAAATAAAAATCAATTCTTAACACTTTTTCAATAAGGACAGCATCATCTAGAAATACGCCGAAATGGATGCAATGTGTCTAGGACATTTTTGAAATCGCGATAATTGCTTAAATATAAAACAAAATACTAGTAGAAACCCACCTACTAAATGTTACTGTAGCATTTATTGGGTGGATTTCTACTAGTAAATTATTTAATGTTTAAGTTATTATAGATATTTCAATAATAAGACTATATCGTGTCGGCCATTTCTTTTTCTTGTTCTCATGTAACGTTCGAGATTCGTAATTTAATTTTGCCAATTTTCTATATAGTATAACATTTTTTAAAGTAACAACCGTTTTGGTGCAAGAAAATAAATACGGTGGGCACTAGCGAATAAATCATTGAATTAAATTGAGAGAGAGAGAGAGAGAGAGAGAGAGAGAGAGTTGGAGTCAGAGTCCTTTGGAACCGAAGGAAAGAACATTAAACTATTTAGATCCCAAATGTGAATTCCTGACGTCATCATCATTCGACCGGTCCAATGAAATAAAGAATCACCATCGATATTTGTAACTGTTGTCTTCGTATCGTCATTCCACAAATCAAAAGGTAATGTGTTAATCATCCTATCATGAACATTCCGTAACCCTTACAAAGATATGTATCTCCCTCTCTATATGTGTTATCTCTTCTCTTCTTCTCTCTCTATATAAATAAAATGAACTCATTTTCCCCCTCCGATTTTGACCTTAATAGGATTAAAAATCATGACATTACATGCCAATGTAATGTGTACAAACTGTAGCACATTATCTGAAGTGTGCTATAGACCTATTACCTCTACAGTTCCTCGACAATGGTACATTCCTATATTTTTTCTGGTGAGAGTCCACTGCCAAAACCGGTTAAATTCAATGGAAGTTGCAACATCTTTTCTCTCTATTAGATTCCTCATTTCCCCGCTCCCCATTTACACCGCAACGGATGCGTTCACGAGGAACAGTACGAAGAAACACCGGTTTGGAATCGTACAAGGTTATTTATGCCGTTTTTTTTTATCTTTTCCCTTGATTTAGGTTTCCTGTTTTTCCCATAATAAAATAAAAATAAAAATAATTTTTTTAAACGCGAAAACGCGATTATTATTATTGTTTTCTTTTTGCTTTTTTAGTTAGTTCCGCAGCTTGCGTCTTACACTAACCGGCTTTTACAACTCTAACCATGAAATCTAACTATGACCTTTATTTATTAGTGCTTTCAACTAAACATTCACTTTTACACAAAGAATTCATTCTTTACTATTTATTATTACAAGCAACGATATCGTGATTTCACTTGCATTACACTTAAATTAAAATTAAATACATTCATTTAGAATTCGAGAAAACAAAAAAAAAAATTAATTTCGATTTCGATTCTGATGCGAGATTACTAAAACTAAACCAAAACGAACTTCACTGCGGAATTGATATTTGATCTAATTCACTTTTTAGTTAATTCATCACGTTTTTGTTTTGCGCTTTCGCCTCAATTATTCGAGTTCGAGCACCCCCCCCCCTCAAACTTTTTTGGGATTTTTCGAACCCCCGGGCACGGCCGGAACGTTCTTATTGCATACCACTCCCAACCACACACGCCTCTAAAAACCCGGGCAAGGCCGGGTACCCCCCCCCCGCTAGTAAGAAATAAAGGAATTGTGCATCTAACACCCTGTCACTCTCAGTATATATATGAAGTCCCAAGCATCTCAGAACAGGACTGGATATGTATAAATGTCTCCCTGTCTCTCATTATCATCGCCCTTCGTATATTATATGACCCCGATATGAAACCCAGCGTCATACCCCCTTTAATATGAAACCCCCACTACACAACAGCACTTCTTGAACGATGGGCCGAGTGTGAGAACCTGGGAAGGGAAAAGAGTAAGTCAAACCTTTCCATTCGGTTCCTTTCCTAGCCTCTTGAAAGTACAAGAATTTTATTACCAAATAGGATACTAGTAGCTCCTCCTCATTATAAAACTTGAATGGAGAAAATATTGTAAACCATATTCTTACCTACCTTTCTCTATCCAAATGAACTCGTCCATCAGACTATCTTATGTTAGACCAGAAGACCATTTAATTGCCTATCCCTATAATTGTTGTTGTTCTACCATTCATTTATTACTAGTGGGGTGGGGGGCACCCAGCATTCTCTGGTCGTAAAATACGGTTAAATAATTTAAAACAGATAGAAAAAAAACGGGACTTCAGTGCCATCTTATCGTGTCATTAGAAGAAAAAAAATGTTGGGTGGCGGGCGCGCGTAAGAAAGTTGAGAATTTTAACAGATAGGAGAGAGAAAACCTTATTAAAATAAAACAATTACGCGTGCTGGGCGCGAACTTGCAAACATGTTATCGATAGGACCACGACAACACAGATGTTGTCACGTGGTAAATTTAGCTTTTTAAACTGAAACAACGAAACGACCGCTCGCGCATGCGCGATTAACAAATAGCGTTGGACACAAGACTTTTTTACCTGACTCCTTCAAAAAAACACTTCGACATGAAATAATTAACGATTTAAAGAAAAAGTTTTCGATATTGTGTCACAGAGATCGCTCTTTCTAACCGTACCAGGTTTATGTCTGTTTTATACGGACGACACAAGTTTTGAGCGGATATACAAACAGAAAAAACGTAGACAACTGAGATTTATATAATAGACTACTTTCACTGAAACTGAGAATGATAAGAGGCCGGAACATCATTGGTAAAGGTTTTGATTACAAACGAATACTATACCAAGAGTGGAACGCAATTAAATAGCGGATCTAACGACAGAGAGATTGTCTGACGAGTTCATTGGGTCGGAGGAGGTGGAGTAAGAATATCATTTACATCATTTCTTCCGGGAGTGTTCCAAGAAACTTTTCTATTTCGCGTTGAGTTGCTGTGACTGATTCACAGTTTCAGCTGATGAATACCTAGAAAGCTGGTTGTATAAAGGAAATTGAATTTTCAACACGAATAAAATGATTATTATATGGAATGGGTTGATAAGCATGTATATAAAGTAATTAAAACTATCAACACAGAAACAAGTAGATTGCAAGGAGCCTGTATTCAAAATACAGTGAATAGTGGGATGAGCATGCTGTTATTATACAGAAGGAGTTAGTGTTGTTAGAAAGCAAAGGCGCCCTAAAAAGAAAGGGAGCCTAAATAATCACGTCAGTTCGTCGGAGAGCATTTCTGTTTTTCTCAGTCTGCCAACAGTAACAAGAGCAGACGCAAGACACGGCGGTCCTGCCTAGCCTGCTAACGGGGGTGACATAAGTGGCAAAAACTCGGCATTTCAATATATGTAAATGTTACCGCGAGGTAAAAAAATACTAGGTTGGGAAACTGGCGCAGTTTATCCTTCTCTCGCGCGTAGACAGGCTTCTCTTAAACCGTGGTAGACAACCCATCTAGTGATGGCTTCACGATAAAAAACAAGTATTCAGCTACGGACAAGATTTGAATCATACTACAAACTCGTGTACTTAGTTCAATCCCGGTTGCAAGCGGATGTTACGTTCTTTACGTTAATGTCGTCTCTCCAATTCCCCCTCTCTCTCTCTCTCTCTCTCTCTTTCTCTCTGTTGTGGTGTGTCCACTTTGCGGATAATATTGAACGATTTCTGTTTAGTATAAATACCGAAGGAATATGTTTCTCGGCGGTTGACACGGGTTATGCTCAGGTCTTGCACTTGTGGTGTGACGTATCACAAAATTCTTTGCTGTATTTGTTTTTTGTCTAATATATATTTTGTCTACAAATTTCCAAGTTGTGTCTTTATTCCGAACCCTTACTACAGGACAATACTCTCTGGTACACATTCATTCGATGTATGTCTCTTAATTCTGCTAAATAAACTCTTTAAAATCAATTCGCGTAGTTCTCTAGCAACAAGTGAGAAACACGAGCAAACAGCATTAGCAATGACAGAACCTGGGTTACAATGAAGATGCGCGGGTATATGATGTTATGCACCTGCGACGGTAAGAGTAATCAATAATATGACTTCTAAGTTGTATTGTTTGGATTATTCGGACCATTGTTCTCATGTGTGTGTGTGTGTGTGTGTGTGTGTGTGTGTGTTTTTTACAATGTTTCGGTCGATCTAACCACTGGCTTTCTTCAAGTATATCTTTTCGCAATGACTCTGGACGTAATGGATAAAAAGTGTACTTGAAAAAATAGTAGATGAAGTACTTGATAAAATTCTTCTAGCACACGAAATTGAAACACTTACAAGCCGGAGCGAATTGTTGTGACTGGAGATTTTGATCACATTCCCTTTTCTGGCTTGTCCAATCAGAAGCCAACTCTCAGTCACATAACCGAGTTTATAAAAGATTAAACCGGCAACACACTCTATTTCTTCCCATATCTTGGACGGACAACAACTCTACGTGGAACAAACTTGTCGCCTCCGACTTCTTTCTTTAGAATCAACAAGCCAACACCCAGCCTTTGGGCTCGGGGTTCAACGTAGATGTGAATACAAACAAGCCAACATGGCTATATAAACACACGGAGATCCATGCGGTACACAAACGTACTCTTTTTACTACAGGACTCTCTAAGCTTTTGCCCCTGTCCATACATGAACGCACGCTCCGACTACCAACTTCAACACATATCCACTGAACATTTTTCTCTTTTAACAGGCATGTATAATCATCAACGTCTCTACACAGAAACTTTTAACGACAATCCCGTTGTCTTATTATTACTATCGAAGATAACCAATAAAGCTGTTGTTAAATGTTAGAATGAGATTTCTTGTCTTCATTTCTACACTCTTCTGGAGGTTGATGATTCAAGCGACACTCCAAATACAATTGCAAATTACTTAGGTTAATGGAATGAGAGCATGCTACACCTGTGGATTAAATAAACGGTTCCGTTCAAACTTCCCTGAAGATTTTCGAGGTCGACAGAAACATTCCCGAGTTCGACAAGATGCACCTAAAGAAGGTCGAATGTTACATCATGGTAGGAAAAAAGAAAAATACTATAAATATAACGTGTGCACTGACAGAAAAGCACGTTCGAGAGAACGAGGCGATCACGTTAGAGAGGTGGGTGACGTCACAGTCGTAACAAGTAGTCACGCGTGGCGGGAGGATAAGGACATACATGTCGCTGTTACAAAAAAAGTAGTCGAGTTATTACTTGTCCTACGTTCTTTATAACGTACTCTTCTACAACGTGTTGAGTCTGTGTGTTACGGTACCCAACTACTGTCAAAAATTTCTCCTAAATGTGCCTAAATCAAAACGAAAAATATGCTTTCCAAGAACTGTCTGCTTGTGGAATACAATACTGCAAGGATCTATTTAGTTGCTGCTACCGATCATTACAGTGTTATTTCCACTTGGACTTGACCAAACTAAACAAAGCCTTCTGGCATATAACACCTATCGTCGAGTGGCTTTCGGGCCTTTACAAGCGGTGGCTTCCTTGTAGAAAAAGAAATACATTCGCCTATTTGGGACCACGCCTAGGAAAGATTAACAAGATGTTGGTTTACATTACATTAAAACTTCTGCATATCAGCCAGGAAAGCAAATAGCAAGAAGGGAATTCCAAATTCTAGGTCCTGGATATGACCTTAAACTATATCCAATGGTGAGGCCCCAGTTTGCGGGCTTTGGGGAGTTTGGAGCCGCTCTTTAATTTCCATTGCTCCAAGATCCAATCTGATCCGGAGTGGTAGTACCTGTTAGGGTCCCAACTATGGGTTAAATAGAAACCGACTTGAGAAAAAATATATATTCTATTAAAAAAAAATCTTCAATCACTGGATTCGGCATTAAATAACCTGAAAAGGGTTGATATGCCGTAAAACAAAACTAACCAATTGACGAACTAACCAAAGTGTAGCTGTCCGAGAATAGAAACTGTTAGAGTAGAAAGCCTTCTGGCATATAACACCTATCGTCGAGTGGCTTTCAGGCCTTTACAAGCGGTGGCTTCCTTGTAGAAAAAGAAATACATTCGCCTCTTTGTATATCTTAAGAAATACATTTAACATTAACAAATGCATCTCATTTTCGTCATCTCTTCCATGATCAGCTGAGGTTTGTCTGAAGAAGTGTTCCGTTTCATTGGCAACGAAATCCGTTCATTAATCAGCTATCTTATTAAAATCTTCATTTCCAAACAAATGCAATTATTTATTTATTTTTATTTTTTCTTTGCAGACATTTCACCATCCTTTTTTTTCTTTCGGTTGACGACGCAAATATGCCGACAGCGGAACTCGTACCCCCCCTACACCCCCACCCCCACCAAATGGTAAATTCATTTTTTGTGCGTTGCTCGCCGATGCAATGCGTTTCCGGTTGTGTCTGGTGCCGAACGTTTAACTTTCTGTGACTTCATCAGACACGAGGTCAAATCGGTCCGACATAAATCATCAGAAATTATCAATTGTTCACAGTTTTATAAATTTGCCTTTGTGTTGTTTTATTATAGATTCTGATGCAAAAGTCTGAGATTGAAACACTAAAATTATGAGTGAACTTTTAACAAGCCGAAAAGTATGGTAGAACTTCGATTTTCGAACATAAATCGTTTTGAAAAGTTGTTCGGAAACCAAATCATATTTTCCCATTAAAATCAATGTAAAAAAGATTAATCCGTTCCCAAGTACCAGAAAAATGCTTGCTTACACAGTTTTGAAAAAACAAAAAACAAAAAAAAACAATCGATGAGCAAAGTTTCTTTACTATAACTGTCCGTCTGTGGAACACAATATGGCGGTGCTGCGTCCTAGTTAACTACAGTATGGCCATTCCAACTCTAATATAAACAAGTCATCTTAAAAAAAATCAAGTCCGACTCAATTCCATCATCGGTCAGCTGACACTCATTAACCCTTATCCTGGAGTGGTATTCGGCTTTGATAAGGGATGCTTCCACCCACTCCATTAGTAAAAAAAAACAAAACATGCGTGAACCAGGGTTGATACTCTTTGATTAAGAAAAATGTAAATCTGCTTGGGAAATTTGTTTTAAAAAATCCAGGAGTGGTTACCTTCGATGTGGTTTGCGAACTGGAAATTTATTTAAAAACCCGAAGCATTTCCGGATTGAATTTTCTGTTCGGAATCAAAATGGTTCCAATTCCAAGAGGTTCATTAATCAATGTTTGATTGTATCCAATTCGTATTTGTACTATTCATGTCCAATGAATGTTGCTATTTTCTGTTTCGTAGTATTTGTAAGATTTGTTTTGCGATGCTTAGAAACAATAATTTCGTAAATACGAAAATAAAATTCATTCCCTCTGCTTGCTGGACAGCCGAGCAAAGCTATATTTACTTAAGACCCTAACCCTAACCCTAACCCCTCCTCCAAAGGTTATTGTCATCCTTACTTTCTCATTGTCCTGCTATAACAGAGCGGGTATGAGCGTGTGTTAAAATATCAGCAGCAGAGGAAGGATAAATAACTGACGAAAATATTAGCAGCTGCGTTCGTTAAAGCACATATGCAAATATCCAAGTGTGCGCGAGCTGTGTTTATTTGCTTCCCCACTGAGCAAATTAGGCATGAGTCCGTTTGTTAATATGGAGAGGGGAATAGGGGAGGGAAAAGGGGACCAGCTCCCGAGAGGTGGGAAATGGGAGCTGGATAGTGAGAGCCTCTTGATATATAGGGTTGTCCTTACATGGACCAGAAGCCCATTGCCACAATGACAATGATGTTTGATTGCAGCATCTGCCGGAACAGATGCTACACTTTGAGATATCAATTTTTTAATCACAGGAAAAAAAAGACAATTGGGAAAATAAACAAAAAATTTAGGCACAAGGCCAACTCAAAAAGAAGGAGGTATGGTGAGGTTGGTTGATCCATCTCGTCTCTATCGGAAATTTAAAAAGATTTCTCTCTCGGCCAGCATCTTTTATCATGGTTACTCTTTTAAATTTGTATTTATGTGTAGCGGTGGGAGGGGGTTGTTCCTACTTAAACCCAATTTTAAAACATTTTTTATTTATATCAAAAAATAAGAAAAGATAACAATGTTAATAAAATTTCATTTGTATCGAGCGACATGAAAAAAAATCCCTGGTTAGTAAGGCCCTCCCAACCCTGTCTGAAATGCTAGACCACCCGTTTCACTCTGGTTTGTAAAGGAACTAGGGTTTCGCGGACAGTCTCTAAATGAAGGGGGGAGGGGTTGTGTCCTAAATAGGGAAGAAAAGAAAAAATTGGCGGTGAGGGCAGGGTTATTAGTATTTGATCTGATTTCATCCAAGATGGGTTGAATTTCGAGAGGGGGCGCAAAAGAAAAAATTGTTGTTTTTGGAGGTTGGGCGTCTTGGAGGCTTTCTAATTAGGGAAACTATATTTATTCGGCTGCCTGAGAGACTAAAGTAAGTAAAATTGGAAAGGTTCGGGGGTCCGACGGAAACCCCAGAACCCTGTGCTCCACACACCTAGGTGGGGAACACATATTTAAATTTGGCCCCTCTTCGTACACACAGACTTGCTACATGTACCCATCTTCTTTCAAAAGCCACGCAATGCAGCCTTCTTCTGTCGCATCTGATCTTTACTCATAGTTGGTGTTTAAAGAAAGCGATCAGATCCTGATCAGAAAAAGGCAGCACCCCCCGGCCATCTTGCAGTCTTGACGTCCAAATCACCATTCTCGCCACGACCAGGATTGTGATGTAGAACATTTGTCTCTCCTGGTCCCAAGGCAGCCTCATGTTGTTCACTACATTTGATACAGTAATCGGGCGAGGATATGCCAGCTGTCACCTCGCCAACATATGACCAGTATTGTCGGAGTTTGCGGCAATTGAAAAATGCGTGATCAGTTGTTTCTGTAGCCACCGTTCCGCAACTGGGGCAGGCCAGCAACTCCAAGAAACAAGAACTGCATTGTACATTGTTGAGGGGAAGGTCGTTTCTGGCCAATCGCGAGGTCAGAGAGAACTCCGAATTGTTCAGATGACTCGAACCTGGTACCCAACTCCACATGGAGCAGATCTCACTCTGTTGCCAACCCAAACACACGCATAGCGAGTCGTCGGCGGCACCTCTCACTAGATCCCTGTGGAGTTCCCTACGTATTACCCTGGTAATCGTTTTAGCGTGGCTTGGCACTCTTTCAGGAAGGCTGGACCTCCTCACGGCCTGTGACAACTCTCGATAGAGGGATCGAGAATGAGGTTGGGAAAGGCGGCAGTGATTGCAGGGTGCCATGGTTAATCATCTTGAAGGTAGTGGCTAAGGAAAGCCAGCCTCTCGGCGTCTCGATGGCACTTCAAGTCCGGCATTCCCAAACCTCCCTCACACGGATGTTGAATACAGACCTGTCTGCTCACCCAGTGTATTCCTCTGTCCAAAAGGAGCGAAGACAAGAGTGCGACAAGAGCTGTTAGGTGTGTTGCAGGCAGAGGAAGTACAGGCAGTCGGTAAAGGATAAGAGGGAAGACTATGTGGCGCACGCCTCAGCTCTACCCTTTAAGGAAAGTTTCCTAAAAAGCCACGAGTTGACCGCAGCTTCCACCTTTGACCACACCTCCAACCAATTCTTATCAAGCTGGAGACCCAGTCCAAACCACACACCAAGGATCTGAACTGGGCCATCCGTCCAGCTGAAGGACGCCTGGAGGTTTGTATTGCCACTCCAGGCACCCAACTGCAGTCCGACTGACTTACTGCAGTTTATCTTGGCCTTCGTGATTCTTTCGTACTGTGCAAGTGCCTCCGACACGACCTCAATGTCTCTGAAGCTCGACACAAAGACCGTGACATCATTGGCGGTCTTGGCCCAAAGGCCACAAAGGTCCCCGACCAAGTGTGTGTGGGCTTGCATCGCAAGCAAGAGAAAAAAAAGGACACCACGTGGTCAGAAGCGAAGTGCGCGCTGAGGAAGATGGACCAGTAAAGTCTAAGGCGAGAAATAACTGGATACATGAGGCAAGGGGAAAGGGACGTCTTTAAAGCACAAGAGACTTTGGAAAAATAAGGAAATGCGTTGTTTTGGAAGAACCACAACTAAATGCAAACTAAAAAGAAAACGCTGACTCGGACTTTTATTTCCTTCGTTTGCTTGTTTGTTTCTTTGCGACGGTACCTGATGACGTGGGTGTCCAAGAGAGGTTTGATCTGTAGCGACACAACTAAACAGTAACAGCTACGCCACGGCACATTACTTTTTCCTCACTTGTGCACTGTTCTAGTTTTCACGAATTCGTTTTATTCCTTTCAAAAAGATACTTTCACGAGATCAGGATGATTTTCATACAGGCGCCATCTTATTAAAAGTGATTTATAGTGTTAATTCAGTTACCACGAAACCAAAAAATCTTTAAAATGAATTTGAAATAGGAAAAACACGGAATTAAAAAAAAAAGCAAAAGCAACTTAGTAGTTAACACACGAACGGGAAAGGACGGGTATGCACATTCAGTTAAAGATAAAATAAGGAGAAACTTAAATAAAGTTTTAGAAACTCTACTTAATAAAATATAAATGTGAATAATTTTTTATGCTACTGTAGCTGGATATCTACTTTTGTTGAAATAGATTACTGTTGTTGTTTTTGTTGTTGCTGTACGGCATTCACCCCTAGGCGGATTGAACAGGTTTCCTCTGAAGGTGAACATGTCAAGGGAATATTAAATTCAAAGTTTAAAGTCATACCCAGGATCTAAAGGATTACTGAGCCTTAATAACTCCTTTTTGAAAAATCAGTTAACGTATCTTTAAACGTTAGGATTAGAATTTTGTGAACCAGACGCAAATAAGCGTCCGCTTGGGTTTGCCCGAAACCTGACGTAAACCACCGGAACATGATGAGCCCTCCATCTGATCCTATATCTACACCCGGGAAACGCCGAGTAAATCTAACCAGTAGCATATTAAATTATGCAAAATGTACTTTAAATATACGCTCTATACGTACGACGCTGCCAATGGAAACACATTTGTTTAAGGTTAATATCCTTAAATGAATAGGCGTTCGAGGAATTCATTCCGTATTTAGAAACATTTTCTCTCGCTTACACTCTTCAATTACATTATCAACTGAATCAAAACTTTCATGGTGTAACAGTCAGTTGCGCTCTACAAATATTGGATCTCGACTCCACTGATGATATCGCCATATTAGCTGAAAGCTTTGCTGAAAATCAATGAACCATTGGCAAGATGCAATCTTATACTGTAATGATAAGCACGAAGACAAACACCAATAAGACAAAGTTACTGAAGGTCTACTTCCAAATGAAAAAAAAGGTCGGTTCTTCGTAACACAGAAACCCTTAAAGAAGTCGATATGTTCAATTATATTCCGCCCTCATCATCAACACATACTAAGAGGAGGAAGACATCCGCAACAGCATCAACAATGCCCGCAACAACTTCTGTTTAAACTTTCTGGTAAAGAAATAAGGCTTAACACCATAGTCAGAATCTACCAGGTCTTCATCTGCATCATTCTCTTTTATGTCTGTGAAACTGGGCCTATGCAAGCAAGTGACTTACAAAAACTGGAAATATTCAACCATCACTGCCTACGTCGCATCCTCCATGTCTGCTGGAAACAGTTTATCTCCAAAAGTACAGCTAATGCTTGCTGCAAGATCAAGTCCCTCCAAAACTCTCTCCTTGCCAGACGGCGTCATTAATTCGGCTATGCCCTTCATCGACACCGAGCTGACATCATCTGTGAAGTTATCGACCAAGCACCACGCCTGGACTAGAAGAAAGTTCGTGGTGGTCAACTCAAAACCTGTCATGGTGGCGAAGCAGAATGCTAAACTGATTCTCGATTCTCGATATGATGAGGTTCATCTTGAACTGAATATGGCTAGCATTCATAATGGAAGCCAGTGTTCAGGGCATGGTAAGCTTGTTAGAAATAGTACCATTACTCACCTAGAGTGAATGCCATAATCAGGACCATGATTATGACACGTAGTTAAGATTTCAAATATAGAATTAACAGTATAGTTTCAGATTCGGACATAGGAGTAACGGCGTATTTTGTGCCTTGGACATAGAAGTAACAGCATAATGTCGGTCTTGGACATCAAAGTAACAGCACAGTTCTCACTAGAAATTGCTATAGGTGTCCCACCAGTTATTGCTTACTGGCAAAAACGGGTGATATTTCGTAGAGGTTGAGTGACAACAAGCCACTCCAAACTTTCAACATTTTCCGCTTTTTAATTTCATCATATTCAATTACCTTGTATTCTTGCAGCGGCTGTCTACCCAGTGACATTCAGAACTCTGATAATGCACAGAGCCACCTCTTTTATTGTATGATCCAAGGACTCAAGTATGTCCTAGTGTGTGTGTGTATATTTGGGTTTAGTCATTTTCCTCCGAAAGAGGAAGTTTCATGGGAGCATAAAATTTACAAGTGGTCTGCGGTCGCATGTATATCCCTGTTAGGGGAGATGACGACGTTAGATTTTTGTAACTCTTACACGGAGGTGTTGACGTCCTCCTGCATACAGCGCCTGGAATTCCCAAATTGGACACCCATTTTAGTAATGACCAGGCTCAACGTTGCTTAACTGGATCTGACAGGAACCGGTGTGTCAACGTGATTATGCTGCACACTTCCTAGTACTGAGAAATATTATAAAAGAAGAAGATAGTTGCTTCAGTGCACTCTTTACAGAAAAAGAAGACAAGAAGACTAAAATAAACAGGAAACAAACAACCAAGATTTGTAAACAAATAAGCTGCAGCGATTCTGTGGATCTGGTCGCGTTGAAACATCTTAACTGTTTCATGCCGCCTAGAATGTGGAAGTAAGAGTTAATTTGAATGTTAATCGATAGTCCTCAGCCCGTCTCACAATTTTAATACCCAGGGCCACCATTCCGTCGCCATCCCCTTTGTATGTAACTGCATATAACATTGACATTTGATCGATAACAGCCGATAGCTTTCTATGAAATATTTCCTCAGTCATGCAGATGTACTGGGATTTCTGTTTACATTGCAAGCCTGCTCGTTGATCTTCCACCTACGAGTTGTATTTGTTGCTGTGTTCTAGGAATTTCTAGGACATCTTTATTTGTTGTAACTTATGTTACATAATGAGTGATCATATACTAGGTAGCGATTACATCAGTTAGTGTTAATCTTGCCAAGGTTTGAACTAAAATCAAATCGAAGTGACACAAAGTTTGGGGAATAAAATCGGTTCCCACGAAATATGATAAGAGATGGCCTGAAGGTTAGGTATGAGATTTGAGTGACTACAAGCTTTCTCAGGATTTCAGTACTATCAGTGCTTTTTTCAGTGGAGGTTTAAATGGTGCTTTTCCTCTGAGGTTGTTCTAACCTTTCTGGTTCTTCGCAATCATTTTATGTGGTACCAACTAATGTTGGGAGTTGGTTAGTGTCGCCTCCCTATATGGGTAGCTTTCTGTATCTCAGGATTTTTCTTAATATTTCAATTGTTTTCATCAATACCATATTGTCAGTCCACCGTTTGATTCTGATTTCTTCTAATATTTTACAGAGTTTTTTTTTACGTTTTGTATTCTCTTCGAATCTCTGGTAAGCTCCATAGATTTATTTATTATTTCTGTCTCTTTCAGCCTAAAACTCTGAATTGCTAGGATGAAAAAATCTACAATTCGGGTCTCTTTCTTTTGCTGCCTATTATCTTGCCCAGTTTTCTTACTTGAATACTTTTGTCTTTTAGTGCTCCAATATTAACTCGGCTTTGTGCCAGTACAATATGTTTGAATAATCAGGTTATCTTCCTAATCCAGTCATGTCTATTTCTATATTCCTTTTTAGCTAACCTGGCTGAAACATATAGCATAACATGGCACAAGGCAATCAAAAGTGTGAAATATCAGATTTTATATTCATTGCATTGATTATCGTCTAATCTGAAACAAATCCTGTATAAACCATGTTAATGGGACTCTGACAGGTACTACAGCTAAAGAGTAAGTCCACACTTCTCAAAGCTCCCTAATTAGGTTTTTACTTACGGGATAGATGCATGTAAAGGTCATATCCAGGACCCACAAAGCATTTATAAAATCTGTAGACGAATTTATTTGACTATAAATTATCGAATTCCTCATAGAACATTTATTGATCTTTAGTCGGAGGTTATAAACTATTTTGTGATTTTGCCCATGTCATTTCGGATGAGTTAATATAAAAAAAAAGACTTTCAATTCCCTCTTCTCAGAAATGAATGCTTTCTTGGTTCAATAGAAATCCTTACAATGTTTGGACTCCTTACAACGGAAAACCGTTTTTTTTTCCTGAATGACGATTTGCTTCAACGCATTTCAATGTTCCCGTTTTTTTTGCTTGTTTGTTTGTTCCTTCTTTTCTTTATTGTGGCAGTGGTTTAGAAATAAATGAGAATGTCTAGTACGAAGTCTAATACGTGGTTGGGAACACCAGGGTAGGAACTATATGCGCTATTTTTCTAAAGACGCAAAAGTATAGTAAAAAGATTTTTTTCTTTTGAAATATCACGATAGTAAATACGTCAGCCATTTTTTAATCTTTGCTTAATCAATTAAAATGGCTGACTTCTTAGATTGTGAAACTTGGGAAGTTGAAAGTAATTATGAAACTTAAGAAATCGTTAAACTGATGAATGAAAATTAATTTTGTGCTTGAATAAAAGTCTAAAGACAAAAGTAATAATACATTTTCCTCTTAAACCAGCAGAAAACATTAATTTATTCACTGTTATGTCTATAGTGAAATTAGTGCAATCGGATATCATGTAAAAAGTAGTAACATGTGCTTCCGGGTTTTCATATTTTTTTATTCTTCGAACTACTGTTCTCATCTTGATTGTCATTTTCACAACGTTTCGGCGATTGTAATCTCCGACCTTCTTCAGGTGTTTCTTGTCGAACTCGAAAATGTTTCTATCAAACTCAGTTATTTAGACGGAATTTCGTATGGAAGCTTTTATGTACTTCACGGGGATTGCATGTTCTCGTTTCATCAGCCATGACTGGATAGAGATACTAAGTAATTCGCACTTGTATTTTACGTCGCCAACGCTAAGAATTGAACCTTTAACATTCATGAGAATATAATTTTCACAATCGATTTTTCTAAGTACTTTTGTTATATATTGGTTATCATCTGAGTTCTCACTAGGGTTATCATTGAGGAGCGCCAAATTGAACATTTGTTACATATCTGTTATCATTGAAGGCACCATTTACGTTTTGGTGTATAACATAAAAAGGATTCCGTGTGCGTATGATTGTCTCTAATATAAATGGTTGTGTGTTTGATTATCATAAAGGGAATCGTGTGTGTGACATGTATTTTCAGAACCTACCTCTGCTTCTTCGATGTTGGACCATCTGGAAATTTCTCATCCTGGAGGGAGACTTGATACCTGTTTGACGAAGATTTATCACTCCAAGACGATGAATGGGTTTTATAGTTTTTATTTCACTTTCCCCAGAGGTCCTGCAGAAGGTGAAAGTGAAATCGGCCTGTGTGGGGGTTCTTCTTCTACACACGTCAGCGTTCGTCTCCCCCCTCCCCAGTTAAGAGGGGGAGACAACGGAAAGCTGTCTGTCTTCTTCAAATCTTCCAGATCTAGCCAACCTGACCACGTCACACATACGTAATCTGGTCAGCTGACCTTCAGTTCTGGTAAACGTGTCTACCTCCACGTTTACTCACCTCTCTCTCTCTCTCTGTAACACTTTAACCACTGAGCCACATGTCCGCAAGGACCTCTATCCAGTCACGGCTTATGGAACGAGAGCATGCTATCCCCATGAAGGAAATAAAGATATACCTGAAGAATAACTGAAAAGAACATGAAAAAAAAACGTAACGTGTTGCTGTTGCATCCATCGCCAAATCAGAAGTGGCGGAGGTTTAAATTAAGACACGTCAATCGAAAAGAGGAAATGACTTTCGAAAATATCGGCGTAAAAAGCGATCTCTCCCTATAGAAAAGTGCCCAGTTGAGAGTGAAGGAATTAATGTTTTTGGCTAATTTTTCGATATTCGTCATCCGAAGGGTCGCGCTTCAAAATGATACTGATCTCATGAAAATCCGTCGCCTCCGTCGAAAGTATTTGCGAATCATACAAAGATACATGCATACATTTAAACTGATAGGTGAGATTTATATTATAGATATCCTTGAATAAATAAGTGTCTATTTCTATTGTTGAAACAACTACAGCCATTTATTTTAGATTGCATGTCATTTTGTGTTTTTATCATTATTTGCTATATCTACTCACATGGCACCCCATTGAGTTGAGCATTAACATTCAAAAGTCTAGAAGTCATTTTAAAATAAAGTTATCAAAAACAAGCGAAGAACAATCAATAATTCCCCTATTACCTGCCACGTTTGTAACATTAAAAATTATTTAGAAGCATTTTTAATGTGTCTGGAATTCGAAATAAGTGTCCTCACAGAGGTGAGGATCCAGAAAACAATGAAGTTCTTCAGATGCTAAAAATACTCAACTGGTGAAATACAGGGTGAACAGAAAGTGCTTGGACCATTTTTAGTTTTAAAATTAAATATTGTTAAAATCACGTTTTCTCTTTTCGAATAAAGTAAGTACTTAGTCTAACTATTGATCTAATTATTTTCAACAAAAATATTAAAATAATTTTGTTTAAACTTTCATAAAAATGAGCAAATGAGAGGCCATAATTCAGCTTCATTGCGCGGGAAGGACAAACTCAGAGATTATTAAGCTCTTGAAAGTGGCTAAATGCACCGTGTACAATGTTGTGAATAGATTTAAGGAACTTGGTACATCTGAAGACCGTCCTAGGAGTGGAAGACCTCGAACTGCTCGAACAAAGAAGGTGATTAAAGCTGTTCGAGAGAGGGTAAGGAGGAACCCGAAGAGATCTGCAAGACAAATGGCTAAAGACATGAATGTGAGCGTGACCTCGATGAGAACCATCGTAAAAAACGATCTCCAGTTGTCCCCCTACAAGATGAGAAAGAGACAGTACCTCATACCTGCCCAAAAGAACAAGAGACTTGAAAGAGCAAAGCTTCTTGGAGAACTGAAGGCTGGCACGGCAGAGCGAGAGATCGTTTTTTCTGATGAAAAACTCTTCACAATTGAAGCGACTGTTAACAATCAGAACGACAGAGTTTACGCAAAATCTTCAGCAGACATTGATGGATCCGTGAGAATAGTTTTCCGCCGACAAAAACCGGCTTCCTTCATGGTGTGGGCTGCAGTCTCCAAATCTTGGAAGTAGCCTCTGATTTTCGTGGAGCAGGGGGTTAAGATCAACACAGATCGCTACATTAACGATATTTTGGTTCCAGCATTTTAAGAGATGAAGAAAAACTTCAAAGATCAGCCTTTCACCTTCCAACAAGATGGAGCACCATCCCACACCTCCAGAAAAACTCAGGACTGGTGCCAACGTCATTTTCCAAGATTCTGGAGTAAGGAGATGTGGCCTCCTGCATCCCCTGATTTGAATCCCATGGATGTTTCGGTGTGGTCTTTGTTGGAGGCAAAGGTCTGTTCTGTTGCTCATCCAAGTGTTGATGCTTTGAAGACATCTCTTCAGAGTGAATGGGCTAAAATACCTCAGGAAACGCTGCGTGCCTCGGTTGGTAACTTCAGACAGAGAATTGAACGTCTAATTGAAAGAAAGGGACATCACATTGAAAATAAATACTTAGAATTTATTCTTGGTTTCCTAACTTATAATTTTCATTCATGTTTAATTTATATTTTTGTAATTTTCTATTAATAAACCACTTTTGAATTGGTCCAAGGACTTTCTGTTCACCCTGTATATAAAGATTTTAGCTTTGGGTTCCAATACAGACGTGTCAAAGTCTTCTTTGTATCATTCCAACAAGACAAATCTCATCTGGATGAATTTATGGCGAAAAAGAAAATCTGCACTATATTATGGCCGCCGTGTCCGAAATCAAAAATTTCTCACCAGTGCAAATCCAAATAAATTTCTTGATTATATTGTAGGCCACTTTTTATACTTAAGAAAGCATATATCATCTGGATGAATTTATGACAAAGAAAGTATGCATTCATTCTTTTTTTTTCCAGACTGTTATCCTTATCTTCATAGTTATTTTTTTACCACATCTGACCTTCTTCACGTGATTAACAATGAATGGATAGGAATGCTGAGTCTTGTAACTGTATCCCCAGTAATTACTGCTTGCCATAGTTGTCGTCTTACCCACTAATCCTCTGGCCTACTTGGGTAGGATTGAAATAGCTATCTTTGGACAATGCTCAGCTGGAACAGTCAAAACTCAACTATTCTATCCACTGTGCTCCATACCCTAAAATGTGGTGAAGCAACAACTATGGAAAAGAAGATAACTGTCTAAAAAAGAAAAGAAAAGAACGACTACAAAAATAATGAGGCCTCATCCCAAATGCTAAAAAAAAACAACAACAAAAAAAACGCATACACTTTATCATGGCCGCCGTGTCTGAAAATAAAATAATGCAAAGAAATTCGTCAATTATATTTTAGGCCACTTTTTTTGTACATGCAAATTACGGATCGAGCTATTTTCTAGATAGAATGTTCAAATTAAATTCAATTTTTACAGTATTTTTTTTTGTTAGTTTATTACATGTTTTGATGAAAGTAACTATTAGTAAAAAAGGTCAAAATATCTAAATAATAACTGAAATGAAAGTAACTATTAGTAAAAAAGGTCAAAATATCTAAATAATAACGTTATTATTTCAACACAGTCCGTATTCTGTACAGGCACTGTTTTTTATTTTTCAAATAATTTGTTTTCAGCAATTTATTAGATTATTAACAAATAAACTGTCATTGGAAATTTATAAAATATTTTTTTTATTTTGAAAATACTTTTAATAAATAATTATTTTGTTATAATTTAATTGTAATTTTTAAAATATTTTTGATAAAGTATCAATAACTATGTTTTATAATTGGAATGATTTTTAAAAATATATTTTATATAGTTTAATTATCAATTGTTAATTAGATATAATTATATTACAAAATAACAAACAATTCCTGACAACTAATGAATTCAAACTGTTTTTATAAATGAAAAAAAAAAAAAAACAAATGAATAAAATGACACAAAACTTTCCACCAAAAGCTGCGCACATTAAAATAATTAAGAATTTTTTTTTATTAATATTAATACCAGTTTGCAACTTCTGATTCTAGTTATGGCAACCATGATGAAGTGGATAATTTCTATTTTACTGAATTTAGTTAAAAACTTAGTCTTAGTCTTGTCTATATTAATAACAAAAAGTAATAATTGCCTAAGACTTAAAGAATTTCTACTTCATTTATCGAGAACAATTGACCTAGATGAAGTATAAACATCAAAACAGATACCACAGGTTACTCTAAGCCAAAAGGCCAACAGGTAAGAGACCAACTTTTTAAAAACCAATGGTCTGACCCCCTTTTTAATGCAGGCAAAATCACTTAATATCTTGCTATCAGCAAAATTACTTGATTTGGCAGCCAAAAGATTGTTTTGCCTGTCGCAGGCCATCAATTTATTTGTTTACACTGCACCTGCTGGTGATAGTCTTTTTTTTTAGTCTGAAAAGATGTCTTAGTTATGGTTTCATAGGCAAATCCAAGTTGGAGTCATGATTATAAGTATATATATATTCATCAGTATTATTTGGATTCTTCGGATTCCCGAGTTCGACCAGATACACTTGAAAAAGATTGTGGGTTACATCGACGAAAATGTTGTGCGAATAAAACTCAAGATGATAACCGTAATCCTAATGATCCAAATAATACGAGCGGTGAATAATGGAGGCACATTTTTTTTCTTACATTTTTGTAATTTTTCTCATTTAATAGGGATGGGCCTTATTATATTAATGCTGTCATCACAGATGAAATAAATTGTACTTATATATACTAGCTCCTCCTACCTGACTTTGCCCAGAATTTTTCTTCATTTTCTTTTTAATAAAGAAGACATAAAATGATTTAATGTATAAAATAATTGTTTTACATCAAATTTTGAGTTATATTGTGTTATAAATTTTTAAGTAAAACGATCAGTACTAATGACATGTATGTGCAGGTCTTATAATTGTGAATTATTGGATCCATATTCTAGGCAACATGGTGATCCATATTCTAGGCAACATGGTGATCAAATCTTTACCATTTTGCTTGTGTGCACCTGAATACGCACTCTACCCCCACATACACAAAATAAATTAAAATGAAAAATTAATTACACATGTGGCTTTTACTCGTCCTGGTATTACAGAGCGTGGGCATGTGTAGGGCAACAGCAGCTGTATGTAAATGACCGAGCTGCAAGGTGACGCCACAACAATGAAGAAAGAAAAGAAAAGATTATAAAAAAAGAAAACTGTGGTCGAGAAGGGCAGAGATAGATATGTTACACATGATGGTCTGAGAGTGATAGGGAAAGAACGTGTCATAAATATAGATGCACAGAGACAGAGTACCACGTGTTTGACACGTCAAAGTCTTATTAAGCACATTGGAGTATGAGAAGACTTTTGAACAGGAGAAAAAGGTGTTATTTAGAAAAGTACCTGTAAATAAATGTCTGCACTTTCACTTAAAAAAGAGTGTGAGTATAATTATTAACTCGTCTTTGTTTCCTTGCAATATTGGATATTGTTCCAGTTATTTGTAAATATGAGATGAGGTAATGTGCATAGGAACATAATACTTTGCTTTCACTTAAAACATTTGAACTACTACTCTGGTTTGGTTTAATTGCGTTATGGAATATCAACCCTTTAACGTGTCCAATCATTTTGGCAAAAGTTTTTTTCGTTAAAGTTCTTTATATTTAAAAAAAAATTATTAATGATGTTTAGTTTGGTTGCTTTGTAGAGAAAAAAATATTTTCGTTTTTGACTTTGCAGAATATGACTGAGATTTTTTTTAAAGGAAAGGGAAACGCAATGACATCAATATTTGGTGCAATTAAGCCAGTAAGCCGATATCCCCAGACAGCCTGATCGGGTAGCACTAATTACTGCTCTGGAAAAATCATTTACTAAAATATTTTTAATACTAAATTCAGTTAAATGCTCAACTTCCTACAGCAAAATTAGGACAAAGCTTTCTTAGCCATCAGATGTTTTAGAGTAGAACAAGTAATTGTGTTTACGTAGTTGTTTAACGTTGAAAAAAAACAAAAGATCCGATTGCCCCAGCCGCACAGTTATCCGTATGAGTAGACATTCTTTTGAATTATGAATAACTTTGAATATATTAAAATATGATAGCCTTTCAATTAAAAAGGATCAAATCACAAGTTTCTCAAAATAAAAATATGCATGCTTAGAGGTAAAAAGTTCATTACTCGTTTGATTTGGATATTTTTTTTTGTTATCAACTGTGATTATTTAGTAGCAAACAAAAGGAGGTGATTGTGATAATTGAACACCAACATGGATTAATGACTTGAAGTATCAAGTTCGAATTGAATCTTATATTCCTCTTATGTTTTTTATTGACTTCCACTGTGGACTCAACCTGCTACCTTAACTGTTCTACGTGTATTAACACTAGAACTCTCTACTATTCTTTCAACATGACCATACCATCAAAGTCTACTCTTCGGTACACATCTCTCTATACTATCTTGCTTTCATCTTCCTCTGAGGTCATCAGAACTAAACCTGTTGTTAAGACTCTATTCTACAAGGTCGTCATTGATCATAAAGTTGCCACCCATGCAAGATGTAATAAAGAACTGCCTCCTTTCGTTCTTTTATTCGCCTCAAATCTCACCCAGTCATGTGGGTTTATCACTTTGCATGTCTTCTTGTATCAATCCAGGTTTCTATTCTTCTTCTTCTTTCTGTGTGTTAGTGGCAGAAAGAACACACCTTTTCTCTCTTTGCTGTAAAGCTGTTTGTGACATTACTACTACAGACTTTAATTACACATCCAGTGTAACATTCTCAAATCACTTTTGACCATGCAACGCATGTCCTCAGCCGTTACTGGCCAGGTTTTACTTCTATACATCATCGCACTGTATACACATACCTGATATCCGCCTCAAATCTCACAGAGTAACTTGGCTTTTCATGTCTACTTGCATGAAACCGGTGTTTTCTATTTTTTCTTCTTTCTATGCGTGAGTGACAGAAAGAACACACGTTTTGTCTCTTTGCTGTTTGTGACATTGTAGTAGTAATATAAATACACATTGTAACATTCCCAAATCATTTTTCTCCATGCAACGCATACCCTCAACCTTCACCGGTCAGGTTTCACTTCGATACATCATCGCACTGTACCTGATAAACTTTCCCCTTGTTCGACAGTGGTAACATTCTGTTGAAGCTTTTTGAAGTTAATATAGAATTATTGTAGAAATTGTCAAAAAAAAAAAATAAATAAAATGAATAAATGAATTCAAAAAGAATGACAAAAGAATGAATTTACAAAGAAAAAATATTGTTTAAAAAACCTTTCCTACTTTTAACTTGCTTAGATAATTTGTTTTAAAAATATAAATTACTCTATACTTAATAGTATTTTCTGATAAATTTAATTCTGTTAGCGGATAAAAATGAATTATAGAGAGTTGGTGACGATAAAGTGGATATCGACGTGAAAGGACGCACCAAATTAAAAATAAAACATCGGTTGCATAGCATTGCTTTCATTATGTATGTTGGCAACCTTCATGTTGTCCCTAATATAAGTACCTCATTCTCCAAGAAAAATATAGAAGTCAGTGGCGATAACAGAATCAATCAGGTCATAGTCTTACTATGTGGAAATATCCTCCTCGTATATGGAAACGAATGAACATGAAGTCAAACCTAGAGTCAATCATCTAACATATAAAGTTATCGTCGATTTTTCTGTTGGATTAAAATAGCAATACAATTGACAAATTTATATTGGATATTTGATTCTGACTATCCTTTTAATTTCATTATTTATTGCTCTTTATTGTTGTTATTGAAAATTCGCATTCCCATCGATTAAATTGGTTACCTTCTATATCAGATCTGACGTTTCTTTTGGTAACAAACAGATTGAGGCATATTTCACGATGGATGACGGCAACTTTTATGTGGTCTCTTCTGTAAGTGTAATATATTTACTTGAGTTGAGTTTCACTCTGAAAAACTCATACACAGCTCCCCATTCTCCAAAATATCACTCATGAAATCATTAATAATATTTATAATCCTTTCTGCAGTCCAACCATATTTTGTACAAGTAAACTCCAATCTATGCTTGACTTGTCCACTAAGTTCCTATCATGAATGTCTAACAGTTTTTGTTTTGTTGCCATTTTATTAGGTCGATGCAAAAGTTCACCTTGAAAATGAAAAACTGTGTATTTTAAAATCTGTATTCATAATGACAACGACCTTTGCTTTGTCTATAACATCATTCCATCTGTCAACCAGTTTATAAATGCCTCGTTCGTTAAAGTTTTGAGATTTTGATGTAAAATATGAATCTATCTAATGTTCTATTTCCTTTCATTGATGTTAATCTATGAGAACCTAAATGGTTTTATAATCCTCCAAATAAGTGATAATCTGATGGAGTTAAATCAGGAGAATATGCAGGATGGAACAAAATTTCCTTTACCAAATTCACATAGGAAGTATCTGGTGAGTAACGCTGTGTGAGCACGAGCATTATCATGATGGAAGAAGACTCCATTTCTATGATTAAAGAAGGTTATTTTCGGGTCAAGTTGGGTGAGAATATTGCAGAAGATGTAAATGACGCTTTAATAATATGAAAGAAATGTTAGAAATTATTCATGGTTATATATTTAACTAATAACAACATGCACAAAATTAATTACAATGGTTAAAAATGCATCTTCTAGAAAGAGACAAAAAATGTTTGCACACTTAGATACGACTTGCAAAATTGTCAAAAGCTGTGATGTCTCTTTTCAATTCCTGAATGGTCTACACATTGTTTTGATCGACATTACGATTAAGATTATTCTACAGCTAATAATTTTGGTATTAATATTCAATGAATATGAAGCGCATTCACGATTACATCTGCTACTGATAAGACGATCACCAAAATACCCCTAAAGCCATTCCAACGAATCATCTGAAGTGTGGGGCATTGTCTTCTGTAAAAATCATTGTTCATCCTTCACAACACCAGCTTGCTTGCCCGAGATTGACCACAAGATAACGCTCCATATTGATCAACACAGAGGTGCACATTTAGAGCTTGTCATTGAATGGCTATAAAATAAAGACTGTTGGACATTCACGACTGAAACTCAGTGGACAAGTCAGACATAGAGTAAAGTTTATCTGTACCAAATCTGCTTGGACGACAGAAAATACTGTGAACTTTATTAACGACTAGCAAGCTACCTAGCATTGCTGAGTTGTAAAATACGTGAAATCAGTTCTCTATTGATTATTATATTGTACCCTATATATAGTAGTGATTTCTAAAGTTAAAAGAAACCTATGACTCGAGTACCATCACCTAGAATCGAAACCTAAACCTAAAGCTTTCCAACATTATGTGTTATCATTTGAGACCAGTTCATACAGATATAAAAACCTAAAAATTAACCTTGCTAAAGGTATAAATGTATAAATGCGTATGCATATAAGTAACATGTTTAGTCGACTTACGCCTGCCAAGTTCCAGTTTTCTTTTTCAATTTTGTCCCCTTAGCAGCTATTTTTAGCGGCTACAAACCAAATCAATTTGTTCCACAGATCCAAATCTCTTACATATTAATTTCTATGTTTGTCGACCATAAATTGACAAAGTAACTCGACCGTTCTTCAGAAAGCCAAACAGACAAGGTAACTTTTATATATATATATATATAAAGGGTGGAACGATAAAATTGTCACCTTAGGAACGACGATATGATTCCAGTTTGGTAGAGTTTTGAACGGTTAGATCATTGAACTTTGACCCCTTGCCGGACAAATTTCTGGCCAAAACCCACTTAAAAAGATTTTCCCAAATCTCAATACCCCTCATGTCAAATCTCGAGTCTGTAGACTGAAAATTGACAGTAATTTTGTAGGGAAATGTACACACACAGACACACACACACACACACACACACACACACACACACACACACACACAAAGACACTTTCACTTATATATATATATATATATATATATACATACATGCATATATATATATATATATATGCTTGTTATTTCAATATGCATTCAAATGCTTTTTTGCTATCAAAAAGTAATAAGCCATGAAGATTGTATATTGAATATCATTTCTGTAAGCCTTCCCATGCATTCACTAGACACGACATCAAACAGACATTAAAAGATGACAGGTAAAAGCTAACAAAGAGGCTTGATATGATAAACAACATTTACCTGCAATCAACCAAGCATGAAACGGCCTCCTGTGAGTCTCCATTCATGAACACTCGTATCAATGTTTTATGGATGCGGTGGGAAAAGTCGATATGTTCCCCCCCTTTTTTTTTTAGCTTATGCAATGCCGGAATAAAACATCACGTGACTCCCAACTCCCGCCCTAACCTTACTTCACACAGCTTTTTGTTCCTCGCTGAAACTGAATCATAGATTATTATTACAGACAAGAAATAAAATAGTCAAGAGAAAAGTTCTGCAGTATTTGCATGACTTTATAACAGTTCTGATACGCCGTGAGATAGATGGACTGCTGCTGTCACATCTAAAGAGGTTCCATTCAGAGCATTTTTCTTTCTTTTTTCTTGCCTTGAAAATGTGCAAAATCGAATTTCAAATTCAGCAGCGTGATGATAGCTTTCCTACAGCCATCTATAATATAAATCTCACCTATCTGTTTAAATGTATGTATCTATGTATGTATGTATGTATATTTCGCAAAAACTACCGAAAGATTTTCACGATATCGGTATCATTTTGAAGCTCGACCCTTCAGACGACAAATATCGAAAAATTGGCCCAAAATATTAACTCCTTCGCCCTTAACTGGGCACTTTTGTACAAGGAGGGTCGGTTTGTTCGCTGACACTGTTTGCAAGTCATTCAAAGCTCACGTAAACGGTGTTGCAATAAAAGGCGTTATTTCGACCGCCTGTGACGTCGCAAACATGGTAGGCTCTTTTTCCTCTGGTGAGTTACGGGGTCGAGCCTGCTTACTATTATTATTTTTTTTACACTGGCAATTTTCAGGAGATCGGTATCATTTCGAAGCTCGACCCTTCGGACGACAAATATCAAAAAATTGGCTAAAAGCATTAATTTCCTCATCCTCAACTGGGCACTTTTCTACAGGGAGGAGTCGCTTTTTTCACCGATATTTTCGAAAATCATCGCCTCTTTTCGATTGTCTGGCCTTAATTTAAGCCTACGTCACTACCGGTTTGGCGATAGGCGCAATAGCTAATGCCTCACATTTTTTTTCTTTTCCTCCTTTGTGGTACAGGCTCGTGCCTTCCTGCCTACTAACACCTTTTTTTGCGCTCGCAATTTTCCCTTTTTTTTATTTGTGCAACCAACACCCTTACACAAACCTCCACTTTTTTCCGCCTTTGCGTCACTACAACGTTTTTTTTTTTTTTGCTCAAGAGGCACCTATAAACACCTGGGCAACGCCGGGCATTCAGGCTTGTCTATGATATAAATCTCACTTGTCCGTTTGTATGTATGTATGTATGTATGTATGTATGTTTGTATGTATGTGTGTCAGGTCATGTCATATGCTACTGGTACCATGTAACCCAGTACTACCTGCCTCATGGTCGGGTCACCAGCGACTAAACTGGTTCCCCCACCAGACTTGTTTGGTGAGGAGGGCGGCTAGTCTCCCTGGAGGATTAAATACAAGACCTTCCAAAGGGCGAATGAACTCTTTTTCTGGCTCAACGGCCAACTAGCACCGTGTATATATGTGTGTGTGTATATGTGTATTGGGGTGGAAAGGGCTCCCGTAAGCCATGGTGAAGGCAACCTTTATAGGAGAAGCAAATCTCTGATTTAAAAAACCATAAAGCGGGAGACCAGTACCCGCATTAAGCTGGTCTGCAGTTTAATTTGTTGCTGGCTATCTTGCTCTTGTTTGTTGCTGGATCTCAACATTTTGAACCGAGAGAGAGACTTAGCTGTCGTACAAAGCTAAGACTCTGTAACATCATATTTGTATAGATACTCCCTCAGGCATTTGGAATCATGGATTTTAAATGTCTGAGGGAGTGGCACTCGTCTTACAAGACGTTGTAATCATCATGTATGTATGTCTGCCTAAAACTTTCGATAGAGCCGACGGATTTTCACGAGATAAGTACCATTTTGAAGCCTGACGTCTCGGACGACAAATATTGAAGAATTGGCCATAAACATTAATCCATCTCGCTAGATTCAGCCACTCTGGTGAGTCGTAGACGACGAAACACGTGTCAGTGGATAATTGTATTTTAAAAATAATATATATAAATTATATATTGAATACAAACCCCTATTAACCCATAACTGTCCATCGAACGGATATCATAATACTTAGTTCGCTGCATCTTATAATAGCAAAGGTCCATACAAAATCTCAGCCACCTTGGCTAAGATTATATATATATATATATATATATATATATATATATATATTTAAATATGTATGAATAAAAAATCAATACAAAAAATATATGAATGTTTATATCTTTTCTGTATTTATTTCCTGTGTGTTGACGTGTAGGAATACAAAAAGTCTTTTAAAAAAAAACAAGAATATTTCCTTCAAAAGCACATAATTTTCGACCGATCATGCGATATTCCTCAGTGTGAATGATAGAAAGCATGATATATATATATATATATATAATCTTATTCAAGGTAGCTGAGATTTTGTATGGACCTTTACTATTATAAGGTGCAGCGAACTAATTATTATGACATCCGTTCGATGGGCAGTTATGGGTTAATAGGGGTTTGTATTTAATGTAAAATGAGTATTGTTCTAACAATATATAACCATCAATTTGGAATAAAGTATCATTATAAGTCAACAGGCTATAACGTTTGGCCGTTTTCAATGGAAAAGCAATCTCGTATACACATATAGGATACTAAATTCCAATAACCATTTTTAAAATTCCCTTTTTTTTAAAATCCATACAGTTTACAAGTTGTTTAGTCTACACATACACAACTATACATATAAATTTTGGATTTTTTATAAATAAGACTTTTCAGAAGTACATAGATCGTGCTAGAAAAAACAGAAAAAGACAAAGGTAAAACACACACACGCTCACATTAATTTATGATGCATACACTTCTAGTGAATAACGTTGTTAGACGCCATCTTTGCCAAGTGGCCCTTCTAATTCACTATTAAAATGAATCCACAATCACCATGTGATAGCCACAGATGGTAGTGGGGGAAAAAACTAATTAAAACCCTCCTTTTAAAATTCTTGTTGCCAAGAAAAGTCTTTGATGCCTGTTTTCCAATATTAAGTTGTATATGATTAAAATGCAAACACAATTTAATAAGATAAAGACCGCATTTGTTGATTGTGTGTACTTAACAGATTCAAATGTATTTCAACTGCACTCGATGAACTTTTCAAAATCACTCAAACGCCCAACGAATAATTTTAACATAACGCATTTTAGAAAATCTCGACATTTAAATATTTTATACCAGGTTTTGTTTGATGCGTGTTTTAATGCTTCAAGTTTGTTGGGTAAAATGAGAAAACTTGGGGATTTTGTCAAAAAAAAAAGCAGTCTACTAATAGTGTTAATTAATGCCGCGTCCATTTATTTTGCTTTGTTTGTTCATTTTTACTGCATATCAACCCTTTCTGTGTGCTTTAATACCACACCCTGTTATTTTAGTTTGGGTGTTTTGATTTACGGCATATCAACCGTCTTTTTGCCTTATTTAATGCTGAATTCTATTGGCTTACATTTTATCCCGAAAGAAATTGCAATCCTTTTGTGTGAGAATATAGTACGAATCTCATAGCGCTGAAGCCTGAATATAAAAACAGCTTTTGCACGCAACTATTGTTTTTAATTTTAGAGTAATTTTTGCTTGGCAAACAATTATGCTGTATATACCTTTCACAAAAAAAAACACTCGACTAGCTACAACCACTGTCAACAATTCCACCCACTTTTTATCTGTACCTAAATCTAAACGCAGATTCCATGAACAAAGCTTGTTTCCTAGAACCACTCAGCTGTAAAACACTTTACAACTGGTCTGCTTCCTGGCCGATTACGATATGGTAACCTTCCAGTCCAATGTAACAAGTTTTTGTTGAATCGTCCTCTTAAATCGTCCAAATTCTATCTAATCTACACCCTTAAAGATTGCTACACTGCCACCTTACATTCATCAACCCTTATCCTCGTGTCGCCTTCGGGCCTTTATATGTGGTGTCTTTCTTGTAAAAGAAATATATATACAACGGTACAGAATGCAAGTTGTATTATGTTGTTTTATGTTTATGAATACGTAAAAACTTATCTGGTTAAGAATGTTTGAGTAACTGCTTGCACGTTGGCTCTCTAGATGCTGGCTAAATTCATATGGAAGTAACGGTTGTTCCTCACAAACTGTCTTGGTTGGTGTAGACGAAAAGAAGAAACGCCTCATCAAGGCTTTATTTTTACAGAAAGAATCAATCCTGGCAAGAGGCCAAACGCATATACATAAGAATAAAATGACGTGTTTCAGTAGGAGAAATTGCGTAATCACGTGAACAACAATTATAACAAAGTATCTTTTTGTGTGTTTTATGAAAGTATTAGCATGGGTGGCCGGCATTACCCGGGTATTTGCAAATGTATGTTCAGAAAAAAAAAGTGGTAGGAGGCATGCAGGCTCGAACCCGTACCGCGAAGAGGAAAAGAACGTGAAAAAAAAAACGTGACATCTTTGCTGTTACGCCCATCGCCAAACCGGAAGTGACGAATGTTTAAAATCGAAAAGTGGGGATGATTTTCGAAAATATGCGGTGAAAAAAGCGACTCCTCCCTGTAGAAAACTGCCCAGTTGAAAGTGAAGGAATTTAAGTTTTTGGTCAATTTCTCGATATTTGTCGTCTGAAGGGTGAGGCTTCAAAACGATACCAATCTCGTGAAGATCCGTCGAAAGTTTTAGACAGACATACAAACAAACATACATACATACATACATACATACATACATTTAAATAGACAGGTGAGATTCATATTATAGATAAGAGTATGACGCTGTCGCAACAAAGTCAGGCTGATAATCACGAATAAGAAGGCGGGATTGCTCAATCCGAACTGCCATCTCTAGCTATGTCAAGATGTAGTCAACTCTGGTCCAAGATTATAAGCAAGGTGAAGGGAGAGTAGATTGGCTCTCAGTGACTGCCATGCAGGTTTTTTGTCACTGAGAGATCAGCCTTTGTTCTGCTGAGCTAAGAGAAAAAGACGAAAATAGAAAACAAGACCAGAACTCAGCATGCAAGGGTTATTATTGACGCATGTGATCTATAAGGGAGCAAAAACTGTGTTACCTTTGGCTTAATCCATGGGACCCTAAGGGAACAAGCCAGATAGCCAATTAGTAACAAATAAATTCGAATAATCCAGTTATTTTAATATCTCTAGATTTAAAAGAGTCTCTTTTGTATACTGATAGTTCTTAGGTTAATTTTGATAGGTGTATATTTTCTAAATAAATAGTCCGTAATAATATAAACTTATTTTACCCATAGATCGGACCATGAAATGTGTGTTTCCCATACACATATTCCAAAATGACTATCATGATCTGTTTAAATGTGAATTATGGCAGAGTATATTTTAGGTAAGTTTTGATTTCAATAAATATTCCATTTATTAATCTTCTGTATAATACATTGATCTCGAGTTTTTCCCCTGTAAAGTTACTCTCCATAAGAAATAAGCGAGTTCTTCCTTCGATAAACTGTTCCGTTAAACAAGTAGCCTAAGTCGTCATTTGTGCTTCTAGAAATTATCATTTAATTTTAAACTTTTTTCAATCATTGTTACATTTTTTTCAGGAAATGTGACTTTCACAATTACGTTTCCTATGAAGAAGGCAGCAAGCCTTGTCACTCTCTCATATTTATCTACTCCCCTGTAACTTGGACACGAAGATAGTTTTTAAATAAGCAACATCCTACTCAAGTGCCGTTGTTCAACTTTCTTTGATTTAAAATTGCATGTATATGACAATACTCAATAAATGTAAATAATAACAGCTCCCTAAACTTCATTATATTCCCAAGATTCGTCTGTATTGCAGTTGCATAACGAAATGCATACTTAATTTACAAAATCGCCGACACGACTCCCTCTCATTCTCATTTGTAAAAATACATATCGCACTCTCTCTCTCTCTTATTATTAAAATTGGCAGCTTCTGCGTTTACCGATTTCTTCCTTTCTCATTTCGGTTTTGTTTTTCGATTTTCTTCAAATAGTTTTTCAGTGCTGTTCGAAACAAATGCTGGGTACAGACAGCGAGTACTTAACAAGATTATACTATCTGCATTATTTGAACTATTCTTCCCATCTTTTAAATCATTCTTTCAACATTTCGGTCGATGTGACCTTCGACCTCAAAGACGCGTCTTGTTGAGCACGGGAATCTGTATGACATTACTAACGGAACACTTCATTGAGTCCATGAGAATACCATTGCTTTTTTCCGTCAGCTATAATCAAGTAGAAGTCTTAAGTAATCCGAATTGCAGGAATCTGTCAGTACGAATATAAGTACCTAGCAGGAACTGGTAACCAGCGTTGCCCAGTTGACGCCTCCCCCCCCCCTCGCAAAAAAGTAAACTACGGTTGTTGTTGGTGGCCACTACCGTCACTGGATAATTGCGGCCGTGGCCGAAATGAAATAATCTGGTTTTTACTGTCGATTAAAGCTGATTTTGGGAAATAACATGCAAATACTGTTTGAATTTTAAAAAAGCAATTAAGGGAATGGGCAAAACAGTATGGATTAATAAAATACGAAAAATGGTCCATTAGAAAAATAATGGAAAGTATAAACAGAAGTTTTAGAGGTTAGGGATTCTCACTGTATATGGACGGCTTAGAGCGACCGAAATCAGTGGTAACAGTCCTAACCGTTTTCGTTTGTTGTTCAAGTCTTTCCCTTCATTTCAACTCTCCGACCAATAGTATTAAAGTATTGAATTCCAGTCTCATGCTGTCTTTTGTAACGTGTAAAATAAAATAATTACGACTTTTTAACTTCACTTCTTTGAGTATTTCCATGTTAAGAACGGCGTTTGGAATAGACATCCCAAAATCCTCCATGTTAAGAACGGCTTTCGGAATAAACACCACCAACCTCCCATCTTAAGAACAGCCCGAACATCCCCATGTAAAGAATGACTTTCGGAGTAGAAAAATAATTCCCGTAAATTTAACTTTGATAATCGTTGTCAGCATACCCAACCGCAAATGATAAAAACAATGTGGGGGGGGGGATGGTAGTGTCGGTACGAGAGAAGTAGATTTGTTTATTGCGCTAAATGGGTGACCGTTTAGGGCTTCCAGGTGCTGTATGTGCTCTCCGCTTATCTCAGCAATATTTCCAGCCGTCCTGGACTTCTCTTTGCCACTGGACTCAAACAGTGCCGATTCAGGAGAGGTGTGGCCGGGAATAGCGCAACCCTTGCCTTAGAATTACACGTGCGACCCTACAGGGGGTATCCGATGCCTTTCAAGACTGAACGGAGGTATCTCTCTCTCTCTCTCTCTCTCTCTCTCTCTCTCATATATATATATATATATATATATATAATTATTTTTTTACTATAATAATTAAAATAATTAAAAATATGTGTGTGTGTAAGTGACCTTGTAGATGCGTGTGCGAAAACGTTCTACGACACTCTTTTCTGAATATTTGGTTTACAGAGTTGGAATTTGATATGTAGGATATTTGACCCTGTAGCCCAATCTCGCTTTGGTTTTAAGCCGGTAAAATTGCTGCTAAGGGATCAAAATTGAAAAAGACATTGACCTTGACCTAGCATTAGTTGACTGTGCAAGTTTTTCTTCGCATGCGCTAATTAAAGGTTATAGGTTAAACCCAACAATATTTATCTGTAGTTTTTGTATATGTATGAATTCAGGACATACGCTGACAGATAATACTGAAGAGCTATATGTTTTGGTTTGGATTCTAGATGATGGCACACAAGTTTCTTTTTTTTTTACTTTTGAAATAACTAGTATATATTAAGTACAATATAATTATCGATTGAGAATTGGCGGGAAAATAATAAGTACGAAATGCATATTAAAATAAAATACTTACGCATATTTTATGACTAGGCAACAACTGGCGGCCTGCTAGTCTATTATATAAAAGAGGTTGTCTTTGTGCTTTCCTCGGCAGTTATTCAGAGGTCAAGGAGAATATTATTAATAAAATAAAATACGCATCAAGTACGCTTGAAAGCCGAATCACAACGTATTATTAGGAAAATAAACAAATATTTTTCAAACAAGTAAAATATTTGTTTATTTTCCTTATATTACATTGTGATTTGGTTTCAAGCGCACTTGATGCGTATTTTATTTTATTCAAATTAAAACAACGTTTCTATATGAACTCTCATCCTTGACGTTATTCTCGCGTTGTCTACTCAGTTCCAATATTTCAAAATACAACCGCTAAATATAACATGCGGTTCTTTACAACCAGACTTCTTTCTCCAACTTTACAACATGCCAAGGAAGAAGAAAAGGAAAAAAAGAAACAAAACAACACACTGAAGGTGGAGTATACCTCATAAATATATTTGTGATAAATTTCAAACAAGTAAAATATATGTTTATTTTCCTAATATTACGTTGTGATTTGGCTTTCAAGCGCACTTGTATGAGTATTTTATTTTTTTAAAATTAAAACAACGTTTCTATGTGAACTCTCATGCTTAATGTTATTAATCTTTTCTTTCAAATTAAAACAAGAAGAATAGATTAATTACCGTATGAAATAAAATAGTTATATATATATATATATGTGTGTGTGTGTGTGTGTGTGTGTTTGTGTGTGTGTTAATTCCGGCATAATCCCGTTGACACACCGGTTCCCCTTGGGTCACCTAAGTTAAGCAAAGTTGAACCTGTTCAGTACTAAATGGGTTAATATTTGGGATTTCCGAGTGCTGTATGTGCTCCCGCTTCTCTCGGCATTGTTTCCAATTGTCCTGTATCTTTCCTTTCAACTGGATTCAAATAATGCTGATTCGGAGAATGTGGTCGGGGATTGCGAAATCCTTACGTCCTAATAACACGTGCTGTTGCCCCTACAAGGGTTATCCTTTGTCTTTCGAGACTGAACGGAGGTATCGCATACGTATTAATTATGTATAATTTTTTCAATGTTTGTTTTCCTTTTATGCAATATTAAAACAATAAGTAGCACCCCCATTAATCTTAGCCACATGCCGCCAATTGAGTACATGTCATCATAGATGTTATCGAAGAGATAGAAACTAGCAACATCACCTGCTCGATAGAAAGAAAAGGTGCAAAGAAAGGCTGGGTCAAACCAAATTACATATATGTCAAAAACCGTCAAATGGGGCAGAGGTTTCTCAACCCAAATATTACGGCAATATTATCGTAACTTAAGTGCAAGAGACCAACAGCCATGTAGAACCACTATTGGTCGAGTGCTTCTTAAAAATACCTTAAAGAATGTGATGCCTGTGTGTTTTTTTTTGTTTATTTAGCTCAGTTATACAAATGTCGTATATTTTACATGTTCGTTTCCTTTAACACAACATTAAAACAACGATAAAGAATTTTCTTAATGTTAAAACATTAATAAAAAATGTTCTTAAAAAAGCAGCACCTCATTAATCTTACCCACTACCTGCCAATAGCGCACATGCAATAATTGTACTTATAAAAGGGATTGAAACTAGCAATATTACTTAAGATATATATATATATATATATATATATATATATATTAGTTAATGAATGACAAAAGTCTATATTCCAAAGTTCATGATGTTGACCATCTTATAATTTATTCCTTTACTTCAGTTGACATTTACAATTCTTGACAGTATATGTTTCGCAGCACACAATCAATCACTTAATTATTATATCAATTAGCGAATGTCAACTGATCCAAAGAAATAAATTATAAGATGGTCAACAGCATGAACTTTGGAATATAGACTTTTGTCATTTATTCACTATATTGCTCTGTAATTACACTGAGCTTCTTAAGTAAGTGTTGATATATATTACAAGAAAACAAAGTATATTTCCACACACACACACATTATATATGAGAGAGAAAGGTTGCAGAACAGAATAAAGGGTTGAGCAAACCAAATTAAATATATGATTCGGAACCTTCTCAAAAATTGTCGAGTGGGGCAGAGATTCCCCTGCCCAGATATTCTTTATTTATTATTTAAGTACAAGAGACTGATAGCGATATAGTGTCACCGTTGGACGGATGCTTCTTAAATATAATTATATTGTTCTGAATGTGATGTCTATGAGTTGTTATTTTTTTTTTTGTATTTAGTTTCATAATCATTGAATATGCCATCCTAATTGCACCTTTAGTGGTCTTCCTACTTTTGGTCAGTACGTTTTGTTTATTTGCATTGAAAATGAAAAGAAAGGTTGTTTTTCACAAGTCACCAATTAATGAAAGTGGTTATTATCACTAAAGGGCTTTTTAGCCAAATCATTTGTTCTTTTCTCTTGTTTCTGGTCTAATTGTGCTATTTACATAATTATCCTGTTTGTTGGCAAAGTTTTTCTATTGATGAAAGAATTATCCACTCATGTGTGATAGTAAATTTGTTTATTTCTATTCATGTCCCGCAAATCCATTTACTTTCCATTTTTCTATTAGCAACCGAAGATTGCTTGTTATTTTAGCTTTATTCCTGTGCCTCCTCCTAGCTTGGAGTAAGAATTTGGTGATTGAGTGATCGCTTATGCTGAGAAAAGAATTAAAGTTACTTTGACGCAGGTTAGAAAATATTCATTGGTTTGTGAAAGAAAGTTTACTAGCACACATACACACACACGCACACACAAACACACATATATATATATATGTATGTATCATACAGAATAACGAATATGACAAACATTTCCATTTGCCGATTGATGCGATAGAGCAAGTTTCATTGCTTTTTTCACCCCGCGTTTTACATTTCTCTTTTTTGCATCCTTGCTTTTGTGTATTTTGTCTGGATTATTGTGACGTCTTTTTTTGCTTTGTTTTACTCTGGCACTCTTTTGTGTCTTTGTTTTTTTTTTGTATATATTTTACATCTTTTTTCTCATATTCATTTCAAAACTTTCGTTCATGCGTCCGATTTTGTCTTTGCTTTGTTTTGCATTTTAACTTTTCTCATAGTTTTTCTTTTTATTTTAGATTTTCTGGAATCTTATTTTGTTTTCTTTTCCCGTTATTGCAATTTTTTCCAATTTGTATTTATACTCATTTTCAATATTTCATTTAATCGTTGCTTTTCCTGCATCATTATTTCCATCTTTTTCCACATGTGTTTTTCCGCACCATTTTCTCATCTTTGCTTTTCTTGTAGTAGTAATTCTTCTAACGCGCTCACCACTAAAATAGAAAAGGTTTGATCTGTCTGCTGTCAGAACGCGAGGAAATGGGAGAAGAAAAAGAAGAAGAATAAGAAGAAGGCATGGTTAGTTTTATTGGGAAAAAGGCCAACCTAACTCGCGAGAATGTCCAAGACTTCAAAGGGATAAAAGACCAAACGGACGGATAGAGTCATGTGCTTTTGATCAAAACAGAAAACCGGTGATAGAAGAAAAAAGTTCTTTTTAAAAGAGAGTTCCGGGGTGTAAGGCATACAGATTCAGCAGTTTTCAAGCTATTTTGACTTGAAAATTTCAGGCAAAGCATTCGATATTCGTCTGATTCCTGAATTTCATGGCGTCTTTAGAGAGGGAATTCGGAGCTCCAAAGTGCCTGATTCCACTAATGGCAGTCATTCAGCAGAACCAGTAAAAGCTGAGGCTGGTGCTCGACTAGCGGGAATTAAATGAGCATGTGGCCCCATTTACGGCCCACACAGACATATACACCAACAAGTTAAGAGAATGGCAGCAAGCGGGATCGAATGTATCAGTGTTACACCTTCGCAAGACATACCTTCAAGTAAGCGTGCACAAATCACAGTGGCCCTATTAAACTACTAATCAAGAGACAAAGGTATTGCCTGACCCGCATGGGGTTTGGACTCAATAAGGTACCGTTCATCATGCAAACAATTGTTGATGTTATCTTGACGAAGGCTAAGCGCAATATCCGCTTATATTGATGATGACTATGTGGACGAGAATGTTGTGCTGGCACCACATGTGAAGGAGCATCTCTACGACTTCAGACTTCTCAGCAAAAAAACAGAGAGACTGCAGGATGGTGTGAAAGTCTAAGGAGAGGATAATACTCTGAATTGGAGAAGAGGGAACAAAATCCCATATATGCATCATGTCTTCACCATGGAACATTTTATTTTTATTATGTAGCAAGTTGGTTGGACACCTTTACATGGGTCATTGGCTTCGTGTTGCCGTGGCATTCATCAAGAGGAGAGGATCTGACGGAAGTACAGGGTACGATGACAAAGTAAATAACGCCCTTCTCAACACCATGATCAAGGAGGTCCTCCCCAAAGTCCACAAAGAAGACCCGGTGCAAGGCAAATGTTGTGTTAAAAGCCAAGACTTTTACGTCTGGGCCACGCAGGCTCTCTAGCTACTGATGTGTCATTGATATATAATAAGACTGTGATAGAGGGTGCATGCGGGTTACGTGCAGGAAAAGACTTCCAACATATTAACCGAGCAGAACTCGATGCCATCATTGAATGAATGAACTTGGCAATTCTTTAGAAGATGATCATCTTGCACTTAATTACTGATTTCACAAATGGATTTCAAGTATCCTTACCGGCAGAGCCAGCGTACAGACCAAAGTTACAAATGAGATGCTCATCCGACGGCGTCTTGACACAATAATGAAATTAGTGAAGGAATATGCACTGTCGATGGATGTATTCTTGGTTGAATCTCGCCGAAACAAGGTGGATCCATTAATGAGAGTGCATCAGTGATGGCTTGATGCAATTAAGAGGAACACTGAACGTGTGCAACCTGCCTAAACTACATCTATGTCTCAGTCGGTTGGGACCAGATCAAAATTGTTCACCTACAATGCGGTCATCCTGGTGCGAAACACTTTACTAAACAAATAAAATCTGGGGATTTTAAACCTACTGTGAGAACCGTCGTGTAAGAATGCAGAGTGTCAGTCGTTCGATCCATCACCAATACACCCATCAAAGAGGGATTTAAATGTAAAAAAAACACGGCATTGAATAACGAGGAATATCACTCATTACAATGGGACCCATTTTTTGACATTGATTGACTGCGGCCCCACTCAGTTTGTCGTCTGGCAACGCCTTGCTCTGCAAGATGCGATAAGTATAATCAACTAGCTAAGGACTCTTTTGTATGAACGAGGTCCGCCTTCAGAAATTCTAATGGATAATGACACTGCTTTTCAGAGCAGCTTGTTAAAAGCCTTCATGGATGAATGGAGAATCAAACTTAGATTTCCTTGAGCATATGATCCTCCGGTAATGGCATCATCGTGCAATGTCATAGAAGTGTAAAAAGGATGTCAGCCAGAAAAAGGTGTACTATACCGGAAGCAGTATGACTTATCCTCTGCTACAGCACCTGCCAATATAGCCTATCAGTACCGCATATGGCTTAAAAGAATTGACTAAACAGCGGCACCAAGAGACAATTGGTTACCGAGTGTGTTATCCGCACAGACGATCTATCACAAAGTATGGAGTGGCGTGTGTGACTGGGAGCACCAGTACGCAGAATATATGTTCGTAGAATGCCACGCCATGTGAGTGACTTGTGACCCATAATGAGACCAGGCCTGCCAATAGCTTGCTTTGATACACCTATGGAGAGAGATTTGTGACCACCAATGAGACGCTGGTGAGCAGACACCCAGTGTGGATATAGATAGTGGCTTATCCGATGACATTCCAGATGAAGACACAGTGAGTGTGTGTACTATTCCTAATGAAGACACAATGACTGTGCTGCTGCGCAGAAGCACATGGCCCAAAAAAATCACCCTCGAAGTGTTCTATGTGTGATCACAGGATCAGGAAAAAATGTTGCAGTAATTCTTCTAACGCTCTTACCTCTAAAATACAGAAGGTCTTCTCTGTCTGCTACCGATACCGTGGGGGCTAGAAGAAGAAGTAGTAGAAGATGAAGAAACAACAACGATGCTTACTTTTCCTTGTAAGAAGAACACGTGGTTGGTTATATTGTGAAAAAGGCGAGACTAACCACAAGAATTCTCGAGACTTCAAAGGGTTTAAAGACCAAACCAGGACGGATAGGGGTTCGTGCTTTTGCTCAAAGCAAAAAAAAACGGTGATAAAATAGAAAAGTTCCTTTAAAAAGAGAGTTCCGGTGTGTTCGGTAGAAGGGTGCAGCAGTTTTTATTTTACATCTTTACTTTCCCGCATCTTTTTTTCTATCTTTGCTTTTCTTGCAAATTTTTTCATCTTTCGCCTTCTCGCATCTTTTTTTATCTTTGTTTTTTTCGCATCGTTTTCGTCCCCTTTGTTTTTGTGTATTTTTCTCCATCTTTGCTTTTTTACATCCTTTTTTCCATCTTTATCCTTCTCGCATCATTTTTACTTCTTCCCTTTATCAACATTTTTGCATGTTTGATTTTTTTTTTTTTTTGCAATTCTTTTTTCTGTATTTGCTTTTCTCATATCTGCAGCAAGACGAGACAGCACCATCCTTTCTGTAAAGTCCTGGATGTATAGGAGATAACTGTAGTTTGTTTGAAGCATTGCTGATATATATATATATATATATATATATATATATATACTGGTACTATTAAGGCTTAAGACAATACAAAAAACTAGAATAGTGAAAAAACAAATAAAATAAATATTGGTCTGTTCGTCTAAATTTTACACGAACAAAATCGTTTTAGACTTTTTCTCACAACTTGCCCTGAACTATGTTCAGTTTCTGTTCTGTCTCCTCTTGGATCTTCCGACAATTCTGTTGTATCAATTAAGATAAAAATGAAATGTAATAAGTCCCCAAACGTACCCCTCCATCGTACAGTATATCGATACACTAAGGCTGACTGGGGTAGCTTACGTACATTTATATTGGATCTACCTCTGCATTCCATGTTTAAAAAGGATGTGTCCTCTATAGTATCAGACCTGACCGAATAGTTAATTGTAGGTATAGACCATTTCATACCCTCGAAATAGTTCCAGCAAAAACCTAACAGCCAGAATGTGCTGCTGCCATTGCGCACAGAAATCACCTTTTTCCACTGCTTCCAACGTAATAGATGTATGGAAACTAAAGCCGCTTTCAGGACTGCCAGCAACCATTGTAAGAAAGTAATAAAGAACGCAAGAGAATTGTATGCTCAATCCGCCAAGTCCAAAGTAGCTGAGCAGTGGCTTGGTTCCCACCAGTTTTGGCAAATAGCAAACAGAATCCTGAACAAAAGTGTGTGCTTTATCCCAACTATTATCAATAGACCTGAGGTAATCTCGTCAGCATCAGACAATGCCAAACTCTTTGCCAAGAACTTTGCAGCTAATTCTCCCCTTTGCGACCAAGGCCGCCAACCTCCAATATTTCCTCCTGTATCAGAAAACACGCTATGTGATATACGTATATCTGTACGTGATGTTGCCAAGCTAATCAAAAACCTTGATTCCAGTAAAGCAACTGGCGCTGACGGTATTCCAAGTATAGTGCTCAAAAAATTCAACCAGAACTAGCGCCCATACTTACAAAACTGTTTAAACGTTGTCTTAAGGAGAATAGCTTCCCATCACCCTGGAAAATTTTCTCAGTATGCCCTGTATTTAAGAATTCAGGTGATCGCTCATCCCCCTCTCAGTACAGGCCAATAAGTCTTCTGTGCGTCATGAGTAAGTTGCTGGAATCTGTGTTAAATACAGAAGTAATCAACCATCTCAACAAAAATAATCTTTTTAGTGACACACAATATGGTTCCGTTCTGCAAGACCTACAGCAGATGTGCTTACTATTATATCTCATAGAATTAGCCAATCTCTCGACGGAGGCAACCTTTCTAGGGCAATTGGTCTTGACATATCTAAGGCCTTTGATAGGGTATGGCATAAAGGTTTACTTCACAAGATCTCTAGCTACGGTATAGCTGGAAATGTCTTAATTATTAAATCATTTCTTTCTGATAGGTTCATAAGAGTAGTAGTTGAGGGGCAAAAATCTGAAGCTCACAGTATTAATGCTGGTGTCCCTCAGGGGTCCACCTGGGCCCAACTCTTTTCCTGATCTACATTAATGATCTTTCAAATCACATCCTTACATCATTTGTAGACATTTATGCTGATGTCACTACCATTTATGGTAGCACATCTAAGACAGTAAACGACCAAGTTCTCTCCAATTCTCTCTCCTCTGATCTTGAGCACGTGGTACAATGGGGAAAGGAGTGGCTGGTTACTTTTAATACATCTAAAACCAAGCTTCTCTTTACATCATCAACATTTTGATCTACATCTGGCATCAATTGAAATGAATGGCTCTCGTCTTCAGGAGGCTTTACGTTTTGACAAGCTTCTTGGCTTGACCATTACTCCTGATCTTAAATGGAACACGTACATCAAATCTGTTGCCACGGCCGCTGGAAAAATAGTGGGCTCTTTCTATCGATCCAGTAGATATCTCACTGCTGATGCAATTCTCTATCTATATAAGAGCCAGGTACGTCCAAGGATGGAATACTCTTGCCACATCAGGGCAGTAGCTGCTAGAAAGGACTTGCCCTGCCTTGATAGAGTTCAGAATAGACTTCGTAGCCTCATAGGAGATGCCCTTTTCTCTTCGCTGCAACCTCTATCTCACAGAAGAGATGTTGCGAGTTTGGCTCTGCTTTATCGTTATTTTCATGGAAAGTGTTCGACTGAGCTTCAGTCTATGGTCCCCCCTCGCCAAACTTTAACAAGAAACACTCGTTTAGCTGAAAATACTATCAATAATTCCCCCCACTCTTTATCTGTGTCTAAACCTAAACGTAGATTCCATGAAAAAAGCTTCTTTCTTAGAACTGCACACCTGTGAAATTGTCTTCCGTTTTCCTGCTTTCCAGCTGACTACAATATGGTTGTGTTCAAGTCTAACGTAAATAAGTTCTTGATGAGCCGTTCCATATAAGTTATCAAATTTACCGAATTTTCATTACTAATGATTACTATATTGTCCAATTTCTACTGTTCACTCTTTGACCCTTATCCTCGAATGGCATCTTGGCCTTGATAATGTGGTAATGCCTGTGTAAAAATTTAAAAAAAAGACTCAAGAAAAATATTTTCTAGACTCTAGAATAAGGACATTTTAAAGACGGCAGTCATCTTTAATTTCTTCTCTAGTCATGCTTTTGCAATTGTGGTACCGTCTTCTTTTTTAAATAGTATTTTCAAGATAAATTCAAGTTTTAGGACATCCTTTGTTATTAAATTGTTAGGGTGAAGTACAGAATAATTACAAAACACCTTACCCTCCCCATGTTAAGAATGGCTTTCTAAATCATAACGTTATTATATCAGCACGATAACATACGTGTCAATACCTCCTTCCATTTGAAATAAAAATGCACAGACAAGAGAACTTCGAAATGAATGTTGTTTTACTATAAATGCGGCGTCAGTACATGATTAGTTAGTTCAGTTTCAGCTAAAATTAAAATTAAATTTTTTAACTTAAAAATATATTTTTACGTTTTAAATCCTTAAAAATATAATTAGAAAATGATTAACCATAAAATGGTTAGAAAAAACAGGATTTTTCTTAAAAACAATTAAAGTAATATAAACATTAAAAACTTCGAACTGTGTTTATTTACAACACAACATAAGAACCGACAACGCCTTGTTCATCAACAACGAGATTATATTTTCAAATTGTTTTTATAAAAATGAACTTGAAAATATTTGTTTAAGTTTTTAATGCTTAAACAAAATAATAAACGAAAAAAAGTTTTGCAAAAACACGAGTTTTCTTAAAAACAGTTAAAGTGATATATTTTTATATTGCTTTTCTTTATTATTAAAAAATGGTTATGCATTTTTATTAAAATGTTGGCAGGCGTGGTCGACGCCGAATTGTCCCTTTGCTGAATCGGCCACGACGTCGAAACGTTTCATTCTTATTTTAAAGATAAAACATTAATAGAGACGCCCCTCCATGGGATTAATGGAATATCTCATGACGTCACTTCCTCTGGTGACTTCACTTCCGGTAACGAGTACCTGTGCCCGGCAGTCAGAGTTTGGTACGCGGCTAAGCAGGTCGCGTGCAAACGCCCAGCAATTAAGGAATGGTATTGCTCAATTCGCCTTGCCTGTAATATATGTGAATACATGTTTGTTTCTAAGAGTCCTGTGTCCCTTTCGTTTTTATTACCATTTAACACCATAACAAACTGGCGACGAACGGAGTCGACCTTCACACGGGTTTACTCCACACAAAAAAAGGAAAATTTGACTTCAAAAGAACTTCAGATTTACAAGCTAAGAATTCGGCTGGCAATTACTTTCTAAAAACAAAATTCTAAAAACAAAAAAAGAAACGAAGGTAAGGCAAAGCTCTCGACTCAATTGTAAGTAATCTTTTCGTCTCTATATATAAATTGAAAAGAACTGTACCAAACGCATTTTTGGTAATGCCGTAAAAAGTAATGTGATTGCTTGTTGAAAAAAAAGAGAAAAATATTGACCCAAATTCACTAATTGTAACTTGTATGCTATTCATTTTTATGCAAAGTCGGATATTTTTCAAATGAAGAAAAAAGGGGTTTTTGCCTCTTCTTTTTGCTGCTAACTTTAGGCAAAATTTTTAACTGGATGAAAATGTTTTTTTCCCCCTTTCTTCTTACTAAAGTAGTACTGAAAGGAAAGACTTTTCCATTGAGTGGAATTTTCTTAAATATTCTATTTTTAACTGACTGTTCTAAAGTAAAAAAAAAATGTTTTTCTTTCTTGTGGGGACAAGAAACCCCCTCCCCACACAGATAAAAAAACTAGCTATTTTGGTTAACTTCCGGACAATTCCATAATTGTTTTTATTCTTTTGCAATTGTAGTGTATCACTGTATATATATATTTTTTTGTTAAGCAAGAAAAGTTTTTTGTCCACCCTTATTTTGGGTTATCTCTAAGGTTGTTACCAAGAAGCAAGGGATACTTTGCTCCCTCCTCATACGCACACACTCAAGGAAAGGGTATTTTCTTTTTTTATTATTTTATCTCTTTTCTCCAGTGAAAAACGGAAATAATTTTTTCTCCTGCGCTTGGAAAAGCCATTACAAGATGGAGGAGGTTAAAGCAGTATTAATACGGCTAATCAACGCCCAATTGGACCAGCAGCAGAAAGCTGAGAAAAATTTAAAAGAACGTGATAAACAGCTTCAATTACAATTTCAAGGGAGGCAACAAGCGTTGGAGGAGAGAATGCTACTCCAACAACAGAGGCAAGAAGAGCTATTGTTAAAAATGTTCGATAGAACGGAACACAGGGACGACAGCTTTGCTTTTTTCCAAAGTACAATATGGAATGCCATACAAACGTTCAACTACCAATATATATATATATATATATATATATATATATATATATATATATATATATATATATATATATATATATATATATATCCAGGCTTAAGGTATTCTAAAGTAAGAATAATGAACTCAACGAGGTTGTTAGATAGTGCTCGATAACAAGAGCAAAATATTTTTTATTATTATTCGAACGTAAGCAGCAGTTACATTTGGTCGCTATATATATATTTATCGCTAAATATTGACCACAAATATGATGGTTAAATAAAGAAAAAAGTGAAAAACGAAGGCTAGCTAACCAGGTTTCGTTCCTCACTCAAGAGTTAAATCGAAGAAAATTGCGATTTAAAAAATTGTCATGAATATGGCGGGGGAGAAAAAAATAAGTGGGGAAAAATTACATAGAAATCAAATCAAGTCTTATGTAATATTTTTCTCCGCTTATGTTTTTTTTTTTTTTTATCATCATGCTATCATATTTAGCCATAATTAAATTTTGTACCCTAAACAGAATTTTCAAATATATATATATATATAGTAGAAAAGTTTATTCGGGGTACAAAATTTATATATGACAGAAAAGAGAGTTCTTTTAAACCCGAGACGTCTTTCGCCATCCTCATCAGGGGCAAATAATGGCATTTTTGATCTTTAAAAAAGAAAATAGTTGGAATAACTTAAAAAATAAGGTGAAAATGAGAAAGACATATTTACAATTACCATAAAATAAATATCTATATATATGCATGTAGGAAAAATTACATGATGAAAAGAGTAGTCTGATTAATTCAAATAGCGCAAACGTTAAAGGGTTGGTCTGCAATACAACAAAACAAATAAAATATATAAAAATAAACATTTTTTAATTTATTAAATTGGTGTTGTATTCCAACTGTTTATGTTATTAAGAAAAAACATAGTCTAATATGAATCCCAACTCTTTGGGGTAAAAATTCATAACAAGATCAGACGAGAAGGGTTTAAACCATTTTTGAGGATAGCTCCTTCACTGTTGGTATAAGGTATGACCTAGTGGAGTTCTAGGAAGTCAACCTCCATAGGGTTTGCCATCTCACTCTTTGAGAAGAGGTTAGTTTATTGCTCTTCGCCCGAACCGACACTACTGGGGAATGCTCTTCCTTAAGGGCGTTGGTTTCAAATTCATATTTTCCGACTTTGTGTCGCACTTCCTCCAGTCGGACGGAGATAAATAAAATGTAATCCAAAACGCAACTATTGATTATGGAAGCCTAAAAGGGAAACCATTGATCCAATACACAGATGTACAAATACATCCGTTCTATTCACAATAAGCATAATACCGCTTTCGTATACAAATTCGCGATTATGCATTTCCGTACATTTCAATATGCATATATGCAGATGCGTGTACAATCGCAGAAAACCATTTTGTTGATTCACACTTGCATATACAAACGGATTCCATAATTTGCACAAGTAAAAAAAAAAACATTTAAAAAGAAAAAAACTACCAAGAGAAGGATTTTATTAATGCAATTTCCAACTTTCAGACATTTAGACGACTATGAAAAATGGAATCTGATTGTTTCTTATTTCAGCATTTTCTGTTCAAGAATTCTAGCAACGGTGCATGCGCACATTAAGAAGTTTACAGAATTTGAGAATCTGCTGATGATATCATCGACAATTGTTAGAATTCTTTTTTTTAAGAACTCTGGTTTGCTGTATTATTTGCTTTTTTGTTTTGTTTTGTTCTTTTTTCGTAATAGCAAGACTTTTTTTATATCAAGCAAGTTAGTTAGTTGCAGGCTCAATGGAATAAAGCCTTGGCAAACTCAAATACGAATTTTCAAAGTGCTTTTGTATTTCAGGAAAAATAGGATAACATAATTACTTGAAACGAAATGAATTGATATTCTGCTGGCAGTCTCAGGTAATGGATTCTATATGGGTGAGAATTCTTTCTGTGATAATGACTCTATTGGTTTAACGCAGGAAACTATAATTTCTTCATTTTTATTCGTTCAAGAAAAAAGTAAGAAAAAGATCTAAATCATAAAAAACAACTTTAGTAACAATTAAGTGATCTTGTTTTAAAAACGCCATTGATATATACTTATATATATATATATATATGAAGTAATTTGAATAATTAAAAGCAATAAACCGTTTGGAAAGCGATATAATGATTATTTTTTGTTTGCTTTACATTTTGCTGATATAAGCCTTCGTCAGAATTAAGAGACACACACACATTATATATATATATATATATATATATATATATATATATATTATACATTTTGTATAAAAAGTACGAAGAATTAATAAAACATGTTAAAACACTTTAAGAAGAGTTAAAAACATTTAATTTTCAAAAAGGAGACACATTTCCTATTTGGTTTTATTGGGCTTTTACATCTGGTTAGCATTAATTTATAAATATTAATTCTTTAATATTTTTAATATATTTTAAGTTTGCTATTTTGGATTACCTTTGTAAACTTAATTCTAATTCTTATTTCATATGTGTGTGTGTGTTGTGGTGGCACACATTCATTTGCATATGTAGATAGTAATTACACATGAATAGGAAGACTCAGTTAGTCTGAGTGTGTGTTCACCAGAAGCCACCGAAAGCCGCCGAGAGCAGATGTTTCTCCAGCAAAGACTCTCTTATTTGACACCATTATGTAAATATCCTGTAATATACCTTTTCCTAATGCACTTCTTATTTGATCTACCTTTGTTTGTTGAGTCGTCATTTGTATTGCTTTCTACGTTACTTGTTTTAACCTGCAAACTTAACAACATGTATATATATATATATATATATATATATATATATATATAGTGTGTGTGTGCTAGTTCTTTGTCTTTTTGATGGAGTCGATGCGATGCTAAGACGGAATCTAGGATGAAGGTTTCAGTAAAAAAACTTGCATGCGGCAGCGTTGTAACGTTACACACGGAAACAATGGCAATAAAAGAATTCGACTCACTCTATTACTTGTTGATACAATAGATTTCGCGCTATTTGCGTTTTGAATTTCTAACGGCTATGTTCGTTGGGAAAGTAAAAAAAAAAAAAAAAGAAATATTGTTCACCATTCACTAATAACATCCAATGTGAATGCACTTAAAGCCGGTCGGAGGTTACAGAGGCCGAAACGTTGTGGAAAAAAACAACCAAGATGAGAATAATAGTTAAAATAATACAATAAGAAAATAATTTGTGAATTGCATTGTATGGCTTTCCTAACGGTTTATATATTTTTAATAATATCAAATTCCCTGTACATCAACAATGCTTTTAAAAAGAACACTTAATTTTAGAGGAATATTGTGTATTTTGCTTGAAGCATCGTGCGAAATGTGCAAGGAATGTGTTTGAGGGCTCTAACTATGCAGTTTATGGAAACGGTCTATGTAGTAAATAAATAACGATGAAAATATTGATGGAATTTAAATAATTTTCAATTGCACATATTTATTTTCGAACATAGTGTGTCGCAGAAAGTTGTACATGTGTGAATTTCCCAAACATTTTGAACAAAGATCACTTCCCCAGGGAAACGTAAACAGCTCTTGGACGTGGCTACATTTATTTGTGTCGGCAGTGAAATTTGGATGTTGGATTCAAGGGTCAGTCCTACAGTCGAATCGGCGCGAATAGTTCAGTTTCCGGGATATGGATTTGGTTTATATGATTCTTAGGTACTGTGTACATTATTATAAATTTTCTTTCTATTTTTTATTGTTGTTACTGTTCAATTTGTTTAAATTATTTATTTAGAAGTGTAAATGTGTATGCGTGTCAATCAGAATCGGTAAAAGGAAAGAAACTGGTGTTGCAAGATGTAAAGTAATTCCTTAAATTTTGCTGCACTGAAACATTCGACCCAGACTTTGTTTTAGCATCACACGCATCAACCCCAATAAAAAAATATCAATCTCTCTTTTAGTTTGTTCGATATATCTGTAAAATTCAAATTGGAGGTAGCATTTTCGTAATTGCATCGTATATTTTTTCTAACGGTTTATTATTTTTTACAATTCAAATCTTCTGAACAGAATTTCGTTTTCTCAAATTTCAGTTCTTTGTATAGATACGATACAATATGTGGCACATGGCCGATTTTGATGATATGGAGACTTGCAGGTTCTAAAAGATTTAACCATAAATAATAAAGTAGCAGTTTTTGTTAGAAGGTTAATTTGATAATTTCTCCATTATCTCTAATAACTAGGGCTGTGATAAGAGTATATCGTTTTCATTTTTTTTACTCTCGAGTATATATCCGTTAATATCTTGTATGTTTTTTATATAGACGGATGTGGTTCTCGGTTGATTAAGTGTGTCTAACTGTGTCGGATATATACCCGAGAGTCAAGAAAATGAAAAAGAATATTCTATTGCCAGTCCTACTAATGCCCTTCATTTAAGTGACTTAGAGTTGAATCTATTCCTACCTTGAAATTTGTAATGACTCTTCAAACATTGTCGCACATGCATAATGTTATTTCCTGGTTTGACTGATCATGGCCGACTACTGTGGTTTTCAGTGTTATTCTGTATGCTTCCTGCCTCTTCATATTTGTCCATGAGGCGCTTTATTATAAGTTGGTTGAAACATTTCTCTCTGGAAAGTCACTCTGAAATTGTTGAATTTGTACAACTGATTTCATTGGAAAGAAACCTTTACAATCTTTATCCTCTTTTATTTCTACTTTAGAACCAAATTCTAGGTTCATAGAGATCGTAGCGATAATAAAATTGATACGTGCTTTAAATAATCAACGCTCTGACCCCCATCTGGCATCAATTGAAATGGATGGCTCTCATCTAGGGGAAGCCCCATATTTTGATAAGCTTATGGGCTTGACCTTTACTCCTGACCTGAAATGTCGCTGGAAAAATGGTAGGATCCTTGTACAGCTCTAGAAGATATCTCACTACTGATGCAATTCTCTATCTATATAAAAGCCAAGTATGTCCAAGGATGGAGTACTGGTGCCACATCTGGGCAGGAGCTGCTAAAAACAGCCTATCCTGCCTTGACAGAGTACAAAATAGGCTTCGTGGCTTAGTGGGGGATGCCCTTTTCTCTTCCCTGTAACCTCCCTCCCACAGGAGAGACGTTGCGAGCCTGTCTTTGTTTTATCGTTACTTCCATGGCAAGTCCTTGTCTGAGCTCCAATCCCTGATCCCCACTCGCCAATCTTTCGCGAAAAGCACCCTTCTAGCTGAAACCACTATCAAAAATTTTCCTCACTTTCTTTTTTGTCCTGCTCTTCGCGCAAGGACTAATTTTCTAATTAAAATTAATAAAAATAAATAATTAAATCAGGAAATAAATAGCATCACAAATATAGCATAAAAGTAATAATAAATAAAAAAGGTATCCTCAATTACTTACACAATTAACTAATCACTTCTGTCTGCGATACTAGCCTCTTGCTGCTGCCCTGGTCTTTCTCCCCACCTTGGATAATACTTTTGTTTTCTTTTTGAAAAGAGGAGATAGTTTCTCCCGAAATTAATCAAAGTTTCATACCACCAACCGACTTTATGTACTCCGAACTTGTAAGCAGCTTGGTTTGCTGACTATTATATCGTGAGTAGAGGAGTTATAGATGAATAAATAATTAGACACGTCTCTCGAACGTACTCCTCGTTTTATTTGTTTGTTTTTCCTCACCTTTCTTTCCTTTGCTATTCTGGTCTTTCACATTGCTCTCGGCTTTTCAAACGCGCGCATGTGTGTGTATGTGTTATGACATAGGTAGTGAAATTTGAAAAATGAGCACGCAATAATGCAGCATTATTACACTAACAACACAAGAACAGCACAACAAAAAATGGAACGTATTATCCTTTACATCAGTCGATGTGAAAGAAAAAGGAACCCCTGAATCAGAATGCAAACTGGAATAAGCGATATCATTACCACCATACGAACGGTTAAATATAGGTGACCGGTTAAGATATAAAGAATAAAGGTAAAGGGCTAAAGAAAGGGCCCCTAAGGCAATGGAAAAGAAGTAAAACCAAAACCAGATTGGAGCGACGACCTTAACAGTCAACTGTGTCCTATGTAACCATTTCTAGAAAAGTCCATGGCTTAACAAAAAAAAAAACTAATGATGATACTGCTGATGATGATGATTACAAATGCAAAAAAAACTGCAACATTTGAAATTGTTCTATTTAAACATAACAGCACAATAAAAAGTATTTATCATGCTAGAATAAAAATAATATAAGCAATTATACATTTCTGGATGTTTTGCTAATGGTCTTAGTCCATTGTATGCCTCAGCAATTTGGTCCATATTAAAACACTTACTTCAAAGATCACACTCCTAAAACCATCTACTACCTGTCACTAAACATAAATCTCTAATGGCAATAATTTCTCTGTGTTTGCATGGAATCGCCATTGAGAATTGAGGGCAACAAGAAATTATTTGTTGGTGCTTGTTTTTCTTTATTTGTGTGTCTGTATAAGCATATAGTCACGACAATCAGATGATTTACTTATATTTTATTCATATCCAAATAATGCATATGTAGATATCTATATAAACACCATAACTATCATAACGTCTTCATATTTGTGCATATATTTACAAAAAATAGTTTAAAATTTTAAAGAAAAAGCTCGACGAATGTTAATTCTTAACAACAGAGCATATGTAAATAAACAATAAGAAAGTAAATTCCAATTTTATTCATTGTTTTTTTCAGAATCCAATATATCTACGTAAGTTTACAGTGTGTTTCGTACATGTACAAACAATCAGGTTGGTTGCTTTTGTTTTACGGCATATCAACCCTTTTCAAGTTATTTAATGCTGAATCCAGTGATTTTGAAGAATTTTTTTTAATAAACTATATTTGTTGTTTTCAAGTCATTTTCTATTGAACCCATAGTTAGGACCCTAATAGGTACTACCACTCCAGGTCAGAGTGAACCTAGGAGCAAGGGCAATGAAAGGGTGGCTCCACACTCCCCTAAGCCCGCAAGCTGAAGCCTCACAATCGGATATAGTTTAAGGTCATATCCAGGACCCTAAACAATCAGGGAGATGCATACACATACATACTCCTCTATCTCTCTCTCTCTCTCTCTCTCTATATATATATATATATATATATATATATATATATATATGTACTATCAGAGAGACCCGATGTTGCCCGGTGCTGAATGAGGATGAACAAATGTTCCATGCTTCCAATACTTTTACTGTCATCGAAATTAGTGAAATCGCTCATTCATTAATCAAATCGATTGGTTGCCTGCTTTAGCAGTCGGAAACCTACTACGATCTCACATACCTCCTTACAGTAACTTAGTCTACAATACATTGTAGTCTACATTGCACTGTAGGAACCTTCTGCTGTTTTTATGAAATTATTTTAATCCAATGATTTGAATAAAAGTTAAATATGCTACAGTCAAGTATCATTGTTCGATGGTGCTCTAAACGGAAGCATTCATTTTGAATGTGTCCCTGCCTTATCAAAGATTCAGCTGTTAGTTTTATCTACTGCATAGTTCTACTTGTGTGGTGATAAAACTTATGAAATGCACGTGTGATGTTAGGCTGTACAAAAGTGTTAATTTGGTCAAAATGGTACTGCTCTTTCTTTAATGGGATTTTTTCGATTAACGATTTTCGATACTTATCGGAATACCGGGCCAATGAAATAAAGAATCACTATCGATATTTGTAACCGTTTGTCTTCGTATCATTCCACAAATTAAAAGGTAATGTGTTAATCATCTTATTATGAACATTGTGTAACCCTTCCAAAAATATGTACTTCTCCTCCTCTCTATATGTGTTATAACAAATATAAGAACTGCATCTATCACCCTATCATCCTCAGTATATATATGAAGTCCCAAGCATCTCAGAATAGAACTGTATATGTATAAATGTCTCCCTCTCTGTCTCTCCCTCATCATCGTTATATGTATTGGCTCAATATGAATCCCCCGTTATATCCCCTTAATATGTAACTTCATGCAACAGAAGTATTTTAAAAAATCACATCGAAATTGGAAAATTCCTTATCAGTAAACTTTTTTTTTTAATGTGAGTTTCACAATGTTTATTTCAATCTTGTCCATTATTCATTTTTTAAAGTTTAAATGCAAACATTTCTTTTCGGTTAAATTCTTGTTATAATTCTAAAGCCGAAACCATATATAATGACTAGCCTTGGCGCATTGGCTACGAGCAAAATGTAATATCTGTTATCATACTACATTCCATTTGTTCTGTCATCGGTCAGTGATGAAGAAATCGTTCTAAACTGGGGTAATTTTAATCAATGTCCCCAAATAGTGTTCCAATTTGGGGTGATGTATTTTTCCCTCATTAAAAAACTGACTCATTCTGTTCTCATAGGGAAGACATGTAAATAGGGACTACCATTAATAAAAAAAACGTCCCATTCACAAACGTGAACATCCAATAACTGACGTTAAGGAGCAAGCATCCTCAGACATATCTAGTCGCGTACGAGATTTTAGGAAGAAACAAGAATACAGCTGTTGCAAATTACATTATTATCTGCCCTTGGATTTATTTTTTAGTTAGTTTTTTTCTGTCGTTAGGCACATAATTATATAATTTTCCCTTTTTTCCAATTTAGGTGATCAACACATTTTATCCAACGCAAAACAAATTTATTTATCCCATTAGCATAGAAATCCGGAGTCATTGAAGGTTGATTCTGCATCATCTTTTGAAGTATTTTTTGCACAGGAAGTTGTCGAGATGCTTGAAAAAGTGATAATCGGTGGGCGAAAGGTACAGTAAATATGGTGGATGAGGCAGGTCAGTTAAGCAACATGTGGGCAAGTGTTGTCATAAAGGAAAATTGGTCCCTTCATATTGACCAATCCCGGGCACATGCGGTAGAGCTTCTGGTGCATTTCGTCAATTTGTCAGCAGTACTTCTCCACCGTAATCATTGCGTCCAGATTAAAGAAGCTGTGATGGATGAGATTGGCTGCAAACTACAAAACAGTCACCACAACTTTTCTTGGTGTAATTTCAGCTTCGAGAAGTGTTGTGGAGATTCTCAGGTATCCGACCACTGTGCAGAAGGAGCATAGAAGGCACCTCAAAACGACGATTTTTTTTTAATTATCATTCAATTCATGCGGCACCCATTTATCCAAAGTTTTTGACTTATTTGCTTTAAATGACGATTGATTGTTGAGTGATCCACCTTGCCTTCAACAGCAACTTCTTATGTGGTTTTGTGAAGATCGGTTTCAATTAAGGCTTTCAAATGTTCTTTATCAACCGCAGTCTGCCGGCTGTGACCGTTTTCATCTTCGAGACTATCGTCACTATTGCAAAATTTCTTAAACCACCATTCTACCCCACATTCGTAAGTGTCCTGGGCCAAACCCATCATTGATATCACGAGATATCTCGGCAGCTTTTCGGCTTAGTTTGAACTGGAACAAGAAATTCGTTCGGATTTGAATTGTGTCCATGCTGTCAAAAAGCCTGCAAAAAGAGATTGAGAACAGTAACGAATAACACGATTCGATAGTGCGAAAAACTCGCCTGAAAATGATATATAACATGGCTATAAATGTCAATGAATTCAGAAATCATATATAAAATTAACGTATGTGAGAAAACGATTTTGTTTTTGCACCAACCTAATATATAAGGACAAATTGAGGCAGTTGAATTTTTGACAGCTAACATGAGCATTAGAACTGAGATTTTTTGGTGTTCATTGCGGTCAGATAGAAGAGGAGTTTTGTTAATTTTTTTATAGGAGTACACTGTTATTTTTTTTTATAGGAGTACACTGTTATTTTTTTTATAGGAGTACACTATGTTATTTTTTTTATAGGAATACACTGTTATTTTTTTTTATAGGAGTACACTATGTTATTTTTTTATAGGAGTACACTATGTTATTTTTTTTATAGGAGTACACTATGTTATTTTTTTTATAGGAGTACACTGTTATTTTTTTTATAGGAGTACACTATGTTATTTTTTTTTATAGGAGTACACTATGTTATTTTTTTTATAGGAGTACACTATGTTATTTTTTTTATAGGAGTACACTATGTTATTTTTTTTATAGGAGTACACTATGTTATTTTTTTTTTATAGGAGTACACTATGTTATTTTTTTTATAGGAGTACACTATGTTATTTTTTTTTATAGGAGTACACTATGTTATTTTTTTTTATAGGAGTACACTATGTTATTTTTTTTATAGGAGTACACTATGTTATTTTTTTATAGGAGTACACTATGTTATTTTTTTTATAGGAGTACACTGTTATTTTTTTTTATAGGAATACACTATGTTATTTTTTTTTATAGGAGTACACTATGTTATTTTTTTATAGGAGTACACTATGTTATTTTTTTATAGGAGTACACTATGTTATTTTTTTTATAGGAATACACTATGTTATTTTTTTTATAGGAGTACACTATGTTATTGTTTTTATAGGAGTACACTATGTTATTTTTTTTATAGGAGTACACTATGTTATTTTTTTTATAGGAGTACACTATGTTATTTTTTTTATAGGAGTACACTATGTTATTTTTTTTATAGGAGTACACTATGTTATTTTTTTTATAGGAGTACACTATGTTATTTTTTTTTATAGGAGTACACTATGTTATTTTTTTTATAGGAGTACACTATGTTATTTTTTTATAGGAGTACACTATGTTATTTTTTTATAGGAGTACACTATGTTATTTTTTTTATAGGAGTACACTATGTTATTTTTTTTATAGGAGTACACTATGTTATTTTTTTTTATAGGAGTACACTATGTTATTTTTTTATAGGAGTACACTATGTTATTTTTTTTATAGGAGTACACTATGTTATTTTTTTTATAGGAGTACACTATGTTATTTTTTTTATAGGAGTACACTATGTTATTTTTTTTATAGGAGTACACTATGTTATTTTTTTTTATAGGAGTACACTATGTTATTTTTTTTATAGGAGTACACTATGTTATTTTTTTATAGGAGTACACTATGTTATTTTTTTATAGGAGTACACTATGTTATTTTTTTTATAGGAGTACACTATGTTATTTTTTTTATAGGAGTACACTATGTTATTTTTTTTTATAGGAGTACACTATGTTATTTTTTTATAGGAGTACACTATGTTATTTTTTTTATAGGAGTACACTATGTTATTTTTTTTATAGGAGTACACTATGTTATTTTTTTTATAGGAGTACACTATGTTATTTTTTTTATAGGAGTACACTATGTTATTTTTTTATAGGAGTACACTATGTTATTTTTTTTATAGGAGTACACTATGTTATTTTTTTTATAGGAGTACACTATGTTATTTTTTTTATAGGAGTACACTATGTTATTTTTTTTATAGGAGTACACTATGTTATTTTTTTATAGGAGTACACTATGTTATTTTTTTATAGGAGTACACTATGTTATTTTTTTATAGGAGTACACTGTTATTTTTTTTTTATAGGAGTACACTGTTATTTTTTTTATAGGAGTACACTATGTTATTTTTTTTTTATAGGAGTACACTATGTTATTTTTTTATAGGAGTACACTGTTATTTTTTTTTTATAGGAGTACACTGTTATTTTTTTTATAGGAGTACACTATGTTATTTTTTTTATAGGAGTACACTATGTTAACAGATATCTAGTTTTTCATTACTTTCATAGATATGTACCCTCTGTCCAATTACTGGAGTCAAGAAGACGTTTCTTCCGCCATCTCCAGTTGTTAATCTTTCAAGGAGAAAACAGACTACAGGTGTGAACCAGAAAGCTAGAAAATGACCCCCACCTTCTATTATTGAGATGGGAATCCCCCCCCCCTTGTTAAGCCTTTCCGTGAACAGAAGTGGATCTGGTAGAAGGCACTCAGGTGCGTGAAGTGATAAAAAAGCTGCTATGACTATAGGGGGTTGCAAAACCGACCCAATCATCTACAAATGAAGATAATACGATACCATACTTCTATTTTTGTTCTCGTCTTACCCAATCGAACCCAATCAGTGTAGCTTAAAATATATGATAACAAAACACGAGTACATAAATGGAAACTGTTGCTTTTAAGAACACTTAATACAGCGAAAAGAACCAAACAGCTCTTGGAGGATACGGCTGTTACAGTACGTGTATAGAGCAATATCAAATATGCACCTGAAACAGACAACCGGATGTGCGCTATTTTTCAACCGAAAAGCGGAAACTACAATAATGTTCCAAAAAATTGATATTTATAATCAAATTAAAATTTATTGATTAACAAAACGAAGTATTTTATTTATTTTACTTTTAACTTAACTCCCAAATTTCCATATTTAAAAATAAATCCATATTTATTTGCATAAATCTCCATATTTCTATTCATCGGAGGTTCGCAGGTCTGAAGTCTTCAGATTTTCGTATCAAGGCGGAAGTCTTAAATTAGCCAACGAATTTAAAGTGAAAGTTAGTGAATCTATTTTTGGAGAAACATTTCAGTGTTGAATAAAATGAGCAATTAGCCGAAACCCAGATAATAACAGCAGAATTTGTCACACCAAAACTAGTTTAAGAAGAGTCTAATTAAAGACGAATTAATTACATCAATTAATAATCTAATTAGATTTTTCTCTGCTTTCTTCTTTTAGATTTCTTTTTCTTTCTTTTTTTTTTTTTTTTGCTTTATATTAACGGAATTTGTACAGTAAAGATATATTTAGAGACAACTACACGAAAAAAAAAGACATTCAATAGATTCTCAATGCACAGATTTAAGTCAACTCCACAAGTATTGGTACCGTTTGCTGTTCCCATCAAAATAATCTTCCAAGTCGGTTATTGGAATTTCTTTCTTTTCGTTCTTTTTTTTTTTTTTTTTTTTTTTGCTTGTGTACTTTTAAAATATAAACAATATCCACCACTCCCGCAGTGTAAATAACAAAAAAATATATAAAAAAATATCACAGTTATCAATTTGCCAATTAAAATGTAATGTACACAGTGAGGGTTGAAGATATGTGTTGCATGAAGAGAAAATACGGCAGTGATACAATAGGAGTGTAATCCGACTCTTACAGACAGGCTTAGTTCTGGTGATTTCAGAGGAAGCTTACGTCTCGACAGTATATGCAGATGTGTCTAAAACAGAAGATGTCAATTTTATAGCCATATTAAAAGAATGGGGGAGAGTTCTTGAGTTAGTAGATGTAGCAGAACGGTTTAGGTATCAGATCCAGCTCACAGGGAAGGCCAAGGAAAACATGAAAAGAATGGACTTGAGGGGAAGGGGGATAAAGAAAGATCCGGCGAGAAACAGGTTAGTTTGGAAGTATATTTCTTAAAGCTTTACAACGCATCCAAATATGGAAAACTGACGTTAAACAGAACATAATAATCATCGTGATGATGATGAAACGGTCATATATATACTAGCATATCTTTTCTATTAATACTGTTATCATTTTTGGGCTGGTGAATCTATGTTGCATTTAAAGATGCAAAAACGCATCTGTGATTTAATTGGCTCCAACCTTTCTTTGTTTCTGCAACTAAAGACGTGATGATGCTAGTTTTAGTCTTTCCTATAAGCATTATTATGTGGTCTCCATAATTTTTTTTATCTCTTCCTTGCTACTTTTATTTGAGCTCATTTGACTTGTTGATCTATTAGTCTCCATCAATTCGCTTTTTCAGTACCTCCTTGTAATATGGTTTCGTATTCCAGTAGCTTCTTTTCAAGAACTGCAAGATTGTGGAAATCTATTCCTGCTGACTGATTTCATTTTAGCTTATAGCCTTTTCAAGACTGAGACTAATAATCATCCCCTATCTTTGCATTAATCATTTTTTTCGTTTTTCTAAGCTCCTTATATTAAGTGGCTTCATGCCATGCCTGGAGCAATTACCATAATAAAGCCAAAAAAAAAAAAACAAAAAAAAAAACGAAGATTGGGAGATTACAGAGAAGAGACTTTGCTAGTCTTTCTTTACTCTGTCATTATTTTCATGGACTGTGATTGACTAAACTCCAGTCTCTCGTAAGACATTCACAGCAAGAACTCAGCGACCTAGTCTCACTACATTTTTTTAAAAAAATCTCTGTGTACCTAAAAGCAACCCAAATTTCTATGAATAGATACTCATGTGTTTGATAATCGGAATTGGAATTATGCAAATACATTTCCAGATCTCATTCGAATCTCGTTTTTCTGAACAACTTAAAATTCAAATAATTTTCTTTTTAATTTCTGTTTGATGTTTTGGGCGCTAAAGAAAACAAAAGAAAAAGGAAACGAACAAGAAAAAGAGAAAAAGAAGAATCATATATGCTTAAAATTTTTCTGTTGTATATTATTTTTTTATATTTGAACTGTTCGTCGCGTCCCTTATGGAAAATATGTTTGTTTTTTTTATTCTACCAATTTTAAACTCTTTTCGGTCCCAAACTAGACCTTTTCTAACGTAACTTTCACCAGGTATAAGGGAGATAACCTTTGATAGTGCTGGACGCGAATTCAAATACGATAAGAATTATTTTTATTATTATTTTTATTCTTCTTTATTTATCTTTATTCTTACTATACATACCGTATAACATGTGTCTATTCCTTCAGCCACCCTATTTAATATGGGTGAAGTGTGAATTTCTTTTAATAGTCTGGAGAAACCTACAATATATAAATTTTATTACAAAAAAAACTAATCTATCAGATTGGACAAATTTATTAAATCTAAAACCCAACTCTATAACTCTAATTAAATTATTGTTAAAAACTTTTATATTAACTCGAAATTTAAATTTAAAATTAAAATTTTTAAATCATTTTAAAATTTACAATCAATTCCAATATCGAATTAAATGCTTACTTACCATTATTTCCATTTTATTTTCATAATTTATAATTGATGTTTTATACCATATATATCTTATATTTTACTTTAATTTATTTAAATTTTTAATTATTATATTGGGAAAAAAAGAATATAATTGTAAGAGTTTAGTATAGTATACAGATTACTTAGATTTGATAAGCATTCACCACCAAGAAAAAAAAAACTACATTTTAATTTTAAATTTTTTTAATGAATTTAATATGAAATAAATAATATATGCGATATTGGAATTGATATTTAATTTGAATTAAATTTGAAACCGACGGTATCGATGACTTAGCTTATCTAAACTTTCTGTGAATAAAAATATAAATAATACGCTCTTACTTTCGGAAATTTCCTTACACTAGAACACTCTGCTGGAATCCTTTATTTATTTATATATATATATATATATATATATATATATATATATATATATATATATATATATATATTTATATATATATATATAAATATATATATATATATATAAATATATATATATATATATATATATATATTTATATATATATATATAAATATATATATATATATATATAAATATATATATATATATATATATATATATATATATATATATAAGATAAATAAAAAATAATGAAGAAAGGAAAAACGAAAACGATTGGAATCGTCTATTACAAAAATATAAGGAATATCACCACAGGCACTAATAATATTTAGCCGTAGTTGAAGAGAAGAGAAAGAGAAGGAAGGTATAGGAAAAAAGGCTAAGTTTTTAAGTTTTTCTTTTAGTCATTAATTTGCTTTGCAAATTCAGTGTTTCCTGTTTCAACAGACTTAACTCGAGCTCAATGTGTGACCCAAAGCTCACTTTATTTCTAGTATTTTTTAAAGGTACAAGATGAGGGGATGATGGCTCGGATGGTTTGAGCCCGTGATGAGGGCAAAGAATGACACTGTTGCAAAACTTGACTTCGCATTAGAAGTCAGAGAGGAGTTACTGAGACCAGGCCGATGATGAGATGGGTGGATTTCTATTTAGTCGGCTTTTACTCCAACCATGCCTGTGATCGCGTCGATTAGAGACAAAAACGCTGCTATATATATATATATATATATATATATATATATATATATATATATATATATATATATATCCCAGGATTAATACATAAAAAACGATAAATTAAGGTTTCTAAAATGTCGTATTAAAATTGTGCACTACAAAAATTGAGCCGTTGTTTACGTAAGTCTTCTGCTCTGCAGTTAAACTGTTTCACAAAGTCCTCAGTTTTCTGTTTTCAAAGTATTAACATTAGATGGGCAATGCAGGCGAATCTAAATTTGTACTGGGATATCTGATAGATCTTAATAATATTGCGTGAATTATTAGAAATCCCCCAAAGTATTTGTTTTTAGAAAGGTAATTTGATAGGTTCTGCATGCTGACTTGAGCTGCTGCCGCACCCCTTTTGTTCAATATGAGATGGGAACTGGGGTGGGGCACAGGCAGATTACTGTTGAATCAGTTGATTCATTCAAGCAAAGATTGAAAGTGAGTTCAAAATAATTTCTCTTTCCCTGTGGTATCATTTAGTTGAACAATGAGTCTTTTTCTATTCTATTTTATTTATTGTCTATTATAAATTGGATTTTTGATAGAATAAGTGCATCTGGCCATACGGGATACAAAATTACGATTATCTTTACTCTTTTTCTCACTCGCTTCATCTTACTAATATATATATATATATATATATATATATATATATATATATATATATATATATCTCAGAAGATGGAAACGGCGTTGCCTGCTATTAAATGTAACTTTAAAATGGGCTTAAATGACTTAAATAAAGAAAAAGTAAATGACTTAGAATGACTTTAATGAACTTAGGGATGAATTGAATGACCTTAAGAATTACTTGGATGCTTAAATAATAACTGGTATCCTTCAAAAACAACTTAATGATCTGGAGAAGTACTTGAATGGCTTTGAGACTGACTACTTGTAAAGTGGGTGATCATTTTACATAAAATTAATACAGAAAAGTGATCCCCCACTTTATATCACAATAAGTACAGCATGTAGTTAGAAGAGATACTACACTTTGATCTTGGCCAAAAGGCCAAGAAAAAAGTATTTGGGTATTTATTTGCTCTCCCACCGAGAAAATTAAACACAAGGCCGATTTTTAAAGTGAGGAGTGAAGGGGTAGTGGGGACCAACTCCCCGGGGAGTAGGGGAGCTGGATAGTGACAATTGGTATAAAGGGTTTCCCCTACATTGACCAAGGTCTTATATGCGGGGCTGCCCCCACATATGGTCCTTGCTTGCAGTATCTGCCGGAACAGATACTACACTTTGATCTTGGCCAAAAGGTCAAGAAAAGGGTATTTATTTGCTCCCCCACCAAGCAAATTAGGCACAAGGCCGATTTTTAATGTGAGGCGTGAAGGGGACACGGGGACTAACTCCCCGGGGAGTAAAGGGAGCTGGATAATGACAATTGGTATGAAGGGGTTTGGATTTATTTGCTTCCCCACTGAGCAAATTAGGCACAAGGCCGTTTTTTAATGTGGAAAGAGAGGGAGGGGGAAGGAAAAGGGGACCAGCACCCGATGGGTGGGAAATGGGAGCTGGATAGTGACAATTGGTATGAAGGGTTGCCCCTACATTGACCAAGGTCTTAATATGTGGGGTTGCCCCCCTATATGGTCTTTGCTTGCAGTATCTGCCGGAACAGATAATAATAATAAACTTTGATCTTGGCCAAAAGGCCAAGAACAACTTAAAAAGCTAAGAACAGTATCTATTAAGAAGAGTCCTTTGATCTTAACCAAAAACGCCAAGCACAAAAGTGTTACAGAGAGACCGACCGACAAACCGACCGACAGACCGACCGATGGTGTGACTTATAGAGTCGCTTGCACGTGACTAAAAATGAAATAAAAGAACGGAAAGAAACTGAAACATGTTCATGCGAGTTTTATGTTTTTTTCTAAACAGGTCACTTCTTGAAAGTAGAAAAAAAACACTCGAGCTGAAATCGAACCCAAATCTTAAGGTAGTGAGTCAAGTACTATAACCATTAGGCAATCTTGCCACGACTTGAAAAAGTATTTTCAAATCTACTTATTCCTTACATAAGGAAATTGTCATGTGAACGGTAGGCGCATGCGCAGTCGTGAAATAGTTGACAAACCTACAAATATCCGATGACCCCTCCCAAGTACCAATTTTTCAATTTTGACCCCTTAGCAACCCTTTTTTCAAGATGAAAACGGATTATTAACTTTTTCGTATGTCTAAATATCATATACACCAAATTTCAAGTCTGCAAGTTAACAATTCATTGAATATATAGATTGAGAGTTTTCCTCACACATACACACATTCTCACAATTATATATATCTTAGCAGGCCGCCAGGCATTGCCCGGTCGTAAAATACGCTTAAATATGATATTTTGATTAATGCAGATTTCGTATTTATTATTATTATATATTGGATCCAATATATAGTAATAATTTACAAAGTTTTTAAAAATAACCCTTGTGCCACTACCGAGAATCGAAACCAAAACGTTTAGCTAATAATTTACTTTTTCCTTTGACGTTAATGCCTGTGCAATGAAGACATGTTTGCTGCAAGGCTAAAAATCAAAACATGAACCGATAGCTATTACGTGACGCATGCATATTCATAATGCTGTCGTTCGACCTTCACCTGACAAATTCCATTTTTTTTAATTTTCACACTTTTGCAAAGATAAATAACAAGTATAAATCATGTAGAATATCTGCATGAATATAATTACACGTAATGGTAAACTAAAGATGATCATCTCATGAGAAAACCGAAAAAACCTAATAGGGAATTAATTAAAATGAATGTTTAAAGGAATATGCAAATTAGCTAGATCTTTTGCCAATGAATGCAATTCCAAAACCCACATATAACAAAGTTGTATTTTCTTTTTAAATAAATAGAAAAAAGGGTTTTTAATCTATCTATACTCCTATAAATTCGTTTTTCTTTTGTGTGTATTGATATTCATATTAAGAACCCTCTTTTCTATTTATTTAAAAAGAAAATACACTTTTCTTATATATGGATTGTGAAAATGAATTCACTAGCAAAAGATCAAGCTAATGTGCATATTCTTTTAAACATTCATTTTAATTAATTCCCTATTAGTTTTTTCGATTATCTTATGGGATGATCATATTTAGTTAACTATTACGTGTAATTATATTCATGCAGATATTCTACATGATTTATACTTGCATAATATTTGGGTAAAAAGTTTACAGTAAATACAAATTGATTCCATATATATTTATGTATACGTATATATTTTTATTTAATCCATTAGTCTATCTATCTATATATCTATAAAAATAAAAGTGCCTGTGTGTCTGTGTGTGTACATTTCCCTACGCAATAACTCTGTCAGTTTTTAGTCTACAGACTCAAAATTTGATATACAGGGTACTGAGATTTGGAAAAACCTTTGTAATTGGTTGTCGGCCGGAAATTTGGCTGTTAAGGGGTCAAAGTTCAACGATTTGATATTTGAGAACTCTACCAAACTCCTCCGACAATTTTCGGTCTAAACACTTGAAATTTTAGATATAGGTTCCTTGGACATGGATCTAACTTAATTACTTGATTTGAGCCCAAAACGATAAATGTGTTAAGTGGCATAATAGGGGTCAAATTTAAAAAAAATTGACCTCTCCGGTCTCTAGCAAATTACTCAGACAATTTCTGGTCTAAACATTTGAAATTTTACATAAAGTGTATTCAGAGATAGGGTAATCTTTTTCATCGGTTTGGGTCCAAAACTTTTAGTTACCAATATATAAATGTACATATGTATGTATGTCTTTTTTGCTCAGCATACACCTCCAAACACCCGGGCAACGCCGGGCAACTATGCTCGTCTATACTCCTATAAATTCGGTTTTCTTTTGTGTGTATCGATATTCATATTAAAACCCCTCTTTTCTATTTATTTAAAAAGAAAATACAATTTTCTTATCTCTTGGTTGTGGAATTACATTCTCTAGCAAACGATCCAGCTAATTTGCATATTCTTTTAAACATTCATTTTAATTAATTCCCTATTAGTTTCTTCCGTTTTCTTATGGGATAATCATCTTTAGTAAACTATTACGTGTAATTATATTCATGCAGATATTCGACATGATTTATACTTGCATAATATTTGCGAAAAAAGGTTATAGTAAACATAACATTGTTTCCATATATGTTTATGTATACGTATATATTTTTGTTAAACAAATCTATCTATCTATCTGTAAAAGTGTATGTGTGTCTGCTGTGTACATTTCCCTATGCAATAACTCTCTCAATTTTTAGTCTAAAGACTCGAAATTTGATATGCAAGGTACTGAGATTTAGGAAAATCGATGTGATCTGTTTTTGGCCAAAAAGCTGGCGATTAAGGGTCAAAGTTCAACGATTTGACCTTTGAGAACTCTACCAAACTCCTCCGACAATGTTGGGTCTACACACTTGAAATTTTAGATCTAGGTTCCTTGAGCATGGATCTAACTTAATCACTTGATTTGAGCCCAAAAGCCAAAATTGACCTCTGCGGTCTCTTCGAAATCACTCAGACAATTTCTGTTTTAAACATTTAAAATTTTACATAAATGGTATTCAGAGATAGGGTAATCTTTTTCATCGGTTTGGGTCGAAAATTTTTTGTTACCAATATATAAATGTAGGTATGTATATATGCTTGCATGTCTGCCAGAAGCTTTCGACAGAGGCGGCGGATTTTACCCAGATCAGTATCGTTTTAAACTTCCACCTTTCATACGACAAATATCGAAAAATTAGATAAAACCATTAATATTTTCACCTTATGGTTTGGCGGTGATCGTAACAGCATAGATGTCAGGTTTTTACCCCGTTCTTTCCCTCCTTCAAGGTACGGGTTCGAGTCTGCCTTCCTACTACCACTTTTTTTTTGTTCAACAGACATAGCCAAAAAACCCGAGCAACAGCGAGCTAAAATGCTAATATATCTATAAAAATGAAAGTGTCTGTCTCTATGTGTACATTTCCCTATGCAATAACTCTGTCAATTTTAGGTCTACAGACTCGAAATTTGATATACAGGGTACTGAGATTTTGGAAAAACTATGTGATCGGTTTTCGGTCAGAAATTTCTTATGGGGTCAAAGTTCAACAATTTGACCTTTGAGAACTCTACCAAACTCCTCCGACAATTTTAGGTCTACACACTTGACATTTCAGATATAGGTTCCTTGGATATAGATCTTACTTAATAACTTGATTTGAGCTCAGAACAATAAATTTTAAGGGGTCATAATAGGGGCCAAAGTTAGACAAATTGACCGTTTTTTTGTTGTTTTTTTGCTCAAGATACACCTCCAAATACCTGGGCAACGCCGGGCTGAAATGCTAGTAGGAATATAAAAAGAATTGGAAACATATTTTACAAGAAAATTTATTTTAGTAAAAAATGAAACAATTGATATATATATATATATATATATATATATATATATATATATATATATATATATATATATGTATATATATATATAAGGTGAACGTGTGTGTGTGTGTACGTTTTCCTACGCAATAACTCTGTCAATTTTAAGTCTACAGACTCGAAATTTGATATACAGGGTACTGAGATTTGCGAACGTCTTTGTAATCCGTTTTCGGCCAGAAATTTGGCGGTTAAGGGGTCAAACTTCAACGATTTGACCTTTGAGAACTCTACCAAACTCCTCCGACAATTTTGGGTCTAAACACTTGAAATTTTAGATATAGTTTCCTTGGATACGGGTCCAACTTAATAACTTGATTTGAGCCCCAAACAATAAATGTTAAGGGGTCATAATAGGGGTCAAAGTTAGACAAATTAACCGTTATTTTTATTTTTTGCTCGGCATACACCTTAAAACTCTTGGGCAACGCCGAGCACCTATGCTAGTATATATATATGTGAAAGTGTCTGTCTGCGTGTCTGTTTGTCCACATTTCCATACGCAATCACTCTGTCAATTTTTAGTCTACAGACTCGAAATTTGATATACTGGGTATCGAGATATAGAGCAAATCGATGTGATCGATTTTCGGCTAGAAATTTGGCAATCAAGGGGTCAAAGTTCAACGATTTTACCTTTGAGAACTCTACCAAACTCCTCAGACAATTTTTGGTTTAAACACTTGAAATTTTAGATATAGGTTCCTTGGACATGGATCTAAATTAATAACTTTATTTTAGCCCAAAACAATAAATCTTAAGGGGTCATAATAGGGGTAAAATTTAAGAAAATTGATCACTTTTTTTTTTGCTCAACATACATCTCCAAACACCCGGGCAACGCCGGGCTAAAATGCTAGTATATCTATAAAAGTGAACGTGTCTGTGTATCTGTCTGTGTGTCTTTCTGTGTGTCTGCATGTGTACATTTCCCAACGAAATAACTCTGTCAATTTTAAGTCTACACACTCGAATTTTGATATACCGGTTACTGAGATTTGGGAAACTCAATATGATCGGTTTTCGGCAGGAAATTTGGCGATTAAGGGGTCCAAGTTCAACGATTAGAATTTGGAGAACTCTACCAAACTCCTCCGACAATTTTCGGTCTTAACACTTGAAATTTTAGATATAGGCTCCTTGGCGTGGATCTAACTTAATCACTTGATTTGAGCCCAAAACAATAAATTTTTAGGGCTCAAAGTTTTAAAAAATTGACCGTTTCTTTTTTTTTTTTTTTGGTCAGCATACACCTCCAAACACCCGGGCAACACCGGGCCGAAATGCTAGTATATCTATAAAAGTAATTTTATTTTTTTTACATGGGAGTCACCACTTATCAAGGCCCGGAGGCCACTCAGGGATAATGGTTATTGCATGTACAGTAATCAATGAAATAGTATTGTAGTAATCATTATTATTGGAGATTTGATAGAGTGTCTTACTTAAGAGGGCGGTTTGTCAGGAATTTGTTTATGTTGGATTTGAAGACATCCAAGTTGTAGTCAGGTGGGAAACAGGTAAACGGAAGAGAGTTCCACAGTCGTGCACTTCTGAGAAAGAAGCTCTACTCATGGAATGTACGTTTGGATTTAGGCACAGATAAAGAGTGGGGAAAATTATTGACAGTAGTTTCAGCTGGACGGGTGTTTCTCGTGAAAGATTGGCGAGGGGGAACAAGAGATTGGAGCGCAGACGAGCACTTGCCATGGAAATAACAATAAAACAAAGACGGGCTCGCAACGTCTCTTCTGTGGGAGAGAGGTTGCAGGAAAGAGAAATGGTCATCCCCCACTAAACCACGAAGTCTAATTTGTACTCTGTCAAGGCAGGATAGGCTGTTTTTAGCAGCTCCTGCCAATATGTGGCAGCAATACTCCAGGCTTGGACGTACTTGGCTTTTATACAGATAGAGAATTGCATAAGTAGCGAGATATCTTCTGGAGCGGTAGAAGGATCCCACCATTTTTCCAGCATCCTTGGCAACAGACATGATGTATGTGTTCCATTTCAGATCAGGAGTAAAGGTCAACCCCAGTAGCTTGTCAAAACATGGAGCCTCCCCAAGACGAAAGCCATCCATTTCAATTGATGTGAGATGGGGATCAGAGCGTTGATAATGTAAAGATAGAAGCTTGATTTTGGATGCATTAAAAGTGACCAGCCACCTCTTCCCCACTGTACCACGTGCTCAAGATCAGAGGTGAGAGAATTAGAGAGAACGTTGTCATGTACGGCCTTTGATGCGTTTCCATAGATGGTAGTGTCATCAGCATAGATGTCAACGAATGATTTTAGTATGTGTTTTGGGAGATCATTCATATAGATCAGGAAGAGAGTTGGGCCCAGAATGGATCCCTGAGAGACTTTAGCATTAATACTGTGGGCCTCTGATTTCTGCCTATCAACCATTACTCTTATGAACCTATCGGAGAGAAATGATTTAATGATTGAGAAAACATTTCCAGTGATACCGTACCTGGAAATCTTGTGAAGTAAGCCCTTATGCCATACCTTATCGAAGGTCTTCGATATGTCAAGAGCAATTGCCCTGGAAAGGAATCCTTTGTCAAGAGAATCACTAATCCTATGAGATATAACCGCTAGCACATCTGCTGTAGAGCTTGCAGAGCGGAAACCATATTGCATGTCACTAAGAAGGTTGTTTCTGTTGAGGTGGTTGACGACTTCTCTATTTACTATGGATTCTAACAACTTACTCATGACACACAGGAGACTTATTGGCCTGTATTGAGAGAGAGATGACCTATCACCTGAATTCTTAAATACAGGGCATACTGATGAGGTTTTCCAGGGTGTTACAAAGCACTTCTCCTTAAGGCAACGCTTAAACATTTTTGTAAGTATGGGAGCAAATTCTGGTAGGAGCTTTTTCAGCACTATAACTGGAATGCCGTCAGGGCCAGTTGCTTTAATGGAATCAAGGTTTTTGATTAGCTTGGCGACCTCACGCACAGATATTTGTATGTTGCATAGCATGTTGTCTGTTATAGGAGGAAATATGGGGAGTTGATGGCCTTTGTAGCATAGGGTAGAGTTAGCTGCAAAGTTCTTGGCAAATAGTCTGGCCTTGTCTGATGCTGACGAGATGACCTCTGGTCTATTGGTGATAGTTGGGATAGAATGCACGCATCTGTTCAAGATCCTGTTTGCTATTTGCCAGAACTGGTGGGAACCAAGCCGCTGCTCAACTACTTCGGATTTAACGGACTGAGCATATAGCTGTCTTGCATTTTTTATTACTCTTTTACAGTGGTTGCTGGCAGTCCTGAAAGCAGCTTTAGTCTCAGTACATCTATTCCGTTGGTAGCTATGGAAAAAGTGATTTCTGTGCGTGATGGCAGCAGCACATTCAGGAGAAAACCATGGCTGGCTGTTAGGTTTTTGTTTTAATTTTTGGATGGTATGAATCGATCTATGCCTACAATTAACCATTCGGTCAGGTCTGATACTATAGAGGACACATCCTTTTTCAACATGAAATGCAGAGGTAGGTCAGATATGAATGTATGGAAGCTATCCCAGTCAGCCATAGAGTATGGATATACAGTACGGTGGAGAGGTACATCTGAAGACTTCTTACATTTCTTTTTTATCTTAACTGCTACAACAGAGTGGTCGGAGGATCCCAGCAGAGATAGAACGGAACATGAACATAGCTCAGGGGAAGTTGTGAGGAAAAGGTCTATAAGGCTTGCATACTGACCGGTAGTATCGGGCACATGGGTAGGTTCGTGAACAATCTGAGTGAGGTCATAGGCAGTGGCAAAATCATGACAGAACCTCCCCTCGTCATCGGTTTTATTTGAGTGAGCCATTCCACATTATGGACCTTGAAGTCACCGCAAATGTGAATGTTAGCCAAAGGATGAGCAGACAGGATGTGGTCAATTTTCTCAGATATGCTCTTAAAGATAGTAACCCCACTGTTTTGGGGGCGATATAGGGCAAATATAAATGTAGTGGTGTAAGCTAGTGCGACCCGGAAGCACATATAAGGTAAATTAGGGTCTTCTCTGGAGATATCCCTACCACATGAAAAGCCATCTTTGATGTAGGCACATATTCCATGCCCATGGCTATCTTGGGGGTCAGATTTAGATGTTAAGTTAGAGGATCCTTTAATTATGAATTCGTCTAGGGAAGTGGTTGGTCCTATGCCAGTTTCACTTTGAAAAATATGTCCGGTTTCGTCTCCTGTAATTGTGTTTCAACCTCTGGAAGGTTGGAACGTAGACCTCTGATGTTGGAAGAGATCTGGTAGTAGGGGTCTACGTTGGAGGATGGGGTTCTAGGTTTATTCGTGTTTTTTTTTGGGGGGGGTATTTGTCATGTTGAGGTTTTGGGATTTGTGGAGCAGGTCGGTAGACTTGGTTGGAGCAGGATAGAGAGGGAAAGTAAGAGAGGAAAATCAAGAATTTTTTTTTTATAGCACATGATAAGGCAAAGCCGTAACAATTACTCACTAGTATGGCATCGAGAGGCCCTACTAGAAACTACTGTATGGTCCAGAATCCATTCACTAAATTCCAATACAGAAGCCCCGGTACTTTGCACCTGCTGATAGGACAGCCTCCTTAGTTAATCCAAGGTTCGGGTCCCTGGCTATCAGGCGAGTAACGTCAGCCCAGATTAAACGTTTACCTCCAGCACCCTTACTAGTGACATGACCACAATGATAGACATAGAAACAGAAATTTTCCGACGTTTCAGGCTACTGTTTACAATGTACTACCGACCTGGAAAGCAGCTTTTTCTTCAACCTTTGTCAGAAAAATCACTCATTGGAGTGTGTCTACATTTTCCTACACAATAACTCTGTCAATTTTAAGTCTACAGACTCGAAATTTGATATAAAGGTTACTGAAATTTGGGAAAATCGATGTGATCCGTTTTTGGCTAGAAATTTGACTGTTAAGGGGTCAAAGTTCAACGATTTGACCTTTCAGAACTCTACCAAACACCTCCGACAATTTTGGGTCAAAACACTTGAAATTTTAGATACAGGTTCCTTGGACATGGATCTAACCTCATAACTTGATTATGGCCCTAAACAATAAATATTAATGAGTCATAATGGGGGTCAAAGTTTAAAAAATTGACTTTTTTTCTTTTTTGCTCAACATACACCTCCAAAAACCCGGCCAACGCTGGGCACCCATGCTAGTATATCTATGAAAGTGCAAGTGTCTGTCCGTCTGTGTGTTTTGTCTATGTGTATACATTTCCCTACGCAATAACTCTCTCAATTTGTAGTCTACAGACTCGAAATTTGGTATACAGGGTATTGATATTTGGGAAATCTTTGTAATCCGTTTTCGGCAAGAAATTTGGCTGTTAAGGTGACAAAGTTTAATGATTTGATCTTTGAGAACTCTACTAAACTCCTCCGGCAATTTTCGGTATAAACAATTGTAATTTTAGGTATAGTTTCCTTGGACATGGATCTAACTTAATAACTTCATTTGCGCCCAAAACAATAAATGTTATGATGTCATAATAGGAGACAAATGTAAAAACGAAAATTGACCTCTGTTGTCTTACCAAATTACTTAGACAATTTCTTGTCTAAACATTTGAAATTTTACATAAAGTGTATTCAGAGATAGGGCAAGCTTTTTAATCGGTTTGGGTCGAAAATTTGAACTATCAATATATAAATGTATGTATGTATGTTTGCATGTATGTTTGCATGTATGCCTTAAACTTTCGACAGAGGCGACGGATTTTCACATGATTAGTATCGTTTTTAAGCTCGTACCTTCACACGACAAGTACCGAAAGATTGGCTAAAAAACATTAATCTCTTCACCCTCAATTGGGCACTTTTCTTCAGGGAGGGGTCGCTTTTTTCGCTGATATTTTCGAAAGTAATCCCCTTTTTCGATTGTCTGACTTTAATTTAAACCTACATCACTTTAGGTTTGGAGGTGGTCGTAACAGCAAAGACGTCACTTTTTACCTGTTCTTTTCCTCCTTCGTGGTACGGGTTCGAGCCTGCCTTCCTACTGCATCTTTTTTATTTTTTTTATTTTTTTGCTCAACACACACCTCCAAACGCCCGGGCAACGCCAGACACCCATGCTAGTATGGATATAAATACACAAAATGAAACAATAAATTTACAGGAATATATATATATATATATATATATATATATATATATATATATATATATATAGGCGCATTTTTTTTTCTCTAAGGGATATTTCATTAAGTAAAACAGATGTGTTTTTAATCCTTTCCAACTTTCGAATAGCAGTCTTCACTTCTGGCAGGAACTGGCTGATGTAATCCCCAGATTTATCATCAATCTGAGTACTTTCCAATCCTTCAGAATTCATCCTCAAGTATAGATTAATCTAACTGGTTTTAAACAATTTATATAATTTTTCGAAGATTCGCATGGACAGTCTTTCGAATTATAGCTCTGGTGATACCAAGATCTTTTGCAATTGACCTCGGTGACTTCTGGGGCTTCCCGTCAACGGTATTCTAAATTTGTTGAATAAACCTGTATGTTCTAATTCTGTCAGATCCTTGCCGGCACTTTTTACGTTTTGCAACATGAGAAATTTGGGCATTATTATCTTCTAACTCTTTGCAACTTTTAAAAACAAAGAATCGAGTGAATTTAATAAACTATGCAATTTTCAAATCGCCGTGGTCTGCCATGATTACAGTATGTCTTTTCATTTTCTGTGTTAATTTATTGTCTCCCATGATTGATTGTCTGTAAAACAAAAAGTAAGTAAAAGGTAATATACAGGCAATAATTGGTAAAATAAGAGATGTTCCCAAACACCAGATGCACCCTATAGTTATATATATATATATATATATATATATATATACATTATATATATATATATATATATACATTATATATATATATATATATATACATTATATATATATATATATATACATTATATATATATATATATATACATTATATATATATATATATATATATATAATGTATATATATATATATATACATACATTATATATATACATACATTATATGTATATATATATATATATATATATACATTATATATATATATATATATACATTATATATATATATATATATACATTATATATATATATATATATATATATAATGTATATATATATATATATACATACATTATATATATACATACATTATATGTATATATATATATATATATATACATACATTATATATATATATATACATTATATATATATATATATATATATAATGTATATATATATATATATATATATACATACATTATATATATACATACATTATATGTATATATATATATATATACATACATTATATATATACATACATTATATATATATATATATATATACATTATATACATTATATATATATATATACATTATATATACATTATATACATTATATATATATACATTATATATATATATACATTATATATATATATATATATATATATAGGTTTAATGATTAAAGTTAAATTCTGTAAAGCAAAATATATACACATATATTTAAGTTAAGAATTTATCGTTTGAAAAGCCCATACTTGTGGATATCGGACTGGAAAAAATTTTTTTCCGAATATTTACCAATCCAAGGCCTGGTGAATTCGGGGATTCTCGCACTCAAAATATGCATATATGACTCAACGTATAAGGATTTTGGAGATTTACACACCATATACGTATTTAATTATCGATGGAAATATATGCAATGGAATTGAACATTGATTCAATAGTTGATGCACTATATCCGCACCCCCAAGTGTTCTGGATTTCTTCTGCCAACGGATATTTATATCGCCGAAGAGGACAACAATTTCGTATGCCCTTCGGAATAACGGTATCAGACAACTAAACATTCTTGATATATCCCTTTTCCCCTGGATCACTACTCCTCCAACCTGGCAGTAATATCTTGAAAAATATTGAACTCATTCTGATAATGGCCTTCCCAGGTTGTATGAAATCCTTTTTCTATGATTCTTATTCACCATTCAAATTATATTTTCAATATATGTGCTGAAAAGAAAAATACTTGTTGATCCATAGCTAAACATTTTGCTAATTGCGTTTCATTTCCTCTGATGATATGAGCCATTATTGAAAATCCATGGATTAAGAAAATAAACATATATATATTCCTTGTTTCAAACAATAAATTCTTAACTTAAATATATGTGTATATATTTTTATTTACAGAATTTAACTTTAATCATTAAACCTATATATTGCTCTATTTTTTTAAATATTGAGCTTTACCATTTGGCTAGGATCATCCTGAAAATATTACCTCAGTGTAATATCTGACAGGATAATTCACTTGATCTCTAATCTGTGACTTTTATATATATATATATATATATATATATATATATATATATATATATATATATATATATATATATAATACTCATGTATCACAGACGCTGTATGTGCTATCCGCTTTTCTGGGCATTATTCCGAATTGTCCTGAAATTTCTACTTGTCACTGGTATTTAACAGTTCTGACTCAGAAGAGGTGTGGTTGGTAATTGTGCAACTCTTGCCACAAAAATTTCATGGGAAAGTCGCAGCATCATTAATGATGTTTCGTACATCTCAAACGTATCTGCAATGGATTAAATAAACTTCTTATCGTCCATATTGAGGATTGAACCTCTATATCTCCAGTCACTTGGAACTAATTTCAATTTAGTTAGCACTTGATTCGACCTGGGTCGATCCTTGTAGACAAAGTTCCTGAGTTTACAAGATGCACCTAGAGAAGTCGATAGAGAATAATCGAACAAACGATGCATCTTTTACGTTTCAAAACTCAGTTTCTTTATGTTTAAGGAATTCGCTGTTATTTCAAGTTATGGAATTTTTGTTATAAAGACTGATAATTTATATTATTTGGATTATTCAAACTACTGTTAAAATATTGGATTTTATTGTCACGATGTTTCAACCGACGTAACCTACGATCTTCTTCATGTTCCACTTGTTGGACTCGGAAATCTTTTTATAAAACTTTGGAATCCGTAAAAAATTTTGGACGGAACCTTTTATAAAATCCATAGGACTTGCTGCTTGGTTCTGTGAGCCATTACCGGGTAGAAATCTCAAGTTATTCGTAATAGTATTCTTAGTATCGTCTGTACTGAAAAATTAACCATTGATCTCCTGACGATTGTCACTTGGAACTGATTATTTATCCATTATGCTATGGATCTTTAATGTTGTGAAAATGTCTATTAACATCTCTTTCAACAACGTACTAAATGTAATAATCCACTGAATTATGGTCTGGAGAGCTTGGAGGCCACAAGATGGGGGTAATGTAACAATGCAAACAACCTTGTTGAGTTTGACAAAGTGAACCTGAAGAAGGTTGGAAGTTACATCAGCCGAAACGTTGAGAGAATAACATCCAATACTGTTCATCTTCAGATGTTTAAAAGAAAATTTTAGGATATAAAATAATATCTTTAAGACGAGTGACATAGTTTTGGTTACAGACGTGCAGATACAAATCTGTACATTTTCCTTTTTCGTTCTCATATTTTTCTTGTTATCAAAATGTATAACTTGCAACGCTTTATTGGCTTGTTTGAGAATCTAACAGTAATCTCTTGGTTATTACAGTGCAGTTAAAAAACGTGAAACGCTTCGTTTTTCCTCTGTAGTAGTTAAAAAAAAAACGGAAATAATTGAACAAAAAAGAGTTCCTATCAGGTAAGTCTGAAAGATAATCAAATTCCATCCTGTCAGATCTTTTACTTTCCTCGCAATATTTAGATCGAAATTACTGACCTTTTTTTTTTTTTTTTTTGTACTATCCTTTCTGTGTGTTGGTTTTGTGTCTTGGGATTTGTGTTCTTTTTTTTCTTCTTTTGTGAAATCATAGAAACATGGTGGCATTCTATTCTCGAATGGTTACTGGTCTTTTGTATCTTTTAAAAACTGGCAAGTATTGCGCTTTTTAACTTCCGGTTTTTAGCTTCCTTGCAACAACTTAAACCATTCCTTTAAAATAACAATTTAAAAAAAAAACGCAAACATCTGTCTTTTCTTTTATTTCATGCCTTCCCTTGCACTTTATAACTCTTGTCGAAAAACAACCATTCTTCGCATAGACGATTTTTTTCTCGTTTTATTTATTTATTTATTTATTTTGCAACTACGGAATAGCGTACATGCTAACATTTGCGGATTACATTTTTTCAATGAGAACCAAACTTTCTGGAAATGATCTTAGAATTTTGTGAAACTTATTTTTGGTACTATTCGGATCCTTTAAACTACTGTTCTCATCTTCAGTGTTATTTTCACAACGTTTCGATCGATGTAACCTCCGACCTTCTTCAAATGTATCTTTTTGTTGAACTCAGGATTTTTTTTTTGTCGAATTCTGTAACCTGCATGGACTTTCAAATTGAACATTTTCTTTAATTAATAGAGGTAGCATGTTCTTGTTCCGTCAGCCATGACTAGATATAGGTTCTAAGCAATTCACAATTATGTTTTCGATCGCCCACACTGAGGATTGAACGTTTAGAAAAAATGTCGCTTTTGCAACTGACTTTCTCCAAGTACTCTATCCACTGTGCCACACGGTCTTGTGGACAATTCTAGTACGAATTTTAGGAGTCTTGATTATTTTTAGATATAAATATCATAATTTATTACTACATATTATTACTATCTATATGTATGTATATATATATATATGTGTGTGTATATATATATGTATATATATATATATATGTATATATATATATATATATGTATATATATATATATATGTATATATATATATATGTATATATATATGTATATATATATATGTATATATATATATATGTGTATATGTATATATATATGTATATATATATGTATATATATATGTATATATGTATATATATATATATATATATGTATATATATATGTATATATGTATATATATATATATATATATGTATATATATATGTATATATGTATATGTATATATATATGTATATATATATGTATATATATATGTATATGTATATATATATGTATATATATATGTATATATATATATGTATATACATATATGTATATACATATATGTATATACATATATGTATATATATATATATGTATATATATATGTATATATGTATATATATATATATATGTATATATATATGTATATATATATGTATATGTATATATATATGTATATATATATGTATATATATATATGTATATACATATATGTATATACATATATGTATATACATATATGTATATATATATGTGTATACATATATGTATATATATATATGTATATACATATATGTATATATATATATATATATGTATATACATATATGTATATATATATATATGTATATATATATATGTATGTATATATATATGTATATATATATATGTATATGTATATATATATGTATATATGTACATATATATATATATATATATATATTCCCGAGTTCGACAAGATACTGTTGTGTAGCAGGTACATATTGGAGTGTGTATATATCAGGGACTCAGAACAAAGGATGATAATGGCATTTATATTCTGAGAGAGAGATTTATAACAGAACTGAGAGTGATGCGATTTCGTGATTAAAGGAATGTGTAATCAGAGGGGAGACAGACAGTTAATACCTGGAGGGGGTTATACAATTTTCATTTAAGATGATGATATACAAAACACATTTACCTTTCAGTTGTAATGACGACACAAAGACAAACAGTTACAAAATATAGATGGTGATTCTTTATTCATCAGCCGGCTGATTGATTACTCAAGAATTCAAGCTTGTATGACTACTTGGTTTCCTCTTCCCCACTTCGCCTCTAAGGGCATCAGCTTCCCTAAGTCGCTGTCCGATTCTCGTCTGTAACTGACTCTATCACTCTCTGTCTAACTTCGAACCCTGTCTTAATATATTGAGAATCTCCTTTCTTTATGACGTCAGAGGTGTGGTCAAACAATGTGACTTCATCATGTTTCAATTTACCCGTTCCCTTTTGCACATGTATCTAACACCTCATGAATAAAAAAAAATCTGTAAATTACATTGTATCAATTAATCTATTTGTTACATAACATTTTCAACTTTTTATTGTCCATTCTTTTAATTGACATATTTAATATCCAGTCATTTCTAAAGGAATGGACAATCGCTCTATCTCAGACATAAATAATATTTAGTTATTTGCGAGAACAATAAAAATCGTTTTGCATACCTAGGATTTCAATATCTTATCTTTTTACACTTGCCTACTGTGTTCGATTCTAGCCTTTTCCTAATATCATTTTCAATTATCTAGTTTGTTCTTTTACTTACATGCTCTGTAGTTACATTGAGCTTAATAAATTAAAAGATTTGTATAAATAAAAGGTAAAATATAATTGAATATATATATATATTCAATAGAACGAACAATCGACTGCATTCCTAAATCAAATATCTATCTCTGACATAAATAATATTTAGTTATTTGCGAGAATAATGAGAATCGTTCTGCGTCCCTAGGATTTCAATATCTATTATCTTTAAACAATTGCCTACTGGGTTCGATTCTAGGCTTTTCCTAATATCATTTTCACAATTATCTTGTTTTGCTTTCTTGCTTACTGGGGTCTGTCCCTTTTCATAACAATACACCTAAAGAAGGTCAAAGGTTACATCGATTGAAACGTTGTGAAAATGACACTCACGATGAGAACAGTAGTCCAAAGAATCCAAATAATACGAATAACAAATCCTCATCTCAAAAATTCAGAAACGTAACTGACTTTTGGTTTTAATTGTTATTTCTGTTAAAGAAGGCTCAGGGGAAAAGTACTCATTGGTCTCTTTTTATTTAACTAACACTAAATTTGAAAAATATGTGACCCGATGAGTCGGCCATCTAGCTCGTTTTAGTGTTTTCAAATCAGGAATTGACAGAGATAAAGCTAGTTTATATAACATTCTTGGACACTCATGCATCCAAAATTTAAAGGGCAATTCTGAGATTTTGTATAGGACGTGTTTCTATCCATCTTAGTGTATATTTCCGCTTGACGTTGTGTTGATAAAAGTTTTTATGACTTTTGTGGTGTCTCTGCATTAAATCACTATGTATTTATTTTATGGCCAGCAGTGTCTCTCTATCAATCAAGCAGATTTTTTTTCGGCTAGGTATGTGTGTATCGACCAGGTTTTCTTTATTCCTGCCACATGCTATTTTAAGTACATCGGATCCGATATTTAACAATATCCGTTAAGACATTCTTTTTTTGTATGACTAAAAATAATAAATCTCTTCCCATTTATTGTTATCAGCTGGCTTGGTCATGCCAGGCGAATATATGAGTGGAAGAACCTTAAAGCATATTCTTTATAGCCAGCTTGCAACCGGCTCCAAACCAGCAGGAAGTCTTACACTATACAAACAAGACATGGGGGCAGGTGCCATAGATCTAATAGGCTGAGTACATGGCTGAGAACTGCAGCTGTTGGAGAAGAGCTGTAAATGTATGATCCGATAGGAGCGAGGGGAGAAGAGACCAGCAGTGGAGCGAGAGGAGAGAGCACAGACGGCAGAAGGCTGCAACAGAGTTCTCGCAACCAGACACCACCTACATTTGTGGCATCTGCAACAGAGTCTTCCGATTAAGGATAGGCTTGCAGTCACAGTAGATGTGGCAATTCTGTAATGGACTGGTCTGAAGTGAGACACAGATGTTAACTCAATTCAACTTTGTTTTTTTGTTTTTTACAAAAGGGTCACCAGATATCAAGGCCCTGAGATCACTCTAGGATAAGGGTTAATGTGTGTACGGCAGTCATTGGGACAGTAGTGTAGTAATCGTTTTGGTGGAGATTTGGTATAATTTGATTATTGCTGAGAACGGTTCAATAAGAAATTATTTACATTGGACTTGAAGACAACAATATTGTAGTTAGCTGGAAATCAGACCAAGCGAGCAGTTCTAAGAAAGAAGCTTTGTTCATGGAATCTGCGTTTAGGTTTAGACACAAGCAGAGAGTGGGGGGATTATTTATAGTGATTTTGGCTAGACAAGTGTTTTTTTATGAAAAATTGTCACGGGAAAAACATAGATTGGAGCTCAGTTGAACAAATCCCATCAAAATAACAATAGAGCAATTGGAAAGACGTAAAGAAGAGAAAATGGCATCACCTACTTGATTACAAAGTCAGCTTTTAACTCTGCCGAGGCGGGATAGGGTTCTCCTACCAGTACCTGCCCATATGTGGCAACAATACTCCATCCAAGGATGAACTTGGCTCTTATACAGGTGGAGGTTTGTATCGTCAGTGAGATATCTACCCAATAGATATGTTTTAAGAGACTTATTACTCAGAAAATATATGCATACTCTGTACATAAAAATAAGCAAAGAACATTTGAGGAATCGAAATCTGGTCATCAACATAATCTGTTTATATTTTGCATTCTTTATTCACAGTATGTTGCAGTTGGAGCACTTCGTACTTATATTATTATTATGATTTACTGGCGCTGTTTTACAGTTTGTCATTGTGCAGAGGGAGATAACTCTCGTTTAATAAAAGATTCCTCCATTTTTTTTTACATTTACTTTTTAATTAGAAAAAAACAACAACTTTGTTTTTAAATGTTTTCATCTATTGAAAATATTGTTTGTTCGTTTGTTTGAGCATCCTAAATTATTGTATGAAAACAGAAACAATTCTCTTAATATTCAGGTAAATTATTGTATGAAAACAGAAACGATTCTCTTAATAGTCAGGTAAATTATTGTATGAAAACAGAAACGATTCTCTTAATAGTCAGGTAAATTATTGTATGAAAACAGAAACGATTCTCTTAATAGTCAGGTAAATTATGGTATGAAAACAGAAACGATTCTCTTAATAGTCAGGTAAATTATTGTATGAAAACAGAAATGATTCTCTTAATAGTCAGGTAAATTATTGTATGAAAACAGAAACGATTCTCTTAACATTCAGGTAAATTATGGTATGAAAACAGAAACGATTCTCTTAATAGGCAGGTAAATTATTGTATGAAAACAGAAACGATTCTCTTAATATTCAGGTGGTAGTAGTAATAATAAACTAAATTCTGTATTATTAGTGTTATCCACTTTGTGACATAAAAAAAATCGTTGTATCTTTTTTTTTTTTAAATGTTTTCATTTAATAAAAAATATCGCGTCCTAAATTATGAGATGAAAAAAATGAACGAATCTTTTAGTAAATGAGAGTTGTCTCTCTGCACAGTGACAAACTGTAAAACAACGTCGTCTCACTTATGAGGAATTCTCACACAGGTTACCATTAGTGATTGCTCACTTACAATAACCGAAGGAGTTTGATTGACAACAAATCCCTGCAGATTTTCAGTACTCTCCACGTCTTTTGAGAACCTTTGCAAATGACCATTATCACAAAAGCCACTAATCGATTTTCGCTGGTAACAGTATTTGGCGTGGGGGTAGCCATACGCCTCCCCCTAAAGTACGCTCTATACACTCATCCAGTGGAGGTCTGGTTAGTGTTCTTCTTCTTCCCTCTTTTTATCCTTCTTGACCTTTCACGAGTATTTTGCATGGTATCAGCAAAGGCATATATTTTTATTATTATCATGTAAAAGTAAACAAACTTTTTTTTTTGGAAATCGCTTCAGACAAGGCGTGAAACAACTTAATATAAGAAGTTAGCAAAAGATGATTATCGCGAAAACTTGTTGGCGTTAGTCCTGAAAAAAAAAAACAGGGCTGTAGGTAGGAGGAAAACATCAGCAGGAAGGGTGGTTCACAACAATTATAGTTTTAGAAAGAAGCTACTGAAATAAGCAGCTGCATTACAATGAAATTAGAGCAGCGAATTGATGGCGACCACTTGACCAACGAATCAAACGAGCTAGAACAAAGGAAGCAGATCTTACATTGACATCTAATTTTTATACGTCTTTGTCATGTGTACGAAGAGACTGTGGTTAAACTAGATAATAACGCTGTAAATAAAAGAGTCCCACTTTTTCTACATACTCCAGGCATTAAGAAATATAAGAGAATGTTTGAATTAACATAGAGACATGACCTGAGAAGTATGTAGATTGCTAAGAGAGATATTTACCTCCTTCGTACCGTGGAGATAATGTGACACAAGGTTGCAAGTTTAGAATATAAATCAGTGCTGGCATATAATAACATGTTTTGCACCCCCATCGTTGACATATGATTACCTGTTTTGCGCCCCTTCCTCTGCTGGCATATGATTATCTGTTTTTCTGCCCGCCTCTGTTGGCATATGACAACATGTTAAAACCTTCAAAATACCAAAAGGCACTCAAAATATTTATTTGCATTGAACTAATGTTTACACAATTCCCTTTTTAAGTTTTAATTTAACAAATTCTTTTCAATAATTTGAATAAAAATAAATATGTAAACATTAATCTGAAGGGAATTCTGTAAACGTTAATATGAAACAAAAGAAACCAAATATTTTTTTCAAAACAAAAGTATAAAAAAATGTTAAATTAAATTAATTGGCTACACAAACAAATATAATAATAAATTTAAATGAGAACATTTGGACACCTGAAAATGTTATGAAATGATAAAATCATTTTTATTTACATTTTTGTTGGTGTTAAAGTCCGAATTTTCACCAAATAACATGGCTGTATCAAAGAGGCGATAGTCCGATGTAGTTTTCTTCTTTTTCTCCATAATGTTATTATTAAGCGGTCGAGCCTCTCGAAGAGAAAAAAGTCTTTTATCGGCATTTTTTGAAATCCGTGTGTATTCGCTCGATTTAAGCGCAAAATTTAAGATATGGAAAGTCTCATATGTTTAAAACATTTTTATTATTGTTGTTAGTTCCGAATTCTCCAAAAATAAACATGGCTGTATCAAGGAGAGTATAGTCCGATGCAGTTTTCTTGTCTTTTTCTTCATAATGTTATTATTAAGAGGTCGAGCATCCCGAAGAGAAAAAAACGACTTTTATCCGTGCTTTTAGAAATTCGTGTGTGTAATCGCTCGGTTTAAGCGAGAAATTAAAAAAATTGTTTTCGTTAATAATGTTTCAATCCTTTTAAAAATAGTAAAATTTTTTTTAAATATATGTATTTATGAATTGAAAATAAGGCTAGAAATTTAGTTTGTGAGAGAACTATCGCAAGGCATCAAGTTGGTTGAAAATTTACGAACATACTTTTCATGCTTTTTTCGGCAAAGTTATCAATAACTCTATCAGAATTCACTCTATCGACAAGTTCCCTCTATATGGAGAGGATTGCCAAGTCTGTAAGCTCATTTTTGATCGAAGGTAGTTTATTATGAGCTTCAGTTTCGAGAAGAGCGCTCACAACTGGCAACGTAATTAACACGTATAAGGAAAATACGCAGCAAGATCACAATATCAGGATCCATGTATAAAGTTCAAAAGTTCAAGAGGTCCATTGATTTTGTCTTTTCCTGAAGCGTTCACAAAATACTGTAATCTCTTCCTTTCGGCAAAGAATTTTTCTTTTTCTATATATTCGTGAACTTCACGAAGCTGATAATCATAATTATCATCGTACAGATTTGACGGTGTAAGAAAAACGTGTTTACTAGCAAGATTGTGAACTTGTTGAAATCTGCAAGATATTTCTTCAGTCGACCTGTCTATGACAGATAGCATTTACCGTCTCATTTCAGTATCAACCCCCAGTGCTGCATCAGTCAATCGTTCACTACCCATTCTATTCTTTTTGCGGATACGATGCTCTATGCTTACCCCCATTTCCGAGCAGAGTTTTTTTTACTCGTCTATTGCAGTGTCCATCTTTTCTCTATTCTGAAGAAGGCAACCTCTCAGTGCCGCCAGCCTGACAGAACTTTGTTGCAGATTCAGTCCATTTTCTTTGAGATACTTCTAGGCATCATTGATTTCTGGGAGAATATTTTTCCAAAGGCTCAGAAAATAAAAGAAACGGAAATAATGTCGAGTTGAGAATTAAAGATGCATGATTTGCTGTTGCATTTTCTCTTTCTTCTGTGAGCTGCACCAATAATTTTTTTACCACATGTACAGCATCTACTCGACTACTCCATCTAGTTTCCACAGTCCGCTTGATACATAGACCGGTCAATTGAATCAAGACGTCCCAGTGAGGTGTAGATGCCGAAAAGTATAAGAATAATCGACCCCATTATGCCAAAAAATGTAACAGAGTGAACCGCTACAGAAGCGGCATGTACACCAGCCAGATTTAGTCAATGGCTAGTGCATAGAACAAATAGAGCTTTTGGGTTGATTTCGGAGATTGGTTTTTCTGCACACCCGATCGGCGGCCTGCCATATTAGCAGCGTTGTCAAATGCCTGGCCAATACAGTCACCAATATGAATCCCATCGTTCTCCAGTTCTCTCAAAATCAGTTTAGAAATGTCCTTTTGTCTCGATGAAGCGGTGAAACGACTCTGCCGCTGTCACTTTATTTTCGTCAATTTTTACATAGCGCAACACCTCACTTATCTGGTCCTTGTGAGATATATTAGGAGTGCCATAAAAAATTATGCAAAAATATTTGCTTTCAAGATGGCAAAAGAGACTAAGACCGCAGATAGAGGTTAAAACCGCAGTAATTTTCTATTTTCTATTTTATTCCAATAAAATGCCGTCCCCTGATATGCGTCGCTCGTAAAATTTGGACACATTCTTCCGATTCCAAAAAAGTTCCGTTTTTTTGACAAACTTTTCGGTATAAAATTTAAGATATTTTGTTAGTTTTTTTATGTTTATTTATTTTTTCTATTTTTAACCGCTCAAAGTACTGCCTACTGACATGGACCACTCATAAAATAGGGACACACTTTTCTGATTCCGATACCTCCAAAAGTTCCGATTTTTACAACGTTTTCGGTATAAAATTTCAAATTTTTCGTTAGCTTTTATTTATTTTTATTTAGTTTTTCTATTTTAAATCTCTCAAAATGCTGCCCCCTGCCGGGGGCTGCTCGTTAAATAGGGATACATTTTTGCGATTCCAGTACCTATAAAAGTTCCGATTTTTCCAAACTGTTCGGTAAAAAAATCCGATTTTTTGTTAGCTATTATTTACCTTTTCTATTTTCTATTTCTCAAAATCCCGCCTCTTACGTGTGCCGCTCATAAAATAGGGACAAATTTTCCGATTTTGATATCTCTAAAAGTCCCGATGTTTTACAACCTTTTCAGATTTTCTATTAGCTTTCATATAGTTTGATTTGTTTTTTTTTACCCTCAGAAAATGCCGCCCACTGGCACGTGCCGCCCGGGGCGGATCTCCCACACCCATCTTGCTACGCCACTACATACAATTTAAAAACAAAGCCAATAAATTTAAAAAAAATAAGGCAATCATTTAGACACAATGGCAATCAATTTAAAAATTAAGGCAATCAATTTAAGAATTAAGGCAATTAATTTAAAAACTAAGGCAATCAATTTAAAAAGTAACGCATTCAAATTAGAAAATAGTGCATTCAATTTAAAAATAAGAATTTTTGTTAACAAAAAATGTTTCAAATCTGTTACTTTTTAATTTGAATAGTTTATTTTTTAAATCTAAATGCCTTATTTTTTAAATTTGACCGACAAAAGCGTAGATAATGCGGCTTTATATATTCTATATTAATTGAAACCTGTCTCGAGATTAAGGCATTAATAATTTCCGAAAATAATTCACTGTATATTGATAGAAGCAATACGATGTCTGTATTATTTAAAGTTTTTGGTTCTGTACTTGGATCAGGTAAGACAGAAACATCAATTACATACCAGAATGCCAAGCAATATCGCCCCCTTCTTAAATGACATTATAGAGTCTACATTAAAAAAATATCTGGACATGTTATAGAAGCAAGTATTTTAGGATGTCAGATTTCAAAATAATAAGAATCGGAGAGTAGAAAATGGACGTTGGGTTTATTTCTGACAGCCTTGTAACTTTTGCGTCCCTTATTTTGTCGTACTCGTATTTCATGAGCGATGTTTCTGACAAATGGAGGAAATTGTTGCTTTCTAAGTTGGAATCTATCCGCATAACATTTATCATTGGCTAGTTTTTGATCTTGAAATGTCATATTTTAGCTTCTTACATTAATTGGTTTAACGACTTGTCTGGAGCAATTTCTATACATAAAAAAAGAAAATTAGAATATCTCTAAGCTATGGGTACATTCAAAATGAGAACAGTCGTGCGAATAATATGAATAATACAAATTATCAATCCTTATCTAAAAAATCTCGAAACATCAAAAGACTTCTGTTTCCAGAAGACGGTAAGTGCAACGTTATGCAACGTGTACGTATTCGGTACAGAAGAAAGACTTTAATTTGTATGGAAGTTGGGTTCGTTTGTATCTTTGTTATCGTCGACCAACTGGTGTCTATAACAGTGATGGAATATAAAATATTGATCTGTGTCTCAGTCAGGCAATCATGATTATAACAAAATACATTCTCCTCATTTTGTAGAAACCCAGACAATTTAAACGTGTTGACAGTCAGTTACTAAACGAAAACAGATGAGTTCTTACATAAATATTAAATCGCACCCATATATTTGAATCTCTTTAGTTTAGCTTGACACACCTCTTTCTCTCTCTCTCTCTCGTCACATACACGTATATACATATACACACGCACATATATATATACATATATATACACATACACTTAAATGTACATGCACATACACACACATATTCAATATATACATACTTATATGTATATATACATACATATACATAACTACACACATACACACACACACATATATATATATACAGTCCTGGTCAAAATCATAAGACCACTTAAGAAAGTAAGCGTTTACGCAAAATATCGAATTTTTAATCAAACAAATGGTTAAAACCATTGACAAAAGGGAAAATATGATGGAAAAAAAAAATGAAATCTGCTTCATTCGAAACCTTAACCCTGATCTAATAAATATTTTTTTAAAAAAAACAAACATTTTCACATGGTCAAAATGATAACATGATATATACCTATAGACACTAGTATTTCGTTCATCCTTTCGGGAATAATCAGTCCAGGGTGTCACGATTAACACACACACACACACACACACACATATATATAATCCATCCAGATAAGTCTCCTCTTGTGGAATTGAACTCTCTCTTTTCCTCTTCCTCATTAAACTATATATATATATATATATATATATATATATAATTATTCCAGGCTAATATTTTCCACAGGTGAAACAACTAATGAATTTTAACGAATTTCATAAAAGTGTGCTCAATACTTAAGCAAGCAAGATATACTTTTTATATGTTTTGCATAAGAATTTATATGTGGCTACACATTCATAAGCGTGTTTTGGTCAGCCAGTTACAAGTAACTTGAAACCTTTTCAAGCGATATTACTTATACAAAAGTAGAATCAATATATTTAAATTGGCTGACCAAAACGTGACCATGACTGTGTAGCGACATATAAATACACATGTAAAACAAAAAAGTATATATATATATAGTAATTTATAAAATATATATGGCGATTAAGCTACACTGAATATTCCGCGTTTCATCCACTCTAGGACTCTTCAGGCTTATGCGCGAATTCTGTGGTTGTTTATCGTTTTTATATGGTCCTCTTCTATTGAGATTTTAGTTAGCCAATCAGCTTTCTAGTATCCTCCGCGCCCTTCCTATCAGCCAATGGGCATGATTTTATCGGACAAAGGATCTGTTTTAAAACTAGGTTAGTGTTTTTTTTTTATTGCTAGTTTATATATAAATATATATATATATATATATATATATATATATATATATGTGTGTACATGCCTAAGCCTGAAGAGTCCTAGAGTAGATGAAACGCGGAATATTCACTGTAGCTTAATCGCCATATACATTTTATAAATTACAAACTAGCTCTACCTACGTATTGAGCACTTTTGAAGTAAATACTTAAAGTTTACGCATAAATCTATACTTTCGTATATTAATTTTATGTGAGTAAATGAAGTAGTTATATATATATATATATATATATATATATATATATATATAAGTTGATTTTTTTCGTGTCACTTATTGATTACAGTTTCTATTTAACAATTATTAAAATGAACTTATAATAATATACTCAGTCATGGGTATGCGAGTGACAAAATAGAGGTTAACTAATTTACACATTCTTTGAAAAACGAACTTTGATTTATTAATTATTTATTTTTTATGGATGATTGGTTTCATTTCAGTTCTATTTATGCATATTTTCAATATTTTGCATGATTGTGTAGCAGTTAATATGATAAAGTTTTAGCACACGCACATACATACAACTATATATATATATATATATATATATATATGAAGGACCGCGTGTGTGTGGATGTGTGCAGGGCGTCTCTACCAAACTAATCTCACAATTTTTGGTCTATAGACTTAATATATAGATAATTTTAACCCATTAACACAGTCAATGTGGTTCTAAGTCGGTAAAAATAGCTGCTAAGGAGTCAAAATGGATTAAAAATTACCTTAGCGGGAGTAATTCAACTATAACTTTTATTTCTGTGCATGAGCAATTATACAGTCAGAGGTTAAAGTCGCATAATTTGTACCGTTTTTTTAATCCATTAGTCGATAGCGCAAACAGTAATGGCTTAGGCTAGAGCACTAAATGTTTTGGTTTCAATTCTAGCTAATGACACAAATCATGTTTTTTTAATTTCGAAATCATTACTATACATAGAATACAATATAACAATTGATAGCAGATTGGCTCTATAATAATAAATATGAAATTTGCAAATCATAAATCATATAAATAATTAATTAAAATATCACGTGTGTGTGTGTACGTGTGTGTGTGTGTGTGCATTACAGAAGATCAAGAGAACATTGGTACCGTCAGTCTCAAATTCAAACAAATTTGTCTCCTATGCTAGATTTTCATCAGATGCTGTTTATGTCCGTCACCATTTTCCTCGAGAAATGTGTCATTTACAACTGCATTTTAACAAGTACTTCATCCGTTACGTCATGAGTCAAAAAGGTTGGGAGGTGAAGGCTTAATCCAGAGTGCGGGTGATACACAACATACAATTTTGAATTACTTAGGACTTCTACCCAGTCACGTCTGACGGAACGAGAGCATACTACTCTAGATTAAATAAAGGATTCCATAGAGTTTCATAAATGCCCGTGTGACCCTATGTCTTTATTGCACTGAAACGTTTGATATATAAGCATGGAAAAGAGATCTTACTGTTTAATTTCCTGAGAAATAATTGACCGGGGAGGAGGACAAAATCTTAAAAGATAAGCCTGACACTTAAACGCAGCATTGTTATTCATTTAAATGTAAATGAAACTCTGTTTGGTCTTCACGAAGCCGAATATACAGCCACAGTCATACAAAATCGAAATATGACCTCTCATGTCGTCTGCATTGCTGTCTCGTAAGATTATGTAATATTCCAATGAATTAAATTCTCATGCAAGCGATGAAATCTGCTTTTCTTTTGCACTAAAGGTCACTACTTTATCAAGGTTCTAAAGATACTCGAGGATAAGGGTCAATGAGTGGAAATTAAACGGTGAAACAATTGTGATGATTGGTAATGATGGGTGAAAGTTTGGCAGAATCCAATTATTTAAGAGGAAAGTTCAACAAACAATTGTTCACATTGGTCTTAAAAACGGCAATATTGTAGCCAACTGGGAAGCAGCCTCAAGATATTTTGTTTAACACGAGGATAGTTTTAGGGGGAAAATGTTCATAGGAATTTTATTTGGTTTTAGGCACAGAGAGGAAAAAAAAAGGAAAATTAATGAGTTGTTGTAGGTAGACGAGTTTTTGTTGATTTTTTTATTTGTTTTTGTTTTTGTTTTACAGAGAGGACCATAAATTAAGATAGCTTTTCTTTTTAATAAGGGTCACCACTTATCAAGGCGCAAGAGACACTCGAGCATAAGGGTTAATGAGCCTCAGTTAACCGGTGAAAGAATACTAATGATTGGTAATGATGGTGGAAGTTTGGCAGAATCCAATTATTTAAGAGGGTGGTTCAACAAAAATTTGTTCACATTGGTCTTGAAAACGATAATGTTGTAATCAACTGGGAAACGGTCCCAAGATATTTTGTTTTACATGCAGGTAGTTATAGGGGGAAAAATTACTCATGGAAGTTGTGACTGTTGCTGTAGGTCGACAAGTTTTTGTTGTGATTTTGCTGCAGGGAGCGGGGACCATGAATTGAAACTCAGTCGATTACCTGCCATGAAAATAACGATAGAATCGAAAGACCAGCAATGTATGTTCTGTGAAAAAGAAGTAGTAAATAAGAGAAGAGATTTTTGTTCAAGGAATTAATGGGATGAGTAGATATTTACATGCTGCCCACCTCAGCATGATGTGACACAAGGTCAGAAAGTGGAGATGTCCAGCCAGCACCCCTAAAAAGGACGCCCCTGTCGGGAAATAGCTATCGGCATTTTCCCCAGGCCACAAACTTGCCCCACCAGAAAGCCAGGTGGCAAGGCCTGGGAGACGACATACCTCAGTCCTACAGGTACTGGGCTTGTTCCTGGCCTCACATTTGTGGGTCTGATTACCAAGAACGGATTCTTGATGGGTACATTCTACCCAAGTCTCCAAGCAGTCGAACAGCAAGGAGACATTTTTTATAATAAGAGGGTTCTGGGACGGGTATTCTTCTAGTATGTTTATGAAAAATTATTTGCTATATGACTTGTAATATTATTTGTTTGCTTCTTCCCACGACATCTGTCATTGTGCCCGGATATTAATTTAAGGAGTCTATAGACTTTTTTATGTAAAGAAATAAGCTTTATACTAAAGTGCTTTTTGTTTGATTGCAAGAACGTGAGTTCTTTTTATACACTTAGTTTATTCGATTTCAACCTTCTTGTGTTTTATATCCGTTCTCCAAACAAATGATCAGATAGTGTTCGATTGCTTCTATAATCAAGGCTTTGATCTGGTTGTGGTATTGAACCGAATGCATTTCGTATACATAACGTTCTGATGCACCTGGACATGTTAAAAGTGATATTTCACTAGGATCAGGGGAGGTTCAGACCAAGTGCACTTTAACTGATAATGTCTTCAGAATGGCTATTTGAGAAACACACACACACACACACACACACATATATATATATATATATATATATATATATATATATATTGTTTTTAAAATATAATTATCCACAGACACGTGTTTCGTCGTCTACAACTCATCAGAGTGCCTAATCTAGCGAGATTCGAAATCGGAACCTCCTGGTAAGAAGCCTAAACTCTTACCACTGAACCACCTCACACGACTGCTTGTATATGTCGAGATTTACGTAAATGTTATTTTATTTGTTTTTGTTGCATTATTTATATATATATATATATATATATATATATATTGGGTTATCGAGTTTCGAACCTGGCTTGAGGTAGTGGCTTGTCTAGCCACACTGATGAGCTGTGAAAAAGCGAAACAGTACTGTATGTGGATGACTATATATATATATATATATCTATATATATATATATATATATATATATATAATCAGCATATATGAGCTTACATATGATATTTTAATTTATGGAGATTTCGTGTTTATTATTATTGAGCAAAGAGTATTGATTATTATATTGTGCTGAATATATAGTTGTGAGGTGTTTAATAGACACATTTCGCACACACACACACACACACCGACAATGTCACTATTATATATTATAGAGAGAACGATATAAAAAAAAATTCGATGTGCTAGAACGCTTCCATCTTAAATTCTATGCAAGTATTCAGAATATACATATCTCGCATAAATAGAATTTAGCATAATAGTGAAATGACCCAAATCATCTACTAAGACATAATAAAAAAATGAACAATTAACGCTTGTTTTTCAAAGAAATGAACAAATTAGTTAACCTTGATTTAGTCGCTTGCATATTTACATGATTGAGTACATTAAGAAGGTCGTTTTAATAATTTTTAAATAGAAAAGTAGGTGTTTAATATCAAAGTCAGCGCGGGAAAAACTCACCTTTATAAGTATCTAAGTATCTGCCTATCTATCTACTGTTAGATAAAAGGAACTGTGTGTGTGAGTTCGTTCTCTATGGACTCAAAAACGGCTCGGCGGATTTTTATGAAATTTGACATAAAGGTACTTTATGTGCCTGGCAGTGTTATTACATTTGTTTTGCATCTGAATGTCTTCGAAAAGTATGGATAATCGAAATAATCTGATTAAAGATGGAAGAGGCGATTTTGACAAAAGTTAACACCTTATACAGCCTAACATCACAAGTGCATTTGAGAAGTTTTATCATCGCACAGGCTAGGAATATAAAATCAATAGTAGGTTCTTTGATATAACAAAGGCGCGTTCGAAATAAATGTTTCTGTTTAGATCACAACTGAAGCATGATACTTGACTTTTGCATTTTAAACTTTAATTCAAGCCATTATATATATATATATATATATATATATATATATATATATATATAATAATTTTATAAAATTAACAGTAGGTTCTCTACAGTGTAATGTAAACTCAAATTTATTGTGGACTAAGTCACTGCGGGGAGGTACGTGAAACTTTCTCCCGGTGTATCGCGATCGGTCCCCAACTAAAGCGGGCAATCAAACGGTTTGATTGTAAAATGGGTGATTTCACCGATTTCAATGACAATAAAAATATGGGAGTGTGAAACATTCGTTAATCATCATTCAATTCTGGCAATGTTGGGTGTCCCTGCTATTATAGATAATCAACATAAACAAAGTAATTCACGTTGCAGTGATCACATGCACTTCATCAGGAATAAATCACAATAAAAACAAAAATAATTTATTTTTTGTTTTCGTTATGATTTATGAATTTCTTTAGACTATTTTAGTGTTTATATAAATTTTGGCGCTTCTATACTATTGGGACGAGATTTCGGAAATCGTAATACTGAATTTCACATGAAAACAATGGTATCTACTTATTCCTCATATTTTTACGATGATTTTATCCAAAAATTACGAAAATCGATAAGGTAGAAAATTATTTATTAAAGAAAACAAAATAGAATTTGATGAAAATGATCGTAAGACACAGGAGTTTAAAAGAGGGGGGGGTAATTTTCCGTTTCGATTAAAAAAGGATGGCCGAAATTTCTCACCTGCTGACACAATTAAAGTTGTTTTTTTGTTTGTTTTGTGTTAATTAAATAATATCCAGGTAAATATCGACTGCATAATTTGGAAGCTACAATTGTAACTTCTTAGAATTGACAAAATAAAAATCATTTGAAACCACTGTTTTTATCTGAAAACTCCATTGACCGACTACGAAATTTCGTGTCTATAGTGTAGAAGCGCCTAAATTATACTTATAAAACTCGGTCTTGTATTGAGCACTTTTTGGATAAAATATTGGTTCAAAGTTCATTTGATCAATGTATTGGAACTTTGCTGTATTACGATCAGGTGAGTATCATTATGAGGAGTCATTTTCTATTTGATTGTTCATTTGATTATTTTAACTGACTGAATCAACTAATTAAGATGATTTGTGTTCTCCGCAAGTATTAAATATCATGTAACAGCGAAACTTTATTTTAAGTCTGAAATCTTCTTGAGATAAAAACAATGCTGAAAAGAATCAACAAACACACGGCGTAAAAATAAAAATTAAAAAATTCCACTTGGATCAATACAAATTCTTTGAGAAGACCAACTCCGTTCCCACCATCTTCACCTTCTCGCTCAGTAATTTATCATTGAATCCGAGACAAAAAGCAACGAGAAATAAAATAATTAAAAAAAAAAAAGATTAAAACTTTATTTAGGAGTAATCATTTTTGAAATTTCTAATTGTCTTAGATTTTATTGCGAAGCATTTTGTGCTGAGCGAGAAGGCAGAAAATCAAAGTACGGTTCTTTGTTTCGGCGAATTTGCTTTTTTCGCTTAATTTATTTATTTTTTTTTTTAAGTGTTGACATGAATTTTAGTTCTTCACCTCGCACCTGTTTTCAAATAATTGGTCTAAAGTGAACAGAAATAATTTGTTAACAAGTGACTTCATTTTTTTAAGTCATTAGACAAGCAAATATACAAACTTATTTTCATTAAATATCAAAGTATTTTATAATTTTTGCTTGAATTTTAATAATTTGAAATTATGTGAAATGTTTATTTAAAATAAATTATATAATATATATATGTGTGTGTGTGTGTGTGTGTGTGTGTGTGTGTTAAGATTTTTATGTTTCTTAGAAGCGCTGGTTGAGTTTGAATAAAATAAATACGTATTATATACGTTTGAAACCAAAAACAATGCATTTATTTATGCAGACATTTATTTTGTTTGAAAATTATTTTGAATTTTTTTTTTTTTTTTTGCCATGAAAATTATGTTGAATTTTTTTTTTGCCATGGTGTTGTTGGGGCAGAGAATGAGAAAGTAAAAATCCGTTTTGTTGTTTTTACGGTAGTGTTTTTAAATCTCGGAACGGTGCGTTAGGTCACACGGGATTCACGTTAAGATTTTTTATGTTCCTTAGAAGCACTAGTTGAGTTTGAATAAAATAAATACGTATTATATACGTTTGAAACAGAAACAACGCATTATTACAAAATAAAATAAAATTTTGTTTGAAAATTATGTTCAAATTCATAAATATATTTACCCCATCAACAACAATATGGCAAAAAAAAAAGAAATACTGAAGATGAGAGTTTGTCTCGAAATATATTTATGAATTTCAACATAATTTTCAAACAAAATAAATGTCTAACGAGTACTTTAAGATGAGGTTCGAAACCTGATAGTCTCGTCAGCAGCTGAAACCTCTTACTACTGAGCATCGACGAACAAAGAGAAATTTTGTGCTTACATATCTTAATATACACGCTGCCTACTGTGCTCTATCATTTATGAATAGATACGCATTATCGCTAAGTCTCTGTCAGCAATCTTCCTTTACTATTTTACTTCCATACAAATTTCAATCCAAACAAGATGGCCGCCTCTTGTTTCTTCTCTACTGTTTTCTGTTTCTAATAAGCATTCAGGCTAGCTAATCTTATCATCGCCATCTTTAAACACACATCATCACAGCTTCAGAATCTCCTGATGATTTCAGGCTAATGTCTACTAATTATATTAATATTTAAAATCTCTGATCTCAAGTTTCTCAAGTGTATCTAACTGTTAGTAACACAGGTTGCAGTTTGCAAAACCATGTGCAGCAGCAACAGCAGCAGCAGTAGCAACAGCAGCTTTGTGCATCAATTCTACCGCCATCCATCTTTACATCCCGCACAGGATCTGCCATTTTTTTTTCTGTTTTGTGGATTTTCTAAAAATTTTTTTTTATGATTATTTTTGTTTTCAAGACTAGAAATGGCAAAGACGGAATTGATGATAATCTTGAGAATTATGCAATTCACAGATTACCGTGATGATAACGACATTACATTTGCACATTTTATTGGCATAATATAATTTTCAAGCGACGTAATTCAATTTAATTTCTACAAGGTGGCAGCACCTCTAAAACATCCCCGGCATAATTAAGATGAGAACAAGTACCGCATATGAACACTGACATCTCAAATGTTGTTATAAGGCGAACGTACAAACGAATAAGTATAAAGAAGATGGTCACACTTTTAGAAACATTGTTTTCCTGATATTTTTAGAGATTTGAAAACCAATAAAAAAAAAATTCCGAATTTTGCAATTGAGAATTAATAATCTATATATTATAGATTATTCTCTTCTCATATTGAGTGTTATTTTCACAACGTTTTAGCTGATGTAACCCTCGGCATTCTTCGGGTGTGTCTTGTTGAACCCAGGGATCTTTCTGATGAACTTGGGAATCTGCACGCAGCCGTTAATTTAATCCGCGGGGGAAATGTGACTTTATGAAAAATACATTGAAAATTATGTTTCTGAATTTTTGAGATAAGGATTGATAATATGTATTACTTGGATCATTCAGATTACTGCTCTCATCTTGTGTTTGATTTTCACAACATTGTGATCGATGTAACCTCCCAGTTCCAGATGTCTCTGCAAAGACCTGTAGCGTAACAGACAAAGTACTAGTATTCAGTTACACATGGCATTCTTCTGGCTGTTTAAGGTTCAATCCTCACCGTGGATGATACTCAGAATACAATTGCGAATTACTTATGTTTTCTGCCCGGTCATGGCTAATGCAACAAGAGTATACTATTCCCATGGACTTAATAAAGTGTTACATTCAAAGTTCCGTGCATATTCCAGAGTCCAAGAGAAAAATTCTAGATTTTGACAAGCTACACATAAAAAGGTCGGATGTTACATCGACCGAAACATTGTGAAAATAATATTCAAAACGCGAACAGTAATTCAGAGAATCCCAATAATACGAATAATCAATCCTCATCTCAAATATTCAGAAACAGAATTTCTACCAATTGTATAATGGGCTAGCCACTCCATAGAAAAAGTGTAAACAAAAGTTAATGGAATCTTCAAAAGGAAACGGGTAATCTTCACAGCAATCAACGCCAAGTGGAATCATAAGATGTGTCGCTAATGAATATCTTTCTCTACAAAAACGATACCGCCATGTTACCCTGTGAATTAAATAAAGGGTTCCATCTGCAATTCCGTGCAGATTCTCGTGTTCTCAAGAATAATTCTCGAATTTGTCGAATTTGACAAGAGACACCGGAAGAAAATCGAAGGTTACATTGGTCGAAATATTGTGAAAAATCACTCAAGATGAGTCAAATATATTGGAAATAATCTATTATATAAATATTAAACGTCAGTTTGTTTGTGTGTTTGTGCATGTATTTGTGTATTTGTATGGTCGTATATCTGCTAAAAACATTCGTCAGCCGCATCCGACTGGGTGGAAACCGATACAATCTGAAAGAGCGATCCCACGGACGCATAGTATGTACAATTGGACAGAAAAGTTAATTAATTGGTGGTCAGCTGAACCATTTCTAGCAAGGAGAATAACTTTTCGCGTTGACATTTTCGCAAGTCATCTACGTTTATCAAACTGAAACTATCTTTAAAAACGTTATTTTGCAGGGTCATGACGTCATAAGTCACCGTGTTCCGATAGGCAAAAGCGTTTGCCATAAACGTTTTTCCTTTCTTTCTTTCGCATTTCAGGTTCGAGTCTGCCTACCACGGTTGATTTTGATTGAAAAAAAAGTTGTTTTGATTGATTTACTTTTTAGAGGGGTTCCAGCGCACGAGCTGCGACCAAATATCCGTTCTTTTTTTTTTGGGGGGGGGGGTCTCAATATCCTTAGTATAGCAGTTATGTCCAAACCGAACTTCATGTCCACGTGGGCAACGCCGAGTATCACTACTAGTATAATAAATAAAGCGCAGTTGTCTGTTAGTGTATTTGTGTATGTTTGTAACTGAATTATGCCAACTACTTTATCCACTATGGCACGGGGCTCTTGTTAAATTCAGTTGTAAGTTACACTCTTCTGGAGGTTAAGGTCCCATTCTCAGTGCGCGCGGTATTCAGAATACAATTGTGAATTATTTAGAACGACATGGCTGACCGAACAAGAGTATGTTACTCTCGTGGATTAAATAAAGGGTTCCATTCGAAATTCTGTGCAGATTCCCGATTCAACAAATTACACCTGAAGAAGGTCGAAGGTTATATTGACCAAAACGTTTATGGGAATAAAACTTAAAATGCGAATAGTAGTCCGAAAAATCTTATTAATACAATGTCTTAAATACTTATTCAAAAGAATTTGTAATTTTATTATTTTTTCATTCTTGTTTCATTTAATTTCAGTTATAAAAAATCAAGGGTCCCCTTCCTTGAGGTTAATACTTGATCTCTATATGCGATACATAGATATTTGAATATTCCTTTAAAGTTCTCCTTTACATCTCAAACACTGGGTTAGTAACGAAGTTGAGGACATAAGTTTCCTCTCTCTAATTAATCATCTTTTATAATATATCTTTCATTTTGGTCTCTTAATCTTACTGGATTCTAGCACAAGAATTCATCTAGTCTGGTGGAATATTCGGTCTCGTATTGTTACTTGAGAAGATGCAGATTCTTTAAAATAACATTTATTTATTTAAATAAATTTAGTTTCGACGATCTACGTCATCATTAGGCATAGAAATAGCTTGTGCTTTTCTTTTTCTTTTTCCTTCCTCATGGAACGGTGTAACTAGAAAAAGTTCGTGTGATATTTAACAGCATATTGTTTTTTGTTTTTTACGTTGTCTAATCAAATGGGTTAGGATAATTTTCCAACCAAGTGATGACAAATATATCTGCAAGTCTGACATATGAAGAAAGCACTTAAATTGAAACAGTCTGTGATGAAGCCTGGTCGTATTGGCTTCTGCGAGTCAAATGATTAATATCTTTCGTTAATTGAGCTGAAGAAAAGTCAGCCAAGTTGCCTTCTGGATCAAATAACCGGAGAATGACACGAAACCGCGTTCCTCTTGAATCCGATGCCAGATTGGTGGCTTTTCTTGCGCCGTTCCATGTTTCATTAGGCCGGCTTATATAATGAGCCCTCTTCACTTTCATTTCAGTAGAATAGCCCGGTTCAATGATCAGGTTCAATTTATTCAGTAGCTCAATCGTGATGAGACATGCTTCATCGAAGGTGACTGCTTAGTTTATCTCTAATTTCCATTTGCATTCACTTTGCCAAACAAGAACAATCTTTACCCTAAATACACAGTGGCTCTTATCGACGAAACGATAAGCATATGATTCTTTTGTTTAAGACTCTTTCATCCGAGCTCTTTGTAATCATACATTAAATACACACACATGCCGTTTGTATATTCTTGGATATATCAGTTACGATGTATATTAAGTAAAAATACATTGTCCATGTATAAGTCAGAAATAGGATGTATTATAGACAAGGGGTCAATAAACATTAGGCAGTATCGTAATTTTTATTGTAAGCGCTGTAGTGAGCTACAATCTATGTCACTCCTCTCCATAAAACATTCACAACAAACACACTTAGGTCTACAAATACTGTAAACATTTTTCTTTCTTTCATTTTGCACCTAAAACTAAACGGAAGTTCCGTGAGCATAGTTTCTTTCCGAAAACTCTGAAACATAATACCACGGAGCTACTTCCCCGCTGGCTACATGATCGTTCTCAAGTTCAATGTTAACAAATTCCTATTGAGTCAAATTATCGAATTCTCCTCAGTTTCAACCATCGTTGATATGTTGGATAATAGTGGCTATATCAGCTAGTGTATATATTTATTATAAACTAGACTACATGTGACCCGTTGGGTCAGTATGTTTTATTAGCTATGGAATTAATGTATGAGCATGACACTTGTGACGTAAAGAAAATAGTTTTTTGTGACATAACAGAAACATTTCTATGAAAGTATATTAAATTGAAAAAAGAATATAGATAGATTTCTATGAGTCGTTCTGTTTATAGTTGTTTATTTTTGGAAAAAACTGCAAACTTATAGCCATTGAATTATAAGTGGTTTGACATAGTTATAGGTAAATGTGCACTGAACAGATACCCTAATACTTAAACTTAAATTTTGATATATCTTTTAATTTAAACGTGAAAAAAAATCAATTGGGACGCTGAAAACGTACACAGTAAAACAATACGTTGTATTGTCGCGTTGATTATTTATTTGTAACACGAATTAAAAAAAACACATATTTTGGGGTTTTTTTTATTTAATTTGGCAGTGTAGAAGAAAATGTAATGTATGTTTTTAAGAAAGGTGTATTAAAAAATGGAGAATAAATTAAAAAAAAAAGGAAGCGGTGGGTAAATCGCCGTTGTAAAATGGTCTTATGGTTGTCAACGGGTTAAAGTAGATTTATTTGTAAGAAAATTGCGTTAAAATAACTTAACCGTAATACGCAAATGAACGATGTAAAAAATGCAGAAAGTATTAACAATTGTTTATTTGAATAATTTAAACGCGAAAAAAAAAAAAAACAATTGGGACGCTGAAAACGTCCACCCCGCATTGATTATTTGTGTATGTACGCATGCGCAACCGGAAATCGTAAATGATGTTGGGTTACAACACCCGTTACAAAGTCATTAGAGTTGTATAATTATATAGATATATAGTTCATGTTTTAAAACTGAAAGGATATTACTCCAACAAAATTCCCTGTAAAAAAACTATAATACACCATACCTGATTCTAAACTGACTACAAGATGATCGCTTTCTAGTCCAATATATAAAAAAATCCTGTTAAGTCATTCTTACAGCAAATACAGACATTTGATTTTATTGATGTGCTAGTAGATATATTAAATAAAAATATATCGTATGGCTGTAAGCAATAAATAGGATATATTATAAACAAAGAATCAGTAAACATCACGCAGTATCATTATTTTCATAATAGACGGGTGGGGTGTTCAGCTCCCTCCCATGGGGGGAAGATGTGACACAGTGTATAAGAAAATAGGATTTGAAAAGCCAGCAGCTTAGGGGAACAGCACTATGGCCTGCAAAAAAAAAAAAAAAATGCCTGCCCTCTAACAATCGGTATTCCCCGGGAGAAGCGCTTTAGACTATTACTAATAAACTGACCCATCTTAAAGAGAGAGAAACCAAAGACTGAGAAGGTGGACCTCATAGAACTGCACATGGTCATATTTCAACCAACAGAGAACAAGCCACCGCAATGTCTCTGGTTATTTTGTGGTCTAAGGAAAACCTCCGTAGGTATCTGCCTGAGCTTTAATCTATGGTTCTCCTAACAGAATAATGTTTACCTATAACTACAATAAATATTTTATTTTTCTTCCTTTTTGTTTCTGTCAGAGATAGTAAAAAACAAAGGTCGTTTCTGTGGTTTTATCTAGGAAAGTTTTGCTGTGAATGTATTACAGAAATGTGGAGCAAGGATTGGAGCTCAGTCAAGAACATACCATAAACATAACAAGACTATGCTGGTACTGCTTGTGAAAATGAACAGGCATTAATTCCCCACACCTCATCCTCACCTGAAAAAGGAAGGTTTGGTCATGCCTGGAGTCCTCTAGCGTATTTTTAATAGCAACATAGTCGTTGCTATACTTTTTCAATCCTTTTGTTTTTTTTTGTTTTTTATGGCAGATGCTCGATTGATCTTCAAGCTATTGTATCCCCTGTAAAAATCCATAACAAAAAACTTGTCTAGCTACAACCACTGCCAATAGTTTCCCTGTCCTCCTTTCTCTACTTAAAACTAGACAGAGCTTCCATGAGCGTAGTTTCTTTCCAAAAACTACCTATCTGTGGAACACAATACCACGGGTCTGCTTCCGAGCTGAATACAAAATGGTCGTTTTCAAGTCAAATGTTAACAAATTCCTGTTAGGACGCCTTCTTATATAATCAAATTCTGCTCAGTTTCAAAAACTGTTGATGTGTTGGATATTAGTTGTTACATGACCTAGCAAATATATTAAGTAAAAAATATATTAATTCTTTTAAACAATTAACTTACTCGATGGAAATATTAATTGTAAAATTTTTACATTATTATATTTCATTTTGAATTTAAGTAAAATCTCTTGTCAGAGTCTGTGGTACCTTTTAACTAGTAGGGGATGGTGAACAACTGCATAGTTTATTTAATAGGTAACACTAGCCTAGATCAATTACCAAGAAATTATCAGATTACATGCAAAATAGTTAATTGTAACGTTACCCAACACGTTGTATTCTCAGTCGCAAAGTAGACAAAAATAGGAAAAACTTCAACTCGCCTTTTCTTGTTATAACAACAATATTTATTTCCTCATTTTACCGCAATGCGTAGCTTCTGGTTATGGCTATAACGTTACCCACATATCTACCGTGCTTTCGAACGATATTCACGTCTTCAACGTGATCGTCTTCTCTTACGTGCTCTTTCTCCTTTTTATAGTCTTTTTCTTTACTGGTGATGTCATTCTGCATGCATTTGTATACGCGCGTCTGTGCTCTGTTACATAATGTTTTATGAACCAATGATATGGCTAAGTGGTTAACGATGCTGACGGAACACCTGGATGTATCAAGATCAAATCTAGTTCGCCCCCCCCCCCACACCAAAAAAAAACGCTTTAATCAATCCTACACTTGACCTTGTGTGTAAGCTCCGAGAGAGAAAGCAAATAAACTAATATAATTCTAAACTCTGATGCTGGCTTTTACTACAAAACAAAATTAAGAAAGCTTCGTGGTTTAGTGGAGGATGCCCTTTTCTCTTCCCTGCAACCTCTCTCCCACAGAAGAGACGTTGGGAGCCTGTCTTTGGTTTATTGTTATTTCCAGGGCAGGTGCTCGTCTAAGCTCAAATCCCTCGTCCCCCCTCGCCAATCTTTCACCCGAAACATCCGTCTGGCTGAAACTACTGTCAATAATTTTCCCCACTCTCTATCTGTGCTTAAATCCAAACGTAGATTCCATGAGCAAAGATTCTTTCTTAGAACTGCACGCCAGTAGAACTCTCTGCCGCTTGCCTGTTTCCCACCTAACTACAACTTGGACGTCTTCAAGTCCAACATAAACAAACTCCTGACAAACCGCCCCCTTAAGTAAGACACTCCATCAAAACCCCCAATACTAATGATTACTACAATACTATCTCATTGATTACTGTACACACAATAACCTTTATTTTCTGGTCTTCGGGCCTTGATAAGTGGTGACCCCTATGTAAAAAAAAGAAAGCTTTGGTGGCAGGCCTCATCTCATAGATAAAGTAACGTCAATTCCTCTGTGGCTTTGTTGATCTATTATCCAGTCCTTGATTGTGACGCAACCTAAATTTTTGTTTATTTTCTTGCACATGCCGTACTATCATGATTATTCTTATCTCAACAATACTCTATCTTACATGTATAAAGAAACGAAAAGTATTTAAACTGACCCATTCTTTCTAATCGAAGCATTATTTCTTACTTATACAAATAGAGAATAGCAGCAACGATTAAACGACACAAACTATAATACCACTGCTACTTTTTCAGAATATCTTCCCCTCCAGATCATTTATAGATTTGACATCATATTGAAATTATTATGACTGCGTATCTTCCTTAAGCTGTTTGGTTTAAATTTTTTTCTTCGTATAAACATTTTTTTCTACGTATAAAATTTTTTTATACGTATAAACATTTTGTTTTATTGCACATAGTCTTTGATGCCCCAAGCGAGGAATGCCGATTCATGGCTATCTTTATACTTATTCAGAATACTCCCTTTGAAGAAGCTGGCTTACCCTTACTTGCAGCCTTGTACTGCATCTTGCTACAGCGAGAAGAATGTAAATGTCAAATTCTTAAACGGTGCATATTTTGGCATTAAAAACTTGAATTGAAATGGACTAAAATGCAGGTGCTTTGTAGGTGCAAAATACAATCTATTCTGACATAAACAACAATTCGCCTAAGGAGTGACGCCTGCTAATGTGTGGGTGTGTAGAAAATAACACATCATCATTATGGTATCGTAAACGAAATTGACCTTTAAAATGCAAAAACTTTGGAAATGCATAAAAATATATTATATAGAAAAAGAAAAACGACTGCTTGTCTTGTATTTTATTTTTGTGCTCTCTTCTTTAAATGATAAAATCTGAAACAGAAAACAGTTCCAATTCAGCTTTTGCCAACTTGTCACGTAGATTGTTTTATTTCATTTGTTAGAGCATTTGTTACGGCAATCAAATGAGTTTATATTTCAAACATTGTTCGTATTGAATGCCATTAGCAATTTTAATTTTTCAATACCGATTGGATTCTAATAAAAGAATATGATAATAGATATGTTATCTCTATTCGCTTTATGTATTTATTAATAAAATGATAACGATTTTCCCATATATAAAAAGGCATTATAGGTTTGAAACGCAGACGCCGCATAAAAATTCAATATGCTTATGCTACCTGCCTATATCTAGTGCATGTTTTCCGAATATTACGATTCGCTTTGATTATCTATCGTATATTCTTATACTAGTTCCGGCAAACTTCACTCAACGAAACAATTCAAATATAGTGGAGGAAGTATGATATTTTTTAAATACCGATCCTAATAAAAATATTTTGTACAATAGATTTATTATAGCATATATTTCTTCGAGGATTTGTGTTGGTGTAATTGCACGCTCGGAGAATTTTTAATGTGAGCTGTATAGGCGCTTAGTAATCTAATGTTAATAAATTTGGCAAAAGCTCTTAGAAACACCATTATTAAATTAAAAAATATAAAGATAAACTGTTTGGAAAATCACTCGAATATGCAAGCATTTTATTCAATGGAAAGAAAAAAAATTAATCGAATTTTCTTTTCATTCTTTCAATATTTTTTTCTTCTTATGTAGAATTTACAGGAATGGAAGTAATCTCGATTCTTTAACTGCAACTCTAAAAGGATTGTGAGGACATTAACTTTCTCAAATGTATCCTATTTTCATAAAATTTAACTTGATTTTTACCTGTTTTGTAGTTTATTATATTAAGCCAGTGTAAAATATTTGCTGTTTTAAAATTTCCTCTTGAAAATGAACGTGTGTTTTTGAAAAACCTTTATTCTTGACAATAACGACGTTTGCCCTCTATAACGTTTACATTTGACAACGACCTTATAACTATCTCGCTTGTAAAATTCCGTAGGTTTTAATGTGAAATATTAATCTAATTCATGCTCAATCTCCTTTCATGATATGTACATAAGGCCATCTAAATGCTATTATAATCCTCGAAATATAAATAACATACACTCCAGTTTCTGTGAGATCACCGAAGTTAAGCACCGTTGAACCTGGTCAGTACTAAAATGGGTGACCATTTGAGAATTCCAAATGCTGTACATGCTCGGCGTTGTTTCTAGTTGTCAAGCACTTATTGCCATTGGATTCAAGCAATACCGATTCAGTAGAGGTGTGGTTGGGGATTGGCCAATTTTTGCCTCACAATTACATGCACTGCTATCTTTACAGAGGGTATCCATTGTCTCTATACACTGAATGGAGGCATCCATCGAATTCTAGAAATAAATGATCCTCTGAGAGAACTACATTAAATAGAATGTGTAGAATGGGGTATGTTTTCTCAACCAACTTTGGTCAGTAGATACATGGTAGTATTATCTAGAGGTGTCCGGGCAATCGAAGAACACAGTAAGTCAATCCCAGAATAAGGTGACCTATGATAAAGTTATGGAGAGGTGTTTAGGCAATCCCAGGAATAAGGTGACATGTAATAGTATTATGGAGGTGTGTCCGGGCAATCAAAAGAACACAGTGAGAAATCTCGGGATTAAAGCAACCCATATCCATAGTGCGTCAATATTACGTCAATCGGCCAGGAAAACTAACCGAAATTAAAATGGGTTAGACCAAAACTAACAAAAAGTACAATAAACAAAAGGTGACGAAAATAAGGTAACCAGGTCAATCAACAAGAACTCTGACTCAGAGAATTGCAAAACAATAAACAAGCTGGCGAGAAAAAAAGTCAACAGGTCAAAGTGATATAAATAAAAAGAGCAGAGAGAAAAGAGAGGCGAGAGACACAAAGCGAAATACAGGTCGAGAAAGAGTTCTGCAAACCCACCTCTCCACTAACCTCCATCGCGCTCCAAAGATTAGTTATAACTTTTATTTTGAAGGATAAAGTGTAAATAAACAAAGCTGTATTGAAAACATAAAAAGCGTCTCGTATTCATTTTAACACGAAATAACTGTTCGTTCATACGATCAAGAGAACTTGAGGATCACAGTCATTCATATATGTAACATTATGGAAGATGGCTCCCTTTCTGTTGACTAAAGAAGTAGTTGTTAGGTCAATGGTGGTAATAATATTGCAGAGAAATATAAATGATACTTTAATAATCTGAAAATAAAACTTATAAACTTATAAATTAATCATGGCGATATGTTTAAAGTAATAACAATATCCCTATAATATATTAAAATGCTTAAAAATGCATTTTCTACAAATCGGCAAAAACTTTTGCATTGATTTGATAATTAGAATATCGTGTACAAACAATTCGACTTTATTTTTCTCATTCTAGCAGGCCGCTCGTCGTTGCCCGGTCATTAAATACGCATAAATATTTTATTTTGATTAATACAGAAACTGAGACATGTGCATGCGAGTATTTGTTTTTTCCTAAGCAGTTTATTTCTTGTAAGTTAAAAATATTCGAGCTGATATCGAAATCAAAACCTAAAGACAGTGAGTCAAGTACAATAACCGTAAGGCCAGCTTACTACGACTTTAAAAGTGTTTTCAAATCTACTTATCCTTAACATAAGGAATGTCTCATGTGTACAGTCCATGCATATGCATTTGTGAAACAGTTAGCAAACAAGTAAAAACCTGATGAGCCCCATCCCAGATAACAATTATTCAATTGTGACCCTTTAATACCTCTTTCTTCTTGGTGAAAACAGATTAAAAAGCTTCTCGCATGTCTTAATACCCTATATACCAAATTTCAAGTCTGTTGATCAAACAATTTGTAGAGTATATATATTTTTTTAAAATCAATGTACACCCAAAACAGGGCACAGTGCCCCTTTGAAGAAGGGGGTTACTATTGGGGACATAAGTTGCAGGGGCATTATGAAGGGAGATGAGTAGCAAGACGTTTGGTCACATTACACTTGAACTTCTGCATCTCAGTACAGTTGGGAAAGCAGAATCCTGGAAGGTTGTTGTCCTACCAGCTACGTCTGTGTAAGTAGAGAATCCAAGCCAGTTACTGTGGTGAACTTTGAAGTCACCAAATACATGTACTTGTATGCTAGTATCGAGGGAAAGTGCTATATCTATGCTGTCAGAGACTTTGTTTATTAGGGTACAGTCCTGGGTTGAGGGAGAGTGGTAGAAAAAATACAAGTAGCTAATATTATGTTGCATGTTTAGCCTGAAGCACATAAAGGCCTGGTCGTCTGATTCTAGCTTTGTTTCTCTAGTCAGGGGGGAGGGTGTTACGAATATAGACTCCAAGTCCATGCATATGTCTGTCCGAGTCCGTACAGAAGATTGGGAGATAACCAGGCATGTTGAAGTGGTTAAAGGGAATGGAGCAGTGTAAGTTAGTTTCACTTAATGCTAAGATATCCGGGGTGTTTACTATGAGAAATGATTCAACATCATCTTAGTTAGTTCTAAGCCCATGGATATTCGTAAGTGCAAGCCTCAAGGGAGGAGGCAGGTTGGTTTTCTTTGAGTTTGGTTCTGGTTTAAACGTAATTTTGGCTTGAACTGTCATTTTATTTAATTTAATTTAAAAGTTTTACTTAGGGTAAGTGAGGGGTGCTGAACAAGTGGTTGTGCAGAATATCAGATGTGCAATACAAGTAGACCATCAGCTGTCCTCACATACAGGATGATAGCCTCAGGAAAGCCCACCGGGGATGAGTGCAGGGTCCCTTTCCATGCGTGACATGGCACTACAATCATCCCGATATTATATGACTGTTGATGGAACAGCCGCTCTAAGCGCTACCAAAGAGTTAGGGCTCCTGTACTATCAGTCGGAAACAGCAGCCAGGAACTGTCAATCCGGTACCCTCAATCTACTAGACAAAAGTCAGCCCAGTCCAATGGTACGGGCATATATGGTACTGAAGCATCCCCACAGTATCCAGTTTAGGGAGATGGAATGTGGCAGGAGTGGGGAAAAACGGGGTTTATTGCCCTAGTCAGGAAACAAGGTCTACCACTGGGTGATTCTGTCGAGTCCGTGTGATAACACCTCTATGCCTGGCTAATAAGCAAAGAAGTAGTATGAAAGCTGGGCGATAGCCAGAGCCTATCTCCTCCTTAAGAAGTTTAGGTTTGCCGACTGGTAATTGGTTTGAGTCACCAGTTCTAGGAAGGTCGTCGTCCGGGACTGAAGAGGCCTCCCTCTCTTAGGTTTATCTTCAGAGTTTTCCTTCTCCTAGACAGATGACGTGGGAAGATCTACGGGCCCATTGGTACCGAGAGGGTTTGCCCCGCGCCTGGGTTTTAAACCAGGTATTTCTGCGACCCTGCATGGGTAGTTAATATGAATCTGTTATTTAGGTTATACATCTACTGAAAAATTACACTCCTCGAAGTGATTAAAAAGGGCACACACACAGATTCTAACTTTTACAGATATATAGATTTTTCATATTTCCGTTTGACATAAAAGTCAGTGTTCTTTTTTCCTGTGTTGAATTATTCTTTGCATTCTATATGCTGTGAAATACAACCAAAGCATTTCTCTTGTAACTTTTTCTTCAATTAATCCTTTGGGATCTGGATGCGTGTTTAATCTCATACTTTGGCAGATATGCTACATTAAGAATAATGAATGATAATGGCACCTGAATAATTGATAATGTACTTATGGTGCATATTAATATTGTTAGATTATCGATATGCTTTTAAAATTATGCAAAACAGTTCCTTTTAATTCGCATAATGGATGGCAGCCATTTTGAATTGATAATAATTAATTCAACTATTTTCAATCTGATTTTCTTTTCAGTCCGAATATTGGTAAAAAATTATTTATAAAATTCCAGTCATACTATTGGAATATTATTTTATTAAAGCTAGGTTAATCAACGCTTGTTTACCTGAGGCTTTTTTCCCTTTATATTTTATTCACAAATTAACATATTTCTTGGTTGTGGGATTGAGTTATGTTTGAACGTTTAATTGTTTTAATAAGCTGTAATTTGTGAATTTACTCAACAAGTTTACCATCTCTTACTAAGTTGCTGCCTATTACTCTCACCATTGTTGTTTAGCCTCCTCCGATCAGCTATTATTATATAAAGTGTCTACAACTCGATGCGTTTCCTAACTAAGATAATTAAGAAATTAAGGGAATATGATGAGGGTTGCATTGCGAGTGGAAGGCATTAAGAAATAAGCAGAAATTCCAGGGACGAAATTTACATGTTTGGACGGATGGTGAGAAGAAATTTTATTGAAGACAAGCAAAAGATTATGGGGTATTCACAGACAAAAGGAGATAATAACAAGACAAGAGTTATCGGACTTTCAACAGAATATTAGTTACTTTCTCATGTGTGACCTATTTCTCTCCAGAATAAAATTAAAACTAAAATTCCCAACACCGTCTTTGTCTCCTTTTCTGTACATCGAAACGAGATGTGATTAAAAACCACTACCATCATATAAAGTCTCTAAAGAAATTAAAACTTTACACTCCGTATCGTCTTCAAGTTTCTTTACTTTACTTCATATAAAGTCTCTTAAGAAATGAAAACTATACTTCGTTCCGTCTTTAAGTCTCTTTACTTCATATAAAGTCTATTAAGAAATGAAAATTTACACTTCGTTTCGTCTTTAAGTCTCTTTAATTTACTTCATATAAAGTGTCTTGAGAAATGAAAACTTTACTTCCTTTCGTCTTTTCATATAAAGTCTTTAATTTTTTATTACGTTTCGTCTTTAAGTCTCTTTGCTTCATATAAAGTCTCTTAAGAAATGAACACATTTACACTTGGTTTCGTTTTTTAGTCCTTTTACTTTATTTCATATAAAGTCTCTTAAGAAATGAAAACTTTACACTTCGTTTCTTCTTTAAGTCTCTTTACTTTACTTCATAAAAAGTCTCTTAAGAAATGAAAACTTCCTTTCCTCTTAGTCTCTTTACATTACTTCATATGAAGTGTCTTAAGAAATGACATCTTTACACTTCGTATCGTCTTTAAGTCTCTTTACTTTACTTCATATAAATTCTCTTAAGAAATGAAAACTTTACCTCGTTTCGTCTTTAAATCACTTTACTTCATACAAAGTCTCTTAAGAAATAAAAACTTTCCACTTCGTTTCGTCTTTAAGTCTCTTTACTTCATATAAAGTCTCTTAAAAATGAAAACTTTACTTCGTTTCGTCTTGTAGTCTGTTTACTTTATTCATATAAAGTGTCTTAAGAAATGACATATTTACACTTCGTCTCGTCTTTAAGTCTCTTTACCTTACCTCGTATAAAGTCTCTTAAGAAATGAAAACTTTACTTCGTTTCGTCTTTAAGTCTCTTTACTTCATATAAAGTCTCTTCAGAAATGGAAAATGTAATTTTTTCCGTCTTTAAGTCTCCATGAAAAACAGTCTATTAAGAAATGAAAACTTTACACCTCGTTTCGTCTTTAATTCTCTTTACTTCATATAAAGTCTCTTCAGAAATGAAACTTTACTTTGTTTCGTCTTTAAGTCTCTTTACTTTACTTCATAAAAATAATCTTAAGAATTAAAAACTTTACTTCGTTTCGTCTTTAGGTTCTTTACTTCATAAAATCTCTTAAGAAATGAAAACTTTTGTTCGATTCGTCTTTAAGACTCCTTACTTTACATCATATAAAGTCTCTTAAGAAATGAAAACTTTAATCGTTTCATCTTTTAGCCTCTTTACTTTACTCCATATGAAGTATCTTAAGAAATGAAAACTTTACTTCGTTTCGTCTTTAAGTCTCTTTACTTCATATAAAGTCTCTTAAGAAATGTAAACTTAACACTTCGTTTCGTCTGTAAATCTCTTTACTTTACTTCATATAAAGTCTCTTAAAAAATGAACACTTTACACTTCGTTTCGTCTTTAAGTCTCTTAATATAAATTCTCTGAAGAAATGAAAACTTCGTTTCGTCTTTAAGTCTCTTTACTTCATATAAGTCTCTTAAGAAATAAGAACTTTATTTCGTTTCGTCTTTAAGTCTGTTGACTTCATATAATATCTCTTAAGAAATGAAAACTTCAACCATCGTTTCGTCTTTTAGCCGCTTTATTTACTTCATATTTAGTATCTGAAGAAATGAAAACTTTACTTCGTTTCGTATTTTAGTCTCTTTACTTTACTCCGTAAAAAGTGTCAATAGAAATGAAAACTTTACTTGGTTCCGTCTCTTTACTTTACTTCATATAAATTCTCTTTAGAAATGAAAACTATACTTCGTTTCGTCTATAAGTCTCTTTTCTTCATACAAAGTCTCTTAAGAAATGAAAACTTTGTTTCGTCTATTAGTGTCTTTACTTCATATAAAGTCTCTTAACATGAAAACTTTATTTCGTTTCGTCTTTAAGTCTCTTTACTTCATATAAATCTCTTAATAAATGAAAACTTTAAATCGTTTAATCTTTTAGTCTCTTTACTTTACTTCATATAAAGTGTCTTAAGAAATAAAAACTTTACATTTCGTTTCGTCTTTAAGTCTCTTTACCTCGTATAAAGTCTCTTAAGAAATTAAACTTTACTTCGTTTCGTCTTTAAGTCTCCTTACTTTACTTCATATAAAGTCTCTTAAGAAAAGTAGACTTCGTTTCGTCTGGAAGTATCTTTACTTTACTTCATATAAAATCTCTTAAGAAACGAAAACTTCGTTTTGTCTTTAAGTCCCTTTACTTTATATAAAGTCACTTAAGAAATGTAAACTTTACTTTGTTTCGTCTTTAAGTCTTTTACTTCATATAAAGTATCTTAAGAAATAAAAAAATTACTTGATTTCGTCTTTAAGTCTCTTTACTACATACAAAGTCTCTTTAGAAATGAAAACTTCGTTTCGTCTTTAAGTCTCTTTACCTCATATAAAGTCTCGAAAGAAATGAAAAGTTTAATCGTTTCATCATATAGTCTCTTTACTTTACTTCATATAATGTGTCATAAGCAATGAAATCTTTACACTTCGTGTCGTCTTTAAGTCTCTTTACTTCACTTCATGAACAGTGTATTAAGAAATGAAAATTTATTCCCTTCGTCTTTAAGTTTTACTTTACTTCATAAAAAGTTTCTTAAGTCATGAAAAGTTCGTTTCGTCTTTAAGCCACTTTACTTCATATAAAGTCTCTTAAGAAATGAAAACTTTACTTCGTTTCGTCTTTAAGTCTTTTTACTTTACTTCATAAAAGTATCTGAGAAAGGAAAACTTTACTTCGTTTCGTCTTCAGGTCTCTTCACTTTAATTCTATAGAAAGTCTCTTAAGAAATGAAAACTTCGTTTCGTCTTTAGCCTGTTTACTTCATATAAAGTATCGTAAGAAATGAAAAATTTACTTCGTTTCGCCTTAAGTCTTTTTCTTCATTTAAATTCTCTTTAGAAATGAACACTTCAAACTTCGATTCGTCTGTAAGTCCCTTTACTTTGTATAAAGTCTCTTTAGAAATGAAAACTTTACTTCATTTCGACTTTAATTCTCTTTACTTTAGTTAATATAAAGTGTCTTGAGAAATTAAAACTTTACACTTAATTTCGTTTTTAAGTATCTATACTTCATATAAAGTCTTTTAAGCAATGAAAAATGTACTTTACTTCATATAAAGTCTCTTAAGAAATCAGAACGTTACAATTCGTTCCATCTTTAAGTCTCTTTACTTCATATAAAGTCTCTTTAGAAATGAAAACTTTACTTAATTTCGTCTTTAAGTCTCTTTACTTTACTTCATATGAAGTGTCTAAAGAAATGAAAACTTTACACTTCTTTTCTTCTTTAAGTCTCCCTACTTCATTTAAAGTCTCTTAAGAAATGAAAAAAATTACTTCGTTTTGTATTTGTCAATTTACTTCATATAAAGTCTCTAAAGAAATTACACATTTACTTCGTTTCGTCTTTAAGTCTTTTTATTCACATAAAGTCTCTTAAGAAATGAAAACTTTACACTTCGTTTTGCCTTTAAAGCTCTTTATTTCATATAATATATAAAGATATAAAAACTTTACTTCGTTCCGTCTTTAAGTCTCTTTACTTCATATAAAGTCTCTGAAGAAATGAAAACTTTACTTCGTTTCGCCTTTAAATCTGCTTACTTTACTTCATAAAAATACTCTTAAGAAATAAAAACTTTACTTCGTTTCGTCTTTAAGTCTCTTTACTTCATATAATGTCTCTTCACAAATGAAAAGTTTAATCGTTTCGTCTTTTATAGTCTCTTTACTTTACTTCATATAAAGTGTCAAAAGAAATGAAATGTTTACACTTCATTTCGTCTTAAGTCGAAACAGAGTAAAGTTTTCATTTCTTAACAGACTTTTTATTTATAAAAAGTCTGTTAAGAAATGAAAACTTTACTCTGTTTCGTCTTTAAGTCTTTACTTCATATAAAGTCTATTAGAAATGAAAACTTCGTTTCGTCTTTTAGCCTCTTTACTTAATATAAAGTCACTTAAGAAATGAAAACTTTACTTCCTTTCGTCTTTAAGTCACTTTATTACATTAAAATCTCTTAAAAAAATGAAAACTTTACTTCGTTTCGTCTTTTACTCTCTTTATTTTACGTCATATAAAGTGTCCTAAGAAATAAAATCTTTACACTTCGTTTCGTCTTTAAGTCTCATTACTTCATAAAAAGTCTCTTAAGTAATTAAAACTTTACTTCGTTTCGTCTTATGGCCTCTTTACTCTACTTTATATGAAATCTCTTAAGAAATGAAAACTTCGTTTCGTCTTTAAGTCTCTTTACTGCATATAAAGTCTCTTAAGATATGCAAAAATTTACTTCGTTTCGTCTTTAAGTCTCTTTACTTCATATAAAGTGTCTTTAGAAATAAAAACTTCATCTGGTCTATAAGTCTCTTTACTTCACTTACAGTCTCTTAAGAAATGAATACTTTACTTCGTTTCGTCTTTCATTCTTTACTTTACTTCTTTTTAGAAATGAAAACTTTGTTTCGTCTGTAATCATTTTACTAAATATAAAGTCTTTTAAGAAATGAAAACTTTACTTCGTTTCGTCTTTTAGTCTATTTACCTTACTTTATATAAAGTGGCTTTTGAAATGAAATCTTTACACTTCGTTTTGTATTTAATGTCTTTACTTTACTTCGTATAAAATCTCTGAAGAAATGAAAACCTTACTTCGTTTCGTATTTAAGTCTCTTTACTTCATATAAAGACTCTTAATAAATGAAAACTTTACTTCGTTTCGTCTTTCAGTGTCCTTACTTAATACAAATCTCTAAATAAATAAAAACATTCCACTTCGTTTCGTCTTTAAGTCTCTTTACTTCATATAAAGTCTCTTTAAAATGAAAATTTTACTTCGTTTCGTCTTAAAGTGTCCTTACTTCATAAAAAGTCTTTTTAGAAATGAAATATGTACTTCGTTTCGTCTTTAAGTCTCTTTACTTTTTGTTAAATAAAGTCTCTTAAGAAATGAAAACTTTACACTTCGTTTCGTCTTGAATTCTCTTTACTTTACTTAATATAAATTCTCTTAAGAAATTAAAATTGGACTACTTTTCCCTTTTAAGTCTTTTTACTTTATATTAAGTCTCTTAAAAATGAAAATTTTACTTAGTTTCGTCTGTATATCTCTTTACTTTACTTTATATAAAATCTCTTAAGAAATGAAAACTTCGTTTCGTCTTTGTCTCTTTACTTCATATAAAGTCTCTTAAGAAATTAAGAATTTTCTTCGTTTCGTCTTTAAGTCTCTTTACTTCGTACAAAGTTTCTTAAGAAATGAAAACTTTACTTCGATCCGTCTTTAAGTCTCTTTATTTTACTTCATATAAAAGTTCTTAAGAAATTAAAACCTTACTTCGTTTCGTCTGTCAGTCTCTTTACTTTACTTCATATAAACTGTCTTAATAAATGAAAACTTTACTTAGTTTCGTCTTAAAGTCTCTTTACTTCATATAAAGTCTCTTAAGAAATAGAAAATTGTCTTCGCTTCGTTTTGAAGTCTATTTTATTTCTTATGAAGTCTCTTAAGAAATGAAAACTTTACACTTCGGTTCGTCTTTTAGTTTCTTTAGTTTACTTCATAAAATGTTTCTAAGAAATGAAAAAATACTTCGTTTCGTCTTTAAGTCTCTTTACTATACTTCATATAAATTCTTTCAAGAAACGAGAACTTTACTTCGTTTCATCTGTAAGTCTTTTTGTTTCATATATGACAACTTTACTTCGTTTCGTCTTTAAGTCTCCTTACTTTACTTAAGAAATGAAAACTTTACTTTCTTTTGCCTGTAAGTCACTTTACTTTATATAAAGTCTCTTAAGAAATTAAAACTTTACTTTGTTTCGTCTTGAAGTCCCTTTACGTCATATGAATCTCTTTAGAAATGAAAATTTTACTACGTTTCGTCTGTAAGTCTCTTTACTTTACTTCATAAAAAGTCTCTTACGAAATGAAAACTTTACACGTCGTTTCGTTTTTAAGTCTCTTTACTTCACATAAATCTCTTAAGAAATTAAAGCTTTTCTTCGTTTCGTCTTAAAGTTTCCTTACTTTACTTCATAAAAAGACTCTTTAGAAATAGAAACTTTAATTCAGTTTCGTCTTTAGGTATCTTTACTTCATGTAAATTCTCTTAAGAAATGAAAACTTTACATCGTCTCCTCTTTAAGTCTCTTTACTTGATAAAAGTCTCTAAATAAAGGAAAACTTTATTTCGTTTCGTCTTTAAGCCTCTTAACTTTACTCATGTAACTGCGTTTCGCCTTAAGTTTCTTTACTTCATATTTACTCCGTTTCGTCTTTAAGTCGTTGTACTTCATATATAACGTGTCTTAAGAAATTAAACCTCTACACTCGTTTCGTCTTTAAGTCTCTTTACTTCATATAAAGTCTTTTAAGAAATGAAAACTTCGTTTCGTCTTTAAGTCTCTTTACTTCATATAAAGTCTTTTAAGAAATGAAAACATTACTTCGTATTGTCTTTATGTCTCTTTACTTTACTTCATATTAAGTGTCTTCAGAAATGAAAACTTTACACTTCGTTTCGTCTTTAAGTCTCTTTACTTCGTATAAAGTGTTAAGAAATGAACACTGTACATCGTTTGGTATTTAATCTCCTGACTTCATATACGTTCTCTTAAGCAATGAAAACTTTACTTCGCTTCGTCTTTTAGTAACTTTACTTCATATAAAAGCTCTTAAGAAATGAAAAATTTAGTTCGTTTCGACTTTTAGTCTTTTACTTCATATAAAGTCTCTTAAGAAATGAATACTTCACTCTTGGACTCGTCTTTACTTCATAACAAGTCTCTTAAGAAATGAAATCTTACACTTCATTTCGTCTTTAAGTCTCTTTACGAAGTAACAGTATAAAGTTTCTTTACGTTGTTTCGTCTTTGATTCTCTTTACTTCATATGAAATCTCTTGGGAAATGAAAACATTACTCCGTTTCGTCTGTAAGTGTCTTTACTTTACTTTATATGAAATTTACTTCGTTTCGTCTCTAAGTCTCTTTATTTTACTTCATATAAAGTGTCTTAAGAAGTTAAAACTTTACACTTCGTTTCGTCTTTAAGTCTCCGTACTTTACCTCATATAAGTCCCTTAAGAAATTAAAACTTTATTAGATTCGTCTTTAAGTCTCTTTAGTTCGTATAAAGTCTTTTAAGCAATGAAAACTTTACTTCGTTTTATCTTTACGCCTCCTTACTATAATTCCCATAAAGGCTCTTCGGAAATGAAAACTTTACTTCGTTTCGTCTTTAAGTCTCCTTACTTCGTATAAAGTCTCTGAAGAAATAAAAACTTTACTTCGTTTAGTCTGTAAGTCTCCTTACGTTTCTTTATAAAAATACTCTTTAGAAATAAAAACTTTACTTCGTTTAGTCTTTAAGTCTCTTAATTTACTTTATATGAAATCTCTTAAGAAATGAAAACTTCGTTTCGTCTTTAAGTCTCTTTACTTCATTTTAAGTCTCTTAAGAAATGAAAACTTTACACTTCGTTTCGTAGTCTTCATATTAAGTCTCTTAAAAATGAAAACTTTACTTTGTTTAGTCTTTAAGTCTCTTTACTTTACGTCACATAAAGTCTCTTAACATATGAAAAATTTACACTTCCTTTCGTCTTTAAGTCTCTTTACTTCGTATAAAGTCTCTTAAGAAATGAAAACTTTTCTTCGTTTAGTCTTTAAGTCACTTCATATAAAGCCTCTTAAGAAATGAAACTTCGTTTTGTCTTTAAGTCTCTTTACTTCATATTAAGTCTCTTTAAATAAAAACTTTACACTTCGTTTCGTTTTTAATCTTTTTACTTCATATAAATCTCTTTAGAAATCAAAACTTTGTTTCGTCTTTAAGTCTCTTTACTTTTAGTAAAGTCTCTTAAGAAATAAACAATTTACTTCGTTTCCTCTTTAAGTCTCTTTACTTCATATAAAGTCTCTTAAGAAATTAAAACTTTACACTTCGTTTCGTCTTTTAGTCTCTTTATTTCATATAAAGTATCTTAAGAAATTAAAACTACGTTTCGCCTATAAGTGTCTTTACTTCATATAAAGTCTCATAAGAAATGAAAACTTTACACTTCGTTTCGTCTTTAAGTCTCTTTCCTTCATAAAAAGTCTCTTAAGAAATGAAAACTTTACACTTCGTATCGTCTTTAAGTCTCTTTACTTCATATAAAATCTCTTAAGAAATGAAAACTTTACTTCGTTTCGTCTGTAAGTTTCTTTACTTTACTTCATATAAAATTTACTTCGTTTCGTCTTGAAGTCTCTTTACTCTATATTTAGCCTCTTAAGAACTGGAAACTTTATTTCGTTTCGTCTTTCAGTCTCTTTACTTTACTTCACGTAAAGTGTCTTAATAAATTGAAACTTTACATTTCGTTTCGTCTTTAAGTCTCTTTACTTCGTATAAAGTATCTAAAGAAATGAAAACTTTACTTCGTTTCGTCTCTTAGTCTCTTTAGTTCATATTAAATTCGTTACTTTACTTCATATAAATTATCTTAAGAAACGTAAAATTTACTTCGGTTCGTCTCTATGTCTCTTTACTTCATATCAAATCTCTTAAGAAATAAAAACTTCGTTTCGTCTGTAAGTCTATTTACTTTTCTTAAGAAATGAAAACTTTACTTCGTTTCGTCCCTACGTCTCCTTTCTTTACTTTATAAAAATACACTTTTCTTCGTTTCGTTTCTATACTTTAGTTAATATAAAGTCTCTATACTTTACTTAATATAAAGTCTCTTAAGAAATAAAAACTTCGTTTCGTCTTTAAGTCTCTTTACTTCATATAAAGTGTTTTCAGAAAAGAAAACTTTACACTTCGTTTCGTCTTTAAGTCTCTTTACTTAATAAAAAGTCTCTTAAGAAATGACTTTAAGTCTCTTCACTTTACGTCATATAAAGTCTCTTAAGAATTGAAAACTTCGTTTCGTCTTTAAGTTTCTTTACTTTATATAAAGTCTCTAAAGAAATCAAAACTTTTCTTCGTTTCGTCTTTAAGTCTCTGTCCTTTACTTCATATAAATTCTCTTAACAAATTAAAACTTTACTTCGGTTCGTCTATAAGTCTCTTTACTTCATATAAAGTGTCTTAAGAAATGAAAAATTTACTTCCTTTCGTCTTTAAGTTTCTTTACTTTACGTCATATAAAATCTGTTAAGAAATGAAAACTTTACATTTCGTTCCGTCTTTTAATCTCTTTACTTCATAAAAAGTCTCTTAAGAAATGAAAAATTTACTTCGTTTCGTCTTTACTTCATACAAAGTCTCTTAAAAAATGAAACCTTTATTTCATTTTGTCTTTCAGTCTCTTTAATATACTACATAGAAAATCTCTTAAGAAATTAAAACTTTCCTTCAGGTCGTCTTTTAGTCTCTTTACTTTACAATATATAAAGTCTCTTAAGAAATGTGAACTTTACACTTCGTTTCGTCTTTAGTCTCTTTACATTACTTCATAAAAAGTCACTTAAAAATGAAAAATTTACTTTGTTTCGTCTTTAAGTCTCTTTACTTCATATAAAGTGTCTTAAGAAATGAAAACTTTACACTTTGTTTCGTGTTTAAGTCTCTTTATATCGTATAAAGTCTCTTAAGAAATGAGAACTTTACTTCGTTTCGTCTTTTATCTCTTTACTTCATATAAAATCTTCTAAAAATGAAAACTTTACTTCGTGTCGTCTTTAAGTCTCTTTACTTTACTTCATATACATTCTTTTAGGAAATGAAAGCTTTACTTAGTTTCGTCTTTAAGTCTCTTTACTTCATATAAAGTATCTTCGTTTCGTCTTTTAATCTCTTTACTTTACTTCATATAAATTCTCTTAAGAAATGAAAACTTTACGTCGTTTCGTCTTTAAGTCTCTTTACTTCATATAATGTCTCTTAAGAAATTAAAACTTTACCTCGTTTCGTCTTTAAGTCTCTTTACTTTACGTTATATAAAGTTTCTTATGAAAGGAAAACTTTACACTTGGGTTCGTCTTTATGTCTCTTTACCTCACATAAGGTCTCTTAAGAAATGAAAACCTTACACTTCGTTTCGTCTTTTAGTCTCCTTACTTTACTTCATAAAAATTATCTTAAGAAATGATAACTTTACTTCGTTTTGTCTTTGAGTGTCTTTACTTTACTTCATATAAATTCTCTTAAGCAATGAAAACTTTATTTCACTTCGTCTTCAAGTCTCTTTACTTCATATAAAGTCTCTTCAGAAATGAAAACTTTATACTTCTCTATAAGTCTCTTCAGAAATGAAAACTTTATATTTCGTCTTTAAGTCTCCTTACTTCATATAAAGTCTCTTAAGAAATGAAAACTTTACACTTCGTTTCATCTTTAAGTCTCCCTTTCCCTTAACGAAGTTATTCTTCTCCATTAGCTGTGGCCACATTTTTTTGTTACAGGGTCTCGATTCGTCAATCACAACTGTGTCACGTACTCAACTATTAACTGTTGCTTATTCTTCCAAGGTTTACTCACGTTTTTTGGAGATCACCTATCTCTGTTAGAACTAATTTCCTTGGATTTTTAAAGAACGCCTTTTGCGCATAATCGAACGTGATTAATCTAGCTTGGTTTAGAGTTTAAGCTAGTTAGAGTTTTTTAGTTCAGGACCACCAGCACAGAAATATCTGTTTTATTAGGTTTATTAGGTGAAGTTGGTGGCTGTTTTTGATAGCAAAACCGGTCGCACTGCGTTTTATATGCAACACCTGATATTCTCACTGGTCACCACTCTACGTATATTTTATCAATATATAAGCCATTCTGGACGAGTCGAGAAAGATAACTAACACTATTTATTTTCGTTTTGAAATCTCTTCTTCCCTTGATGAAGTTATACTTCTCCATTCGCTGTGTCCACATGTTTTATCACTCTGTCTTGATTCGGCAACTATCCCATGCCTTCAGCAATAACTGTTTCTAATTCATTCGAGGTTTAGTCACGTTTTTAGAGATCACCTATCTTCGTTAGAACAAAATTTCTTGGATCTTTTTTGAACATCTTTAACGCATAATCGAACCAATTTAATCTTGAACTTCATATGATTTTCTTTATATTGATGACCTCAAATGAACTTAGAGTTTCAAATACGTTTTTGTATGAAACAGATTGAATATTTCTTCCCTTCTTCAGACACACAGTAAATATTTTCGGAATTTTCTGTTCTGAGAGTTTGGTAAGAAGAACGCTGTCTTTCCAATGTTTGATTTCTAATCTGATATACGATTTACTGCGGTGTTTATATTTCAACATATGATCTACTCAAAACATGGTTCTAGCAGTTCAGGAGTAAAATTTTAGCTACTTTTGTGTGCGTGTGTATCGGCGTGTGTTTCGTTATAAAATAAATTTAGATTAAAAATAGACTTTATGTCTATTCTGGGTCGGGGATCGTCTTCTTTCCTTTATAGTTTATGAAGCAGATTGAACATTTCCTCCCTTACTCAGACACACAGCAGATATTTTCGAAGTTTTCTGTCCCAAAAGTTTGGTAAAAAGAATAGTACTTTTCCAATGTTTGATTTGCCGAATGGTTTCTAATCCGCTGTGTGCTTTACCTAAAACATGGTTTAAGAAGTTCAGGAGTTAAATTTTAGCTATTTATTGAGTGTGCATGTGTATGTGTATGTGAGCATTTTTTTCGTATTTGTTCCGTATACGAGTAATTTTTCCATGAGCATAACTGAGCTTGTCATTAAGCGGCAGGCCGGACCTGAAGTTGATAAAAAGCTTCTTTCAGGCATGAATAAAAATAAATAGCTTAAATTAATTACATAAGAAAAAAAATACGTATATAAAAATACAAGGTCACCAGATTTAATCAGAACACACGGACAAAATCTTAATAAGGAAGATCGAAATAAATTTAATATTAATATTTGAATAATACGATATTTCTTGCTTATAGCTGTTGTCACGACAACGCAAAGGTGGCTATAAAAAACGCCATTTTCCACTGTCCATTATAAACATAAGGGAATACCATCACAAGTGTTAATAATATTTATAAGTAGTATGTGTATGTCAGAATCCAATGATTAACGTGGGAGATAGTAATAAGGTAGTTGTTTGACGATTTTGCCATGCTTATTTCCAATCCTATCTGTCCCAGAGCACAATTCCCACGATGATGAAGTGGATACCGATGTGGACTGACAACTCGTCAAGCTGTTTTGAATCGTGTCACATCTATAGCACGACTACCACTATGGATATTTGCAATCTTCACGTAGATTCTCCTTCAAGGATTTGATTCTAAAAAGAAATGGTGGTGGGGAAATGTCAGCTACATAATCGTGTCGGTCAAAAATTGTTCCATGCTGGTTCATACGAATTTATGCTTAAATTCTCCAAGTTTTATGATAATTTTGTTCAGGATTTTAAAAAAATACACTTCACCACTCTTTTCAGTCTCTTTGTGGTTGAGAGTAAAGTAACAGAAAACGTTGTCATAATAATAAGGAAGATTAGTTTTAAAATGCGTAAATAATGAATGAATGAATGAATGAATGAATGCTGTCTGTAAAACCCAATAGAACGGGAATGTTAACAAATCTTGTTCAGCCGTCTTTTTCAACAATCAAATCTTACCGTATCTCGACTGGCTTCGAAACTTAGTAAGTGATGCCTTTCTTCTTCCCTGCAACCATCTTCCCCACAGAAAAGACGTTGCGAGTTTGTCTCTGTTCTATTTTTATTTTCGTGACAAGTGCTTGACTGAACTCCAATCTATTGTCCTTTCTTGTCGAACTTTCACAAAAGAAGACACTCGCCGAGCTCCAACCACTATATACAATTTCCTCACTCTCTAACTGTGCCTAAATCGAAACACAGATTTCATGAACAAAGCTTCTTTCCCACAACTGCACGTCCGTGGACACTGTTCTGTGTGCCTGCTTCCCGATTGAATACAACCTTCAAATCCATTATATACCAGTTCTTGGTGAGCCGTGCCCATAACTAATTAAATACTTCCCGACTTACACCATTAACGATGACTACACTACCACTTTACATTCATTAACCCTCATCCTCGAGAGGCCTTCAGGCCTTGGTAAATGATGTCTCCCAGGTAAAAAAGAGAAGTATTGTTACCAATCATCACGGTTTTGTCTAATCCACCTTACAAATTTATTAGCTCTTATCCTCAAGTGGCCTTTAGGCCTTGATAAGCGATGAGTCATTAGTACATAAAAATATCTTAATAATGAACATGCGTTAAAAGTTAAAGAGAGCAATCCAAACCCCCACCAGTATTTACACTAGGCAGGTTGAACCGGCTTACTCCTTCAGAGCAAGTTCATGAAAATATCAAATTTATATGTAGTCCCCAATCACTGGTATATTCTACTCAGAATGAGGGGTGAGAGGTTTTTGTTGTTCTTGCAAAAAGATGTTCCCCTACATAGAGTGACTGGTATTTACAAATGGTCACCCATCGGATACTGACCATGCTCAGCGTTGCTTAATATGAGTGACTAACAAGAATCCATCTCCCAACGTGATTATGATGCATACTACTAGAATTTCTTTAATCCTGTCGATATATTATTATATTCCGATGTTTGTTTTTTTAAAGAAGAGTGTTATTATATCGTGAGAAATAACCATTATATCTCAAGTTTCAACCTTGTCTTTTTTCCAAGATGTCATCTACTCCAACCTGCAAGTTCTTAAGACTCTTAATTAGTTCTTTATTATTGATCTTGGATGAGGTTTCTCAGTAGTTTTCTACTATTGAACAATCAACTGTACCTAACGTTGCCAAGATATTGATTAAATAAGGATGTATTATTTACTTTACTCCAAGGGTGTATTGCCAGCATAATGGATACAGTCACGAGCGGTAAAATCGTCACTACTCAGATTCAATAGAATTTTTTGGTTGTAAACCTTTGAATATTAATATTTCAAGAAGTGTATCAATCCACAATTTTTCATCGGTTATATATATATGTATATATATATATATATATATATATATATATATATATATATGTGTGTGTGCTATTTCGTCATGTATGACGCCACAGAAGCTGGCGTCATACATGATGTCATAGTAGATGACGTCATGTATGGGGGCCAAAATTGAAAAAGTAACAACCTAACCTGCTAATATATATATATATATATATATATATATATATATATATATATATATATATATACTAGCAGGATCAGTGTTCTGGTGTTGCCCGGGATGAAATATAAAAGGATTATTAAAGTTTTTAAAATATCCGTAAATAAGTTTAGGTTTTTAAGTGAGAGGTCATTGTAGTGGGTAGGAATGAGGGCTGAATCCGAACAAAACTCAATCGTCACTTTCATTTAGCCATTATTTTCGTGAAATACGCTGTAGTAATGCTGTTTGTGTTGAATTGAAAATATTTACGTAGGAAGTGTTCAATTATTTTCCTATAATTGCTGACTTTATATGAGAAAAATTGAGATTATTGATATCATGTATATATGAGAAATTAATGTTTATATAATTTTGATATGAGAAAAATTGGCATTATTTATATAATGTATATATGAGAAATTAATGTTTATATAATTTTATATGAGGAAAATTGAGGTTATTTATATAATGTATATATGAGAAATTAATGTTTATATAATTTTTATATGAGAAAAATTGACATTATTTATATAATGTATATATATGAGGTTTCTTTTACTTCATAAAATCAAAATTTACTAAATCCTATTTCGGGCATATAAACTAGAAAAAGATTTTACTGGTAAGAATAGCTTTCTTTCAGAAATGCATATATTTCTTTGTGCCAGATCATTAAATTTTCATTTCTTCCGTTGGTAACTTTAATGTATTTTTCAAAGAGTCTAAGCAATAAATACCTAACAAACCATGCATTACTTCCTGCTTTCAATTATTTCATTAATGACATCTCTTTTTTTTCAAATTCTTTTCGCACAATCATTAATTTACGTGACTCTCATATCATGATGCACCAGATAATCATAATTCAAGAGGTGGGATTTCCTTGCTGAATTTGTTATGGATCTGTGCCATAATTCCAGCGGACAACGCTGGTACACAGGTATTTAACAATTGAAAAAGAATATCTAATAAGATTTTTCTTACATAGCATTCTTTTATCTATTCTCAGGCAACGCCGGGATACAGGCCTTGCTGATCTATACTTATCCTTTGAAAATAAACCAATAAAATGCTCCATACCATGTTTTATTAGAGTAAATATAAATTGTTTTATTTAAAAATATATTATTATTATTATTATTATTATTATTATTATTATCATTATGTTTGTTAGATTATGAACAAACTCATTTTGACCGGGCTATACAAGTTCACTCAAAATCGTCAGCAACTTACCGAGATCGAAGAAATCGAAAAAAAAGAAGAGAAACAAGGCAGAGAAAACAAACTATTCACTGCATGTTCCCAAATTACCCATTGTGCAATAAATTCAATGTTTACAAAGAGTTGGCTAGACGATTATTTGAGTTTTTTGTAAGATGTTTTTTTGTGATTTTTTAATATAAAATTATAATTTTGTTTTCATGCTTTTCGATATTTTCCATCGATCTTTAAGGAACTGATGATTGGAAGCGAACTATAAAAACGAGTTCTTCTCTAGAGACGATTTGCCATAAATAATGAAATCCTGGTATATACTCTGTAATTTATATATATATATATATATATATATATATATATATATATATATATATATATATATGCACTGAGGATTCCCAAAAGGATGAAACACTAGTGTCTGTAGGTATTAAAATTATTATTGTAATAATTATGTATATATATATATATATATATATATATATATAGAGAGAGAGAGAGAGACTTGTATGTAATATACTGAGTTTCACTGGGTTCGTGTAATTCAGTAAATTTTCATGTACCAATAAGTTTTAAGCCAAAGAGAGATGACTTAGAAAGTAAGCTACAAAATTATCATATTTCATAATTGAGCATTAATATACTGTATAAACAAAACCAAGACTTCAAAAAAGGTGTTGATAGCAACAGAAATTGTATTTCATTGTAAGTTACAATTGTTGTCATATCAGTTCGACAATTTCAAGCATTATGGCGTTTGAAAATTTTCTTGTTTATACAGTATATACATATATTAAAAACAACTCATTGCTCACCTGGACCAAAGGCTACACCAGGGTTTAATGAGATTTACAAATGGGCGATGAAACATCAAGCGCATTATATATTATTTAATTATTGGAATTATTTGGAGATGAGTAATTTGTATATTTTTATATCCCTCTCCTTCGAGGCATCAATATTTTTTTGCTCATCATTCAAAACCCTTTCAAGCCGTTTCTTGAAAGTGTTTTTATATAATGCCGTAGCCTTCTTTGCAGTTGTGCAGACAGCAGGTTGCAGTTTCTTTCTGTCTGAGCAGTATGTAACAGCAAGCGTATGCAAATGTCCGAGCCGTGTGTGAGGTTATGTCACAGCGAGAAAGAAGGAAAACAAAAGATTATAAAAAAGAAAAACGCAGCACAAGAAACACAGAAACACACGTGTTGCACATGTAGCTTAATAGCAACAGGAAATACGTGCCCAGCACCTGACCGTAGTAAGACAGAGTACCACGTGTTCGACATGGAAGAATCTTGTTAAACATATTGGAGTATGAGAATACTTTTGAACAAGAGAGAAGACGTTATTTTGGAAGTACTTGTAAATAAATTTCTGTTCTTTCAACTGAAAAAAATGCCTTCGAATTCTTTCCTTGTCTTTTTTTCCATGCGACTGTCTGCATACAACATGTGCGTCCCAACTGTTGATATGCAACGACTTCATTACAAGTGCCTGGGCGATTGTCCTGAGAATTGCATCAAGCGGAATCTTTTGCCCAGCACAACGAGATATGAAACCATAAAGCGAAGTATTTCTCGTTGTTTATTAAATCAGTTACCAGCTTTCCATGACCTCACGTTACCCTGATCAGGGGGCTGAAGTGAGTTATCAACCTTGCCTAAGGTTCTTCCACAGACTAGCAGAGGGAAGGAGGCGCCTTACTCAGCACCTAGTATTTCCAAATAGTCACTCATCTGGCTAGGTTCATCGTTGCTTTATTTTGGTAATCTGGCAGGAACCGGTGTGTCAACATGGTTATGCTGTATATCACTAAAATGTATAAAATTATTTAAACATTTTATCGAGACTTTTGGTAAGATATATCTTTTTCCAAGAAGACTTCATTTTCTTCTGAATCCGATGTATTTTGTGCGATTGGTGTTTTCTTTTAATAAAAAAGATTAGTCACATCATTAAAAACTTTATTTCATGATGTTATTTAGAGAATAATAAAAAAAAAATCTATATATAATACTGTAGTACCTTTAACGTACGTACATACGTATGTCACGATTTCCAGATAATAAATAATTTAATCGGGAGATCCTATTTATTAAAAGGAGGACAGAAAGTAATAAAATAGAATTTAGGAAAACTCGTCCCCGGAAAACTTGTACCCAGAAAACTCGTCCCTTTTTACTAGGTTAACTGGTCCCTTATTGAATAAATATCGATTGAAAACACATTTTATGACCGTTCTTGAAGAAGATATTGTCTTTAAAAGAGAATACACATCCAATAATATTTTTTTTTTATAATCTTACTTGTTTACTGTTGTTTTAAAAAAATGAAATTGTTCGTTTTCTACCTAGCTTTGAAAGTTTTTGGTGATTCAACTTATTTTAAAGAGTTTATTTATTAAAAAAAAAATTAATGTCGAGTGTTACTTTTGAACAAAAAAATGTCCGACCTGAGATAATCACGTCTTAGGAGTCTCGATAATCGCTCAAAAATAGAAAATTCAAGAAAATACTGAGATAGATATAGTTTTAAAATGTGTCCCCCTCCAAAAGAACACAATTTGTATATTTTTAGGTAATGTCCAAGATCACTGTTCGAAAAAAAATCAAGCTACCGTGAGTGGATATGGTTGATTATGTAACGAAATCGAACGGTAGACACGAAAAACGAAACCTATATTTATTTTTAAAAAAATACTTTAATTTTTAACATTTTTTTTTTGTTATTACGAAACAAAAAAAAACACACTTGTATTATTAAATAATAAAACAAATATTTTATTTAGAAAATTTGGTCCTCACGTAAACGGTGTTTTTATTTAATGATTGCTCTCTCAAAGCACATGCGCAAAAGGTTTTCTTTGGTTCATTTAATCATGAACACATTTTAAAGCTAATATGTGAGGCCAAAAAAAGAGAGGCAAAAGCATTATTTGAATATGCATGAAAAAATAATTTAACAGAAAAATAATATTAAGTGGAGAAAATAATAAAAAAATTAAAATAAAATGAAATAAAAATAAAATAAAAAAAGCATTAAATAAAAGTATGAATCAAATTTACCCAAAGAAAAAAATAAAATAAATAAAATAAATACACGCGCGATTGAAAATGAAATCTTGAGATATATACTAAGAAAGTGAAAGAAAACGTTTTTAGGGAGCAATCATTAAATAAAAACACCATTTACGCAACGTCCACCTTCGTCGTGAAGTGCCGAAAAATTAATTTAGTTTTAACACTTTTTTGTTGTTTTGTGAACACAAAGGCACTTGTACAGTATGAGGACGACGGCCATCTTTTCTTGGCGCATTTCACTAAACTGTCGCTCACTAAACTGTGGGCTTCTCGGCAAAAAACATGTAAATTATTACATTTTTGTTGACCCTTCAAAGTCGCTTTAATTAAAAAAAAAATCCTCTATTTAAATTATTCATTTGGTCGAAAAAAAGCTATCCAATGTTGATTTTATTACAAATTTGTTTTATTAAAATTAAATTTTCTTACGCAGACTTTTATATAAATGCTTTTACAATTATATATTGATACATTTTTATACAATAAATGTTTTGCTTTTTAAATATTTTATGTTCGGAAAAAAATCTTATTTGTTACTTATTTGCCGCGTTATTTGACCAACAAGAAATTGGAGTTATCGCTGTCTAACAATAACCGCCGTCTGAATATTGCACAAGTTCCCCCGTAATGACTTTTAAACGATACTCTCCCATCCCCATGTTAAGAATGGCTTTCGAAATAATAAAGTTATTATTTCAGCGTGGTACCAAAATACATAAGTACCATGTTTTCTTTTTATTGTTTCGTAATAACACAAGAATTGTTTAAAGTAAATTAATTCTTCTAAATAAAATAATTGCTTTCTTTAATAATATGTGTTTTCTTTCTTTTATTTTTGTTTCGTAATAATGACACAAAAAAGTGTTCAAACTAAAGTATTTTTTTTAAATAAATATATGGTTTCGTTTTTCGTGTCCTGACTCCGTTATCAAGTTTATTTTTTTAAAACAAGAGTTAAAAAAATATATATATTGTTTTAAATATTATGCGATATGTATTCTCTTTTAAATACAATATCTTCTTCGTGAACGGTATTCATTCAATAAGGGATCAGTTTTCCCATCTAGCAAAATGAAACGAGTTTTCCGGGTACGAGTTTTCCGGGCACAAATAAAATATTATGAACATTAAATTAGTATATAGAGATGCTAATTTAATGTTCGAAGTAGGTTATCACCTTTTATCCTCATTTTTTAATAAATAGGATCTCCTAATCACCGAAGACGCAATGTAAAAAATAAAATAAACTAAAATAAAAAGAAATATGTCGCTTTTGTGCCGTACTTGAAACTAAAATACCTTTTTGGACTTCTGGCTACAACCCAAGGGTAGTATCTGTTCTGTCTAAAGATGGTATGATGATATCGTGAGGTTTCTATTCACGTTCATCGTTCATACAATGGAAATATACCACAGACTCCTATAAGGATATTGGAGATAAACCATAATAACCAGATATATTTTGACACTACAATAATCAGATTACTTAGATAAACGCTTTTGTAGTTTTAACAAAAGGACTACAAAAATATCGTTGCGTCTCTATTCATGTTGCATGTCCACAGAATGGCCAGCACTAATATATTACATATGAAAGATGCCTCTGTGGAATTTTCACAGGTCCTACTTGTATTATATAACATTATTTCGTATTTTAATTTATCTAATTAAGTTAAACGTTTATTTCATGCATATGCAATTGGTTGTGAGATAGCAAAATTATGCAGACAAAATCGTGAAATGTGTGTGTTTTATGAAAGGCTTGCGCTTTTGTGTAGGGAGGAAATGAAACATGTATCCACGCTGTCGATATCTTGTCAGAAAAAAAAAACTATTCAAAGGAATGATATTATGTATCATATGTAAAGGAATAGAGGAATCAATTCCCTGCTCTATCGAAGACAATATCTTGCTTGTTTTTTTTTGTTGTTTTTTTTTCAGCATCGTATCGATTAAAAGCGGCACTCATGCAAGACCTTACGTTCCAACCTTTATCGAAACACTTGATACCCTACCAAAGTCTAAAATAGGCTGGATATTCTTTCCGTGAGCATCTTAAAAGCTTTATTTGGACTTTGCTTATATTCGGAGAAGAGGGTGCAGTGTATTCAAGAAGTGTAGATTTCCCACCTTTGATCCATGCCTAGGACAATCTGCATATCTTTATATACCTGAATACAAAGTGAAACGAAAGTATTTGGAAGGGAAGAATAGATAAGTATCATTTCTAATGACAATATCAATAGGACTAACATTAAAATCAATTATCTTTGCACAGGAAGCAAACAATAACAAACAATTGCGAATAAAATTAATAGGAGTAATAGTAATAATCATAATACTAATAGAAACAAATGAAGCATGCACAGTGAACGAGGCATAAAAAATGACTAAGTTCAGCATTTGCCCCCCCACTCAGCCCCAAAATCCCCAGAGAAAAGCAGTGCAGTTTTATGCCTTAACATATGTAAATTTGAGTTCTGCACCATGCAAAAAAAAAAAAAAGAAATGACTAAGTCCAGCATTTTCTCCCCCCCCCATTTAACCCCAAAAGTCCCCAAGGCCTTAATATATGTAAATTTGAGTTCAGCACCATGCAAAACTGCTAAATAGACATACACAGAAAATTTTGGACAAATATGCGAAAATAGTCCCAAAAATGGAGTGTTTTTATTAGCGTTAAAAGAAACCCCGGGGCACACCCAAGAGTTATCACAAAGTATAGACAAACAAAACTATGTAGAAATCAGTTAGTTACAACTTTTCAGAAAGTTTTATGAAAATTAATTTTTTTAATAAGCCCAAAAGTGTCAATTTAAGCCATTTTAACCCGAAAGGCACCGTTCTGTTTGTTGTTTATTTATTTCAAGTTTAATGTTTGTGCAAGATCTCAAAAAATTCTAAGACATAATTATTGAGGAAAGTGCGCACAGGGGAACGGACAAGGGTGAATTTATAGGTCCACCCTCCTTTTGTAGAGGGTGGCAATAATAGTGATTGTATTGCATTTATTTTAACTATTTATAATACGTATCAATTTATGTAATTGGAGAATCAAAAGCAATTGTCCATTAATGAATAAGTGTTTAAGATCCAATCAATAATACAAAATAAAATTAGCAATGTATATGATTTGATTTGTTTTACGGCATATAAGCCATCTATGGACAATTTAATAAATGTATCAAAAGTAATGCTATACAAAGATAATTCTTTAATTCTAGCAGGCTGTCCGGCATTTCCCGGTCGTAAGGTACGGTTAAATATAAGGTACGGTTAAATATGATATTTTAATTCATGTATATTACACATTTATTATTATAGAGCTAATTCTCTATATATTATAATATTGTACCTCATAAATTGTAGTGAGATCAAAAGAAAACATGAAATATGACTTAAGCCCATCAGTTAGAATCGAAACCCTAACCCTCATTCTGTAGCCTCTGAGCCACGCCCATATGCATATAAATAGTTAAAAAGTAATGTTGTTTAACCTATGACTGTATATTTGTGCAAGTAAACGGGGGTTGTCAAGTACTTCTGCACCGATCAACTGTGTTGCTTTTAATTTTACCTCCTTAGTACTAAATTTTGTAAACTAAAAATCAAATCAAAAGAGGGCCACAGGTTCAAATATCTTATATATCAAATTAAACTGTAGATCAAATGTTCAGGGAAGAGTTTCGTAAAGACTTTTCGCACACACACCAGCAAGGTCACTTATATATATAATTATCCACTGAGACACGTGTTTCGTAGACGACGTAACGCGTGTCAGTGGAGGATAATTTTGTTTAAAAAAAAGCAAAACAAAAACAAAACAATATGTATGCCGCTCCCCATGTGGGGGTACAACGTTAGTTAAAGGGAAAATTATTCCCAACGCGCATTTAGGTAAAGATGCACTTTAGTAAATAATTGAATTCATTCAAAGCGTATCGCAAAAACAAAACCAAATAACATCTCTCTCTCTCTCTCTCTCTCTCTCTATATATATATATATATATATATATATATATATATACACACAGAGAGAGAGAGAGAGATATGAAAACATTCTATCACACTGAAATATTCTCTCTCTCTCTCTCTCTCTCTCTCTATATATATATATATATATATATATATATATATATATATACAGAAAGAGAGAGAGAGAGAGAGAGAATATTTCAGTGTGATAGAATGTTTTCATCTTAAATTCTATTTAATTATACACAATGTAGAAACTATGCATGAATAGAATTCGACGTAACAGTAAAAAGAATTCGATAATCTAATCAGAAATCATAAAAAAATAAAAAAAATAATTAACGCTGAGTTTTTAAAGGAATATGCAAATTTGTTAATCTTCATGTAGTCGCTCGCATATATCCATGACTGAGTATATAAAGAATTTCGTTTTAATATTTTTTAAATTGTAATAGTAGGCGTTTAATATCAATGTAAGAGCGAGGAAAAACTTTATAGATATACTAGCAGGGAGACTAGACGTTACTCGGGATTGAATGACGATCAATGAATGTTTCACCCTTTCATATTTTTATTGTCATCATAACCGGTGAAATCATCCATTTTAAAATCAAATCGATTTATTACCTGCTTTGTTGGGGGCCCATCCCAGTTACTTAGTCTAAAATATATTTCCGTGTACTATTGGTTATTATAAAAGTATTTTATATATAACGGCTTGAATTACAGTTTAAAATGCAAAAGTCAAGTATCATGCTTCAGTTGTGCTTTATACAAAAGCATTCATTTTCGATGCGCCTTTGTTATATCAAAGAACCTATTGTTGATTGTATATGCTAGGTCTTAGAAAGAAATCTTACAGAAGGGAGCCGTCAGTACACTCGCTTGTCTGGTAATAAAACGTCTCAACTCCCCTTGTGATGTTAGGCTGAATAAGGTGTTCATTTTAGTAAAAATCGTCTGCTCCTTCTTTTATCAGATCTTTCCAATTATTGATTATATATACTTATCGAGGACATTTTGATAAAAAAATCTATCTATGAACACTGCCAGTCACATGAAGTACAGTTGAGTGAAGTTTCATAAAAATCTGCCCAGCCGTTGTGGAGTCTATAGCGAACTCTCTCTCTCTCTCTCTCTCACTCACACACACACACACACACACACACACACACACACAGAAAGTTCTTTTTATATAATAGTAGACAATAGATAGATACATACATACATAGATTACTAGAATACATTTTTTTCTCAGGATTCATAACATTACTCTCAGAAAGAAATCTTGCCGAAGGTAAAGGCTCCCAGAAAAATATCATATTTAGAAGGAAATTTTACAGAGAAGTAGCTGAAATTACTCTCAGAAAATACAACTCCCAGAAAAAAAGTCTTAAAAAACATACTTTTCTGTGCCCGCCTGTGGAATTCTGTTCTGCTAACCTTCTTTCCAGCTGACTGCAACATGGTCATCTCCAAGTTCTATATTCAATGAACAAGTTCCTCTTGAACCTCCGCTTAAATAATCAAATTATACTCGAATTTCCACCACTAACAGTGACTATGGTGTTGTCCCTTATTCCTGAGTAGTCTTCGGGCCTTGATAAATGGTGACTCTCTTGTAAAAGAAAAAAATACGTTGTATTCTTTTTTATTCTCAACACGTTTGATCGTCAGCCCACACCTTCTAATATCTATCTGGTAATAAAATCTATGCTCCCCCTCGCCAATCTTTCACAAAAAACAATTGTCAATAAATTCCCCCACTCTTTATCGGTGCCTTAACCTAAATGTGGATTATATAAACAAAGCTTATTTCTTTGAACTGCCCGATCTGTAGAACTCTGTTCCGCTGGACTGCTTTCCAGCTGACTACAATATCTTCGTCTTCAAGTCCAACATAAACAAGTTCTTATTGAAAACTCCTCGTAAATAATCTAATCATACCAAATTTCAACCACAAACGATTACTACGCTACTGTCCCAATGACTAGAATACACACATTAACCCTTATCCTTGAGTGAACGTCAGGACTTGATATGTGATAACCTCTTTTTAAAAAATAAATAAATAAATAAAATAAAAAAGAGAAATAAGTTTTTGATTTATTGAAGAATCAGATTGTATTATATAGTTGGGGATGAGCTTGTACGTACATTCTCATTCCGTGGAATGTACCAGGGTATCGCGTGACTGATTGATTGATTGGATAGGTCCTTTCCAATCTTTCATCTTGTCGAAGTGTGCCAATGATTTTCGCCTACAATTTCGACTTCACGAATTGACCCTCTTCAAAAGTGAATTCTCTCTCAACTACAGACAAGGATTTATCAAAGTATTTTTTACTTTCTTGCTTCTGCTCCCATATATTTCAGAAACCATGGTATCCAAGGTGCATGGATTTCTGGCTTGTGGTCCGATCTATATAATATTCTGCTTTTCCCTTCTTTAGGTGGTCTGTACATTGCACGTTAAAAAGGCGAAATACAATTATTAAAGGCCAAACTGCTTTTTAAAATAATGTCAAATCCATGAAATATAACTTTAAAAAAAGAACGATCTGGCAATCCTGGCCAAGAATATATATATATATATATATATATATATATATATATATATATATATATATATCTATATAAGAGCCAGGTAGTCCAATGATGGAATACTGTTAACACATCTGGGCAGGAGCTGCTAGAAAGGACTTGTCCTGCCTTGATAGAGTTCAAAATAGACTTCATAGCCTCGTAGGAGATGTCCTTTTCTCTTTCCTGCAACCTCTATCTCACAGAAGAGATGTTGCGAGTTTGTCTCTAATGTATCGTTATTTTCATGGAAAGTGTTCGACTGAGCTTCAGTCTATGGTCCCCCCTCGCCAAACTTTCACAAGAAACACTCGTCTAGCTGAAAATACTATCAATAATTCCCCCCACTCTTTATCTGTGTCTAAACCTAAACGTAGATTCCATGAGCAAAGCTTCTTTCTTAGAACTGCACACCTGTGGAATTGTCTTCCGTTTTCCTGCTTTCCACCTGACTACAATATGGTTGTCTTCAAGTCTAACGTAAATAAGTTCTTGATGAGCCGTTCCATATAAGTTATCAAATTTACCGAATTTTCATTACTAATGATTACTATATTGTCCAATTTCTACTGTACACTCTTTAACCCTTATCCTTGAGTGGCCTCTTGGCCTTGATAATGTGGTGATGTCTATGTAATATATATATATATATATATATATATATATATATATACGAACGTATACGTCGTCTTTTCAGCAACTTTATTACAGATGTTTCCCTATTGAAAAGCTGCACGCATGGTCCTACATTCCTTACATGTGATAAGTGTTGGACCCCTCGCTTACCCGGGTACTTTGAGCCATTACGACTGATCGGCTTGACTCTTTGTCTTCTTCAATCTCTAATCACCAGCTGACTAAATCCTACGTATACAAACACATCTCCTACTAATGACGTCATCAACACATATCACTCATCACTATCGGCTAATGTCTGTTATGTATACTTGCTTATCTAGCTAACATTCCTGTTTGTGTTAGTTATGAAAACTAACATTCCTTTTTATTTCCAACATAAATATTTTCATCTTAAAAATACCTTTTGCAGTAATACATTCTTTTTAGCATTCTACTCTACAACATCACAACATCAATGATGATCGTAATAACTAGCGGGGCATGTGGAAATTCCACAGAGAACTCATTCTTATGTAATATAATGATGTCGGTATTCTGCAGATTTTCAGTGTAAGTGGAAATGCTCTGATATTATTATAGCTCTTTGTTTAAACTGCAAAAGTATTTATCTAAGTTAACAGGGGTGTAGCCCGGTCATAAAGTATGCTTAAATATATTTTAATTCTTTCAGATTTCGTACATATTATTATAGAGTTAATGTTCTATCGATTTTTATATATTATAAGGTTACGATTTCAAAAATAAAAAAAATATATCCATATGACTTGGGTGTATATGTCGTATAATTATTATGACCTTTCATTTCTTGTAATAAATAATTTTACCAAAAATTCTTCAAAAGTTTTGGATTTAAATTGATGCACCCAAGTCATATGAATTTATTTATTTATTTATTTTTTTAAATCAGAGCTTTATAATATATATAAGAATCAACAGAAAATTGACTATAATAAATAATATATACGAAATCTGTAGAAATTAAAATATCGTATTTAAACGTATTTTATGACCGGGCTACGCCAGGCGTCCCTGCTAGCTTAGATAAATACCTTTGCAGTTTTAAGAAACGAGCCACAATAATATTAAGGCATCTTCATTTGCGCTAAACGCCGAAGGAATGCCAACATCAATATATTACACATGAAAGAGTTTATTGTGGAATTTCCACAGGTCACGCTAGCAGTAGATTACACAACAATTTTCCGAACGGAGATACTCTAAGGCAATATTACTGCCACTTCCGGTAAAGAGAACTGAATATTTGATGCTTAGCTAAAAAAAAAAAAAAAAAAAATGGTTACCTAATGAAATTGACTATTACTTTAATGGTCGTCCAATCAACAAAAGTAATCTAATTAATAGTATTTTTATAGAATCACTCCCGTGTGAAAAAAAAAACGGCTCAAAAACGTTTTGTCTTAATGTATTTGGGGCCGATAAAAACGAATATCTCATTTAAATCCATCGCAAAGTATTAGAAATAATTAGAAAAAAAAAGCTAATAAGGTTGTGATTGCGTTAGAACTCCCGAAGAATAGCATTTCCAAATGACTATTCATTTAGTACCAACTTAACAAGATGAAAGCATAATACAGTCAATGCATTGAAGAATGTAAAGAAAGGTTTCAGTTTGTGAGGGCTTTTCTTAGGAAAATTAACTAATTATTTCTCTAATAAGATTACTTAGCCTAGAACAATCCGTGATTAGCTTAAAGGGGATAGGGTGAAGGAGTTGCTGTGAGTCATGCTACTCGTTGGAACTACGGCTTATGTGAACTTTTTTTTAAAAGAAGGAAAAAGGGCAGTTTATTTGTTTAAATTCATATCTGTTCATTTAATTTATGAAGATAAATTAAATATTTTGATTTAATTTCTATCGAAGGAAATGTTGCTGGGCAAAACATCGTAGACAATAAAAAAATAAAAAGGAAAGAAAGCTCCGCAAGAAAAAGTTTCCGCCTTAATTTTGAAAACACGTAATCTTAAAAGGTTATCTTGCCTGGAAACTTGACACTTTTATTAGGTTAATCAAATATTCAGTTGAAATTTAATTACAGCAGAATCTCATGGCCTTTTGTATGAAATACAAAAAAGAAGAAAATGCGTAACTGTGTGTGCTTTACAGTAAAGTGATCAGTTATACTTACATCTGCAATGCAATGTTTTCTGAATAAATTTTCAATTATATCTATAATATAAATCTTACCTGCGTGTTTCGATGTATGTATGTATGTATGTATGTATGTATGTATGCCTAGAGGCGACGGATTTTCACAAGATCGGCATCGTTTTGGAGGGTGACCCTTCGGACGAAAAATATCGAAAAATTGGCTAAAAGCATTAATTCCTTTACCCTCAACGAGGCACTTTTCTACAGGGAGGGGTCACTTTATTCGCCGATATTTTCGAAAGTCACCCCTTTTTTTTCGATTGACTAGCTTTAATTTAAATCATCGCAACTTCCGGTTTGGCGATGGATGCACCGGCAAACATGTCACGATTTTTTTTCACGTTCTTTTTCTCCTTCGTGGTACGGGTTCGAGCCTGCCTCCCTGCCTACTACCACTTTTTTTATTTTTTTTTTTCAAAACACATCTCCAAACGACCAGATAACGTCGGGCACCTAGACTAGTATAATATAAATCTCACCTGTCTGCTTACATGTATATATATATATATATATATATATATATATATATATATATATATATATATATATATATATATATATAGCAGAGGTACCCGGCATTGCCCGGTATTAAATATAATGTTAAATTCCTTTTTAAAAAAAAACAAAAAAACAACGGATATAAACTGAGACATATGCATGCGAGTATTCTGGGTTTTTTTTTTGTTTTGTTTTTTCAGAACAGTTCACTTCTTTTAAGTAAAAAAATTCTCGAGCTGAGATCGAAACTAAAACCTAAAGACAGTGAGTCAAGTACGATAACCATTAAGCCAGTTTACCACGATCTTCAGTGTTTTCAAACCTACTTATTCTTTACAAAACGAAATCTGTCATGTGAACGATTCACGCATGCGCAGTCGTGAAGCAGGTGACAAACAGATAAAAATCCGATGACCCCCCCCGTACCATTACTTTTTATTTTTGACCCGTTAGCAACCCTTTTTCCCTGATGAAAACCCATTTAAAATATTTTCTCGTGTCTGAATACCCATTGTACCAAATTTCAAATCTGTAGATAAAAAATTCGTTGAGTATATAAGTTGAGAGTTGTCCTCACACACACACATTCTCACTTTTATAGATATATAGAATATATATATATACATATACATATATAGTTCAGGAATTCACGTTTGCAAAATACAGAAATAATATATATATATATATATATATATATATATATATATATATATATATATATATATATATATATATAATAAATTCCACAGCCTCACAACGTCGCAGCTCACCAGAGCCATGACAGTCAGCGAACCGGAAGTCCAAGACTCGAGTTTCGCCCTCATTTGGGCTCATCAGTTAGACAAGTTTGCTCAGTTGGTAGAGTGCTTGCCTCGCATGCAAGAGGCTCGGGTTTCGAATCCTGAGCTCGGATTTGTCTAATTGATGAGCCCAAATGAGGGCGAAACTCGAGTCTTGGACTTCCGGTTCGTTGACTGTCATGGCTCTTGTGAGCTGCGACGTTGTTTGGCTGTGGAATTTATTATATACAATCGCTCACATTCTGAAAATCATATATATATATATATATATATATATATATATATATATACACTAATATTTATAGGCCAATCCTAATCAGATGAAAATTGTCAATATTTGTAATAGATCATCAACTATATGAAGGAAGTTAAAATTTTACAACATATATTATTCGAAACAAGGGATAGAGATTAAAAATGATTATTTCCTTATTCCATGGAGTTTCCAAGAATGGCTTCTATCCTCATATGAAAAACAGCAAGCTAAAATAAGTAACTTAGTGTGTTTCTCTAAAAACTCCATGGAATAAGGAAATAATGATGTTTAATCTCTATCCTTTATTTCGAATAATAAGTGTTGTAAATTCTAATTTGCAAACTTAATTTAACTAAGTAATTTAACTAACGTTGAGTCTCTATGGTTCCAGGTGAGTATTGTCTGAAGATAGCAGTTTCAACAACAAGCGTGAAAGGCAGTTATTACTGCGACGAGTTACAAGACTCAGCATTCCTATCTCGTCATGGTTAATCTCGTGAAATAAGGCATGAGTTGGCCAAAACGTGGTGAAACAACTACAACTGCGAAGATGGAGATAACAGTCTGCAAAAAGAATAAAAGCGCTGGAGAAATCACGTTTAAATTCTTAAAAAAAGTACTTGTAGATGTATTTACAGATCGGTAACAAAGCTTGAATTTCTCACACCTAAGTTTTTTTTTTACAGGGGGGGGGCTCACCACTTATCAGAGTGAGGCCACTCGAGGATAAGGGTTAATTAGTATACATTAGTCATTGTGATTTTAGCATAGTAAACATTAGTGGGAATTTTGTAACTTGGATTACTTAAGGGGACGGTTCAATAAGAACTTGTTCACGTTAGACTTGAAGACAATCAGATTGTAGTCAGCTGGAGAGCAGGCAAACGGAATAGTTCCATAGGCGAGCAGTTCTAAGAAAGAAGCCCTGTTCATGGAATCTACGTTTAGGTGTAGGCATGGATAAAGAGTGTGGGTAATTGTTGATAGTAGTTCTGGAAAGACGAGTGTTTTTCGTGAAAGTCTGGCGAGGGAGGACCAGAGATCGAAGTTCAGATGAGCACCTGCCATGAAAATAACGATAAAGCAGGGACAGGCTCGCTATGTCTTTTCTGTGGGAAAGGGATTGCAGAGAAGAGAAAAGAGCATCCCCACTAAGCTAGGAGGTCTATTTTGAACTCTGTCAAGATAGCATAAGCTGCTTCTAGCAGCTCCTGCCCAGATGTGACAACAGTACTCCATCGTTGGCCGAACCTGGCTTTTATATAGGTAGAGGATTGCATCAGGAGTGAGATATCTACTGGAGCAGTAGAAGGATCCCACCATCTTTCCATCGACTTTGGCAATTAAGAACTTGTAATTATAGTTGCACATCTGTAACAAGGCCTGGATCCATCACGCCTAAGTTTGAAAAAGCACTTGTAGATGTATCTACACATCAAAAGCACTTGTAGATGTATCTACACATCTGTAACAAGGCCTGGATCTATCACGCCTAAGTTTGAAAAACACTTGTAAATATATTTGCACATCCGTGTCAAAGCCTGGATCTGTCATGGTTCAGTTCAATCGTTATCTTCATTGCAAGCGCTTCGTCTGAGCTTCAATACATGCTCCTCTCTGCAAAAGTTTCATGGTAAAGCCTGTTTAGCTACAACCACTACTAACAATTTCGCTATCTATGCCTTTATCTAAACAAATACTATGAACAGAGCTTCATTCCAACAACTGCCTACCTGTGGAACTCTGTTCTATTAGCCTGCTTTTGAGCTAACTACAACAACGTTGTCTTCAAGTCCACTGTAAACAAGGTCTTGTTGAGCCTTCCCATTAAATAATCTAATTCTACACAATTTTTACCAGTACCGATCTCTATGCTGTTGCCAGTTTACACACATAAACTCTTATTCTCGAATGGTCTTCAGAGCATTTATGTGTTAAGTCGTAAAAAAGACTGATGGACGTGTCTTAATGCGGTTAAGTCCACTTATTATTAAATTAAAAAAATAATACTTGAAGATGTGCGCATTAATCAAAATGCCTGGATCAGTTTTAAACCGCGTTCACATTATTTAATATGCAGATTCAATAGATACAACCATTGCTACATACTCTTTGGCAGCCATGTTTGTTATCCATATTTTTTGTCCTTGAATCTAAAATAGGTTTACAACATTTCTAAACAAAGAATTCGCATCTACAATATCTTATGTCTTATTCCCCCAGAGACCTTTATCTGGCCCTTAAGATGCTTAAACATAACTTTAGAGATCAAATCATCATTCTGTGTGGGATTAATTTAATCTTATTCATAATCTTTGAACTGAAATAAACTCGGTTCAAATCAAATAAAGAAAATAAACAAAAATAAATAAAACTATTGCTAAGTATTTCTTGGCAGTAATATACTTTTAAAGTTAAGCATAGATGTTAGTTGCCAGGTTCAGCGGGTTATTAGGTAGGATTGACAGGGTTTTGCTTAGAGTTAACTTGTAATAGTATTTAACTATGTTGACTATCTATCCTAGATCTGTTTTGGGGTGGTGGAAGAGTAATGTCCCGGAGATAAGAAGCTCTTTGAATATGAGCCAAACAATTTTTTTTCGAGTAATATTACTGCCGACTGGACTCGTTGCAACCCTTGTTTATGGAGAAAATATCTTCATAAAATGCATGTACATTATAGCATTGTAAATTGTTTTTCTCTATTTTCCTTTTAGCAGACGTAAGAAGGTTGAGTATGAACCAATCAAACTTTTCTGTTCACCGGAAGTCTTTTTTTATAGGACACATATGGCTTTGTAACATCGTTTTTATTCCATTTTTTTTTAATCTCCCTATTGCCTATAAATGGTTTTCACCTAAAAATAGAACGCTCTCTTCAATCTTCAGTTTCTTATTTGAAGAGAGTTATCATTAGTTATTCCCCCCTTTTTTTTTTTTCATTATAGATTTACAGAATACCATATTAGCAGAATAAAAGAATGGCTTGATTTTTTTCGTTATCATCATCATCATCATCATCATCTTTCGAATCGAAATGATAGCGTTCACAAGCTGTGCATCAATATGTACGATTATTTAAAAAATTCTGTTGTTTGCAACGGTTTCCCCGATTTCTCCACAAATCGTGTACTTACAAAATGAGCAACGTGAAGGTTATCAATATTTATAATATTTACAAGTAGAAGTGTTATTTTTTTAAAATTTTTATCCTAAATAAGAAATATTGCCAGTTGGATGTAAGGAGCTACTGTATTAAATCATATCTGCTAATACAGTTAGTGAAGCAGAAAACAGGGAAGGAATTCCATAGACTAGCAATCCGAGCGAAGAAACTATGAGAGTGGAAGACTTTCCGGCATCTAAGGACATAAATGTTGGTTGTGTTTTGCTGCTTGTTAGGTTAGTCGAGAGTAAGTATGTCGAGGAAGCACAGGCATTATGAGTAGAGCTGTGACAACAGCATATTCTTTTCATTGTTTTAACTCTCGAGTATATATTCGACACTGTTAGACACGATTAATCAACCGAGAACCACATCACTCTACATAAAAACATACAAGATATCAATGGATATATAGCTGAGAATCAAAACAAGGAAAAGAAAATGCTGTTGTCATAGCCCTAGTTATGAGTTCAATAGTATGAGACCTATAGTAGGCATTTTCTAGACCCTATCGAAGAATGAAAGACTAGTGGTAGACGCACTAGCCAAAAATGTCGTGCAATGCCGAACTATGGCTTTGTAAAGATATAAGATACTCTCAGGTGTGAGTGATTTTCTAGCCCGGTAGAAGGAGGCCATCTTCTTACATTAAACTTAGCAATATTCTGAATGTATTTGTTCCAATTAATGTTGCCTCTGAATATTAAGCTGATGCACAATCAGGTAGGGTATTATTTTTCATGATAATCGATTGTTCAGAAGGGTTTTTTTTGTAGCTGTTAAAGGAACAACGATTAGTCTTATTATTAATATTGGCGATTTGTTGGGAGTATGTACGTCTAGCGGGCACAAGTGTTGAGTTCTCCAGCGAATATTCCATTAAAGTATTCTCCAGCGAATATTCCATTAAAGCACAGGGATGTAACATTGCGGTGATGGAGCTTCACAGATAGTGCAGGACTCGATGTGATACTCTTTTTGGACCTTTTCTAAGAGTGAGAGAGTAATAGTAGATGCACCAGCTCAGACGTGGTAACAATACTCAACGAATAGGCAAATTGTGGCCTTGTAAAGATATTGAATATTCTCTGGTGTGAGTGGGTTTCTAGCACAGTAGATTAAAACTTGGCACAGCCAAGTTTTAATCCGTTCACGTCATTATCAGCTTCAGCCACCTCTACATGTTATATTATCCAGCTTCTTTAATTTCGACATCAATTTTATATGTTATCAAATGTCTATTTTAAAACCGTTTTTTCTTATTTTATATTTTTTATGACAAAGAAATTATACTGTGAAAAACCACCGTGCTTACCCTGTGACTTCCAATCTGCCATTTTGACTTGCAGCCATGACATATGGAAACGAAGCATGCAACTCCGGAAACATCAGAGAGAACTTTTCTAATAAATGAACACAGATAAGCGAAACCCATTTCCAAAGATGAATTGTCATGAATAATAATTAAAGAGCCTTTCTCTTGTTCAACTATGCATTCTTTATGCACAGACAGTTTTGTCTCATGACGTATCTTTAACCTACATATCGAGCATATGGAAAGAAAATAAGATGTATATGCAAATTGCTACTTAGCAAGACTAAATAACCTGTACGTGTTTCATACGTACATCTGGTTGCAGTAATACTGATAAAACGTTCTTTAGCCTTGGTGAGCAATCATCTAGAACTGGTTTATTGATAAAAACGCCTGTCTCTATCATCACCCTATGTTGGCGTTAGGAAGGTCATCAAAGAAATCGGACTGAAGATAAGTTTGGTAGTAAGTTGTCTAAAAGCTGTCCAACATATGCCAGAATGTAAGAAGGACGTTGAACCAAATATAATAATGATAATGCAATTAATATGAGTACATCTGGGTTCCTCCCCACGAGAATATGTTTAAGCTATAAATACCAACCGGTAAGGCAGCTTGGATAATCTTTTGAAAGATACACCGTATGCCTCACACTTAGGGATTACCATTTCCGCCCACGAACACCTGTTCAGTAATGTGATTTACTAGATTATTAATCGAAACGGCATAAACACCTTGTTACACTGGTTCCCGTCAGATCACTGAAGTTAAGCAACGTAGAACCTAATCAGTACTTGAATGTGTGACCATTTGAGAATTCCAAGTGCTACATTTGCTCTGTGCTTTTCTCGGCATCGTTTCCAGCCAGTCTTGGGACTCTCCTTGCCATTGAACCCAAGCAGTGCCTATTCAGGAGAGGTATTGCTGGGGATTGTGCAACTCTTGCCTCACAATTACACGAGCAGATACTGTAACAGGATTGCTCATTATCTCTTGAGACTGACTGGAAGCATCGACTTGAAACAATAACAGAGACCACTCACCTACTTCAAATAAATGTATACGTTTCACAGGACAAATCAATGTTGATTATGAGTACTGGCACTGGAGGCATACACTCACTCACATTCAGTCGAGAGAATTAATTTTTATTAATAAAAGAATGTGTTGGTTCTTTAGTCATCAAACTTGGAGAATTATTTTAATGAAATTCTTAACAATTATTCAGATAACTAGTTATTGTGCAAAAAGTATGAAATAATATAGATGGATAACAACTCATATGTGGAGAAAGTATGAGAGGTGTTTAAACTACAATTAATTCAATGCTCTTATTTACCACATAACCCAAAGAGACATAATTCGTTGCATCTGAAAAATATCAGCTAGAGCAAGCAATTTGTAGTGTGTCAGGCGCATGACTTATTGAATGTCTCTCGTGCAAATAGTTAATGAAGCTATTGACGTTGTTCACAATTTTGTTACCTTGGTGATAACATTGGTGTAGGTGCCGGTGTGAATGCAACTGTTATAGTCAAGAATATTTATATACTAGCAGGACCCATTAACTGGCGTTACCTGGTGGAAGCATGCCCCCTCCTTGTAAAAAAAATAAACTATGGTTGTTGTTGGTGGCTAATCCCCAACGTCCTAATGTTAAGAACGGGTTTTGGAATCGACACCGCTAACCTCCTTATGTTCAGAACGTCGTATGGAATAGATACGACCAACCTCGCCATGGTAAGAATGGCTTTCAGAATAGATACCCCATTTTATGAGTGGGTGAGACTGTCAAAGTATTTGGCCCAAGTTCAACCTTGATACATGTTGTCAGCATACACACCCACAAAGATTATAAACAAAAAAAAAGTGGGGGTGGGTGGCAGTGTCGTGTGGGGGAGAAGTACAGTTTTTTTTTCGCGCGTTTGTAGAACAGTGAATTACAGTGCATAATGCATGTCATTATATCTTGAAAACTACTTGTCTCTGATAAAGTTAAAATAGATTGTCTTATTCAGCAGAGTCTAAAATCTATAAAAGTCGTCAAATGGTGTAGTTGGTGACTAGGTAAAAAAGTATCTAAAATAAAAAGTTAATGTGTGAGCAGTATAGAAAATGATTCCTGAACAGAAGACTAAACAAAAGCCAACTATATTAAAAAACAAAAAAAGAATATATAACAAATACGTGCACACATAGGCAATGTAACAAAGGGGAAATTTGCACTTAAAATTGTTTGACATACAAAGAAAATTTAAAAAAATTGGCGTAAATGTAGTCAAATACTAACTGAATGAAAAGTAATGAAGATGATAATTTATCTGGACATAATTCAGACTTAGATTGCAAAAATGTGTTTTATATAAAAAGAAATAGTTTTATTATTTCGAAAGTGAAAAATAATTTTTTTTGTTTTTTGCCCAATCATTCCAATGTAGACTCGGTGCCACTTTGATGTAGGGGCCTATTACAACTCATTTTATTAAGAGAATCGGCAGACGTGTATGAAATTTCCCCCACCCCACTCTAACTTCCACAATTTACATTTTTTTTTCTTTTTTCACATTAATCTAATCGAGGGCAAGCTTCAGTTTCAGGCTAAAAAAAAATAAAATGTGAAAAAAAAAAAAAAATTGTGACTTATTGTCGGGGATCATTTTATCAATTATAAGGTTGAGCAAAATATTGTTGCAGTATTTTTCTCGGTCACAAAGTACGTGTTCAATTTAGTAGAACGTTATAATTGAAAACTAATCCCTGACGATAAAAGTCATGGGAACTTTTTTATATGAAAGGTAAGCTTGTAGTCGATGAGATTAACGTGAATAAAGTTTAAATTGTAGAATTTAGAGGGAGGGGGTAAATTTCTTGAACGCCAGAGATTCGTTCATATTGTTATCTCACAAGTTTTGATGCTCGATCGAAAGATACTTTTTATTAAATCAAATCATTAAAGAAAGAAAGCGATTTTTGTTTTATTTTTTAATGTACAAGACAAATGTTTTATAACATGTAATGTTATAAAAAAAATCCAAAAACTGAAATATTTGCCGCAGATTCGCTGCATTTTAGGTAAAAGTTTTCATGTAATGTCAGTATCGGTAGTTCATTGTTTTTCTGTTTATACTCGGTTACAGAGAAGAGGTTCTAATCGTTTATTAATAGATCAGTTCATTTCAACATCGCACAATTTAGGACGCCGAAATCGGACATGATACAAAGAAAACTGAGATATAATTTTTTAGTGTAAAAATATGTAGATAACGTTAATCCAAATAATGCGAATTGGCATAATTTACAAAGCCACGGTATACGCAGTAGATGTAAACATCACCAAAGCTAGCTGCGCTGACTTGTTTATATGGAAGTTTCGACTATTTTGTTTGTGTAACTCTAAGCTAAATGTTATGGTTAATTCTTGTAAACAGTAGTTTGTAAAGTAGAAGAAAATGACGATTGGAAAGTGTAAATGAGTCAAAACAATGTGTGGCGATTGAGCTGCCACATCGATTCAGGGCTGATGCGTTCGTTTTTTGTATGATTGTGTATAATTCGGAATAACAGAATGTCATGATTGCAGCCAATGAGAATAGGCGAACCATTACTGGGAAGAAATCATTATTTTCAAATAGTGAAGTGTAATGGTAGTTATGTAAGTATGAGTGTTTAATCCAGATAATAAGGGTGTCAGGTCAATATAGTTTTAATGTTATATATCTACCAGGTCTTGAATGAGGGAATGGGGGGGACTTTTCAGGTAAAGAAAATACGAACTACTTCTTCTATAGATCTTGGCAATCGTAGGAAATGAGATAAGATTTTATTGTAACGAATAAATGTGTCTGCAACTGTGTTCAAAAGTTAAATAAGATGATTGGTAAAAGTGTAGATATAATAAATTTGTATATGGAATCTGTTATTGCAAACCTACTGTAATTTGGTTCAGAAGGGAATTACTGCAATCAAAATATTATATACAGAATTATTTTTGGTTTTTGTTTAGATGAGGTTTTATAATTTGTGTATTCATTCTTACGGACTTTTGTCCTTATCTTCATAATTGTTATTTCACCACGTTTCGGCTAACTAATCCTATTGCCTTCTGCTGTGGATAGAGGTGTTGTGATTCTCCAGTTTTAGGCGAGCATTGTCTGAAGATACCGGTTTTAATTGTACCCAAAGCAGGCCAGAGGATTAGTTGGCCAAAACGTAGTGAAACAATAACTACGAAGTTGAGGATAATAGTTTGCAAAAAATGAATACCTAAGAATATTTGTCCGAGTAATCAGAATAATACTATCCTTCATATATTTGCTAGTTTCGTTGTGCACCGTTACCATTTCTACTAGTGTTGGATTTATCGTGTTCTGTAAATCAACCAATACATTTTTGAAATTAGAGGTCAAATACTATCTAACCTCTTTTTTCACTTCCTTACAACCTCTTTCTTACAGAATAGATGTTGCAAGTTTATATCTGCCCTATTGTTATTCTCCTAGCAAATGGTCGACGGAGCTTCAATCTATGTTCCCACAGCAAATTATTCGCAACAAACACTCGTCTATCTACAACCACTGTCAATAATTTTCCTTATTCCCTGTCTGTACCTAAATGCAAATTCCATGAACAAAGTCGCCTTTCTAGAACTGTCCATCTGTGGAACCCTATGCTGCTGAACTGCTTTGCAGTTGAATACTACATAGTTGGTTTCAAGTCCAATGCAAACAATTGTCCTCTTAAATAATCAAATTCTACCAGATATCTGCAACTACCAATCACTGCAGTACGGTTTCATTACCCGGCCCCCATCGATATTCATTAACTTATCCTCAAGTAACCTTTGAGCCTTGATAAGCAGTGATTTACGTAAACAAACATCACATGTTGTTGTTAATTGCATGACTTTGTCATTATGTTGACCTTTAAGCAATCAATTCACCAGCTTCAAAATCGCTCATATAAATTTTCCTCTGGAGGCAATTTAGCATTTTTTTATACATCTCATGTTACCTTTTCCAAGTGTTTAACATTTAACTTCTTGCCTTCGTTCATAGCTGCTCGTTTCATCAAGTACCGCTGTCATTTTTCATGTCTAATCTCCTATTATGTTTAATTAACTTACTTAAGCCTCCGGTAAAAAAAAAAAAAAAAATACGTTGTTAGTTGCACTTTACTATATAATAAACACCATTCCCGTTTCTGAGACTGAATTAAAAATCAACTTCAAAATCAAGTGACAGAGGATCTCTTCCATTCCTAAAAATTCCTTTCTCACACTGCACTGCTTCTCCAAAGAGATATTGTTAGTTGATCTTTGCTATAACATTATATTGTTTACTAACCTGGGTGTCCGGAGTTGCTTAGGTGTTTGGAGGTGTGTGTTGAGCAAAAACAAAAAAAAAGTGGTAGTATGAAGACAGGCTCGAACCCGTACCGTAAAGGAGTAAAAGAATTTGAAAAAAAAATCGTGACGTTTTTACCGTTGCGCCCATCGCTAAACCGGAAGTGGCTAAGGTTTAAATTAAGCCTAGTCAATCGAAAAAAGGGGATGACTTTCGAAAATATCGGCAAAAATTGATCCCTACCTGGAGAAGAGTGTCTCTGTGAGGGTGAAGAAATTAATGTTTTTAGCCAATGTTTCGATATTTGCCGTCCGAAGGGTCGCCCTTCAAAACGATACCAATCTTGTGAAAATCCGCCGCCTCTGTCGAAAGTTTTAGGCATACATACATACATACATACACATGTAAGCAGACAGGTGAGATTTATATTATTTATTATCTAATCTCATATTTTTTTTACATATGCCTCCGGTAAAAAGGAGAAACCCTTACTCACAAGATATACGTCCTTTGTTGCGTACTACTATATTATTTTTTTTATTATTTAACTCCTCTCCAGAAGGTCAGATGCGGATTTGATGAAAGTGTCTTAGTGGAACAGACTGAATTCATACGTTGCATACCCAGGTTTTCACTCCGTGTTGTTAACCACTTAACCACTGTCACCCTCCTCTCCTCTCTTATTTATCGAGGAAACTCCAATATCTAGTTCCTTTTTGTTACGACATTCACAGCAAGAACTTGTCTTCCTACCACAAAGAGAAAAGTAAATCATTTTTTCACCCTTTGTGTATCTGACGCCAGGCAGAATTTTCATGAACAGAGCGTTTTTGTAATAGCTTCCCATTAATTATTTAAGCATGACGGCATGTGGTTAACAACAGGTGGAATGGACTAGAATGCAATTTATTTGGCGAAAAATGAAACAATTATACTTCAATGGCCATACAGGGAAAGTGTGGCAGAAATTTACACAGAAGAGGATACAGAAGTTTAGCATCCATTCAAATTCACATTGAATTGTTACATTATTGGTGTTTTTATTACCTCTCTTTGAAGTCTGTTCCAAAGGTTCAGGGATCTTGATTGAGAAAGCGACCCACCCCTTAGCTTCAATCTATGCTCCCCCCTCGCCAAACTTTCACGAAAAACACTCGTCTAACCAAAACCACTATCAATGGTTTCCCACACTCTTTACCTGTGCCTAAACCTATATGTTGATTCTATGAACAAGGTTTCTTTCTTAGAACTGCACGCCTCTGGAACTCTCTTCCTTTGTCCTGCTTTCCAGATGACTACAACCTGATTGTCTTCAAGTCAAACATAAACAAGTTCTTGATGAACCATCCCCCTAAGCAATCCAATTTACAAAATTTCCACTACTTATGTTTACTACACTATAATCACATTGACTAATGTATACCCATTAGCCCTTATCGTTGAGTGGCCTCCGGGCCTTGATAAGTGATGATTCCTGTGTAAAAAAAAATAATAATAAAAATCGAAATCGGCAGTGAAATAGTTTCTTTTAGTGTTTGTGCAGAACTCTTTCTGGTGCAGGAGTGAATAGAAGGAAAATTGATCCCTATTAAGAATTGTGTCTGTGAAGTGTGTGCTCGTATTACTTGATCAATTAAAGTAAGGCTCTAGGGGCCGTCTGCTGCAGTTGGAAGTCAATTCTGTCATCTGGGTGATATGATGTGTGCTATTGTGAAGTGTGAATTAAGTTCAATCTCGTGTGCATTGACTGCATTAGGCAAGTCGTGTTTACTGCTTCCCATTTAATCTGCCATTCTCTTTAAATTGGGGTTGAGTTTACATCAGAGTAAATGTCCGCAGGGCCAGGTTACATGCGAGCGAATGGTAGCCTTTCACTAATTCCATTTTTGTGAAGATGTACAAGGATGGCAGAGCTATGGTTTGGTGGATTGGTGGTGTGTACGTCTTGATGATAACTAGTTCTGATTTCCTGCTGAGGCTGAAAGTGCAAAGACTGTAATCAGCTCTGCATTGCAATCACCTGCAATAGTCTAAATATGTTGAAAAAAGCTTTGGTTGAATAAAGAAAATGTTCACACATCTTGCTTGAGGCTAATCGAGAATCGACCAGCTGAGGAAGACTTGAAATGACTTTGTTAAATATGACATCAAGTCATGATAGATCAAAAAGCAAATCCGTAACCATTAACATACAATGCATGAATAAATAAAGTAGAAAATTGAATTATGATAAGCATCCAAAATAGTTTTCTAAATAAAGAACACACATTCATGTATTGTGGTTGCTTACAGCTGTTTCAAAACAGCATTTATTTTAAGTCATACCATGAATCATAAACATTATAAATGCTGATTCTCACTTCTCATAATGAGTTTAAGAAAACCTTGGATACAATACATAAAAGGAAAATATTCAGAAGTTTGTCAAATTAAAAAAGAAAGCTATTATGCACTTTTGTTACGGTGCTGAAATGATCACGTTATTATTTAGAAAGCCATTCTTAACATGGAGAGGGGAGGATGTTTTGTAATTATTGTGTACTTTCACCTAATATTTTAATTTAAAAAAAAGATATAGTAAAACTTGAATTTAATTTAAAAATATTATTAAAAAAAATAGCTGGGTAACAAAAGTGCATAAGTACCAAAAGAAATTTATATCTACATTTTCTTTTAAATAGATGATCACTCTTAATTACCTCCTCCCTAAAAATTGAAATTCTACTTTTTTTAGGTAATTAGGCGATTTTAGTATCGGATTCGAGAATTTAGAGCAAAATTTGTAATTTTATTCTAAATTTGGAGATCAGAATTAATAATTTGAATTATTCGGATTAATCAGACTACTGTTCCCATATTGCGTTATTCTTACAACATTTTGGCCGATGTAATTGCCACAAAGACTAGTGGCATAAAATTTAGTTCTAAGTGACACTCTACCAGAGGTTGAAGGCTCAATCATCGATGCGAGTGATACTATAAAACTATTGTGAATAACTTAAAACTTCTAGATGGTCATGGCTGACGGATTGAGAGTATTCTACCACTTGATTAAATAAACAGTTTCATTCGAAATTCCATACAGATTCACAAGTTCGACAGAAATATGCCCAAGTTCAACAAGATATATCTGAAGAAAATCGGAGGATACATCGGTCAAAACGTTGTGAGAATAACACTCAAGCTAAGAACAGTAGTCTGAATGATCTAAATAATAATGGAGATAGAACTTTTAGCATGTAATCTATTTACCTATAGACTTGAGTTTTTTTTTCTCGCTCTGACATTGATATTAAAAGCCTTTTACTATTAAAAAAATGATTAAAATGAAATTTGATAAATAGGGTATTTGGACTTATAAGCACACTTTCGATTTGGTTTTTATGCGGTAAAATATTGCTGCGAAATGGTCATAATTGAAAATAAAGCAGTAGACTGTGACAGGAAAAATTGAATAAAACATTGCTTCAACTGTTACTTTTGCTCCTGCGCAACATTAAACATAGCTCCAAGTTGTTTCATTTTTAACCATTTGTATCCATCTGGTGGTAGCTCAGACAGTAATGACTAAAGCTGAAGCGCTAAACGTTCTGGTTTCAATTCTAGTGGATGGAACCTAAGACGTTTTTTTTTATTAACTTTTGAAATCATTACTAATCAATAAGGAATCTGCAAGAATTAAAATATAATATTATTTATGTATATTTAATGACTGGGTAACGTCGGGCGGCCTGTTAGTGTATCAATAAACTAGAGATATGAATTATGGTAAGATAGGTAACAAAATACAAATACTTTTTAATGCTTCTGAATTTTTGAGATGCGGATTGGTTATTTGTATTATTTGGAGTCTTCTGTGAGAACCTGTGGCGCAGTGGTTAGAGTACTTGGAAAAATCAATTGTAAAAATTATATTCTCCTAAAGTTTATGGTTCAATTCTTAGTGTGAGCGACCGAAAAATATAATTGTGAATTACTTAAGACTTGTACCCGGCCATGGCTGATAGAATAAGAGTATGCTATCCCCGTGTAAGTAAATAAAGGTTTTCGTTCGAAATTTACGATTTTGCTAAGAGACACCTGACGAAGGTCGTAGGTTACATTGACCGAAACGTTGTGAAAGTTACACTCAAGTTGAGTACAGTAATGTCTACTATTATATAAAAGAAACTTTGTATGGCTGTTAGTTTGTTCCGTATGAACTCCCAAACGGCTGGGCCGACTTTTATGAAAGTGGCAGTGTTCTTAGATAGGCTTTGTATCGGAATGCCGTTGATAAGTATTAATAATCGATAATCAAAATAATTCGATGAAAGAAAGAACAGGCGATTTTTACTAAAGTTAACACCTTATACAGCCTTATATCACAAGTGCATTTGAGAAGTTTTATTGCCACACAAGCCGCAAGGCCCGAAATGTAAAATCAACAGTAAGTTCTTTTATATAACAGGGGCGGGTTCGAAATAGATGTTTTTGTTTAAAGCGCAAATGCACTCTGATACCTGACGTTTAATTTTAAACGTTTATTCAAACCAATGCCATCGCAGAAGCAGTAAGTCAGGAAGTAAAAAATCAACACTAAGGTTTATTCATATGACATGGCGCATTCGAAAGAATGTTCTTGTTAAGAACACAATTGAAGTATGATACTTGACTTTTGCATTTTAAACTGTAATCCAAGCCATTATATATGTTGTGGTAGGATCTACCTAATTAGCATACGTGGAGTGTCAACTATATAAATATGGTTGGTACCGTAAAAATGGGTGAGACCCAACGAGAGACCCAGAGAGACACGGGATTGAGAGTCGACGATCACCCAGCCGACACCTCCTCCAGGGACGGTCTCCCCATAACTATACCAATGGACTCTATGTAAATATTGTTTATACTTTCTTGCTTTCAATATATCTGTTCTACTTTACTTTTGTGTTGAGGTCCTGGATATGACCTTAAACTATATCCGATGGTGAGGCCCCAGTTTACGGGCTTTGGAGAGTGTGGAGTCACCCTTTAATTGCCATTGCTCCCAGGTGTACTCTGACTCGGAGTGGTAGTACCTGTTAGGGTCCCAGCTATGGGTTAAATAGAAACCGACTTGAAAAAAAACAAAAAAAAAAAACAAATATATTCTATTGAAAAAATTTTCTTCAAAATCACTGGATTCGACATTTAAATAACCTGAAAAGGCTTGATATGCCGTAAAACAAAAAAAAACAACAACTTTTGTGTTGTCGTTATTTATTCCATGTGTTCAGTCGAGCTTCAACAATATATAAAAAAAATTATAAAATCAACAGTAGGTTTTCTACAGTGCAATGTAGGCTACAATGTATTGTGAACTAAATCATTACGAAAGGCATATAAAGCGTCCTTGAGGTGCAACGTGTTGGGTCCCAAAGTAGAGCAGGCACTAATTTTAATTTGATTGAAAAAGGGGTGATTACACTGATTTCGTGGATCATCCTTCAGTTTCTGGTAACGTCAGGTCACCGTGCTGGTACGAAAAACTTTTTTCTCGTTAATAATCTAAAAACTACAATATAAAACCGTATTTCATTTAGACGTTTTTTCAACTTTTTCTCTCTCTCTCTCTTTTCTTTTTTTTGACGATTTTGATAATCATATTACGTCGGTACATTCCCCTTTGTTATTCCCGACAGGTTTTCTCATAACTGCCCTTTTCTCTGACATTCGACCGTTATTCTCAACTTCAATCAATCTAAGCATGTACTTTACGGTAGCCATACTTATATCAAAGTTAGTGCGACACAAGAGTTCAAGTATTTTTTTAAACATCTGAAACTGAATGATCCTAGACTTTACCATTACGTTGTAAGCATGGCATATGGCGATATAAATGTCTGCCAAGTTCTTTTTTATGTCGGCAATCAATGCCATGATCTATTTATTTGCCTGCATGTTATTCCGCCTTTATTACTTTTCTTACCTTTCACCTTTCATTGTTTAAATCAGGGCAGCTTTTGAGCTGATTATAATGCTAGCATCAAATCAATCCTTATTATTGTTGTTGTTGTTTAGTAGTTTTGTAGTTCTGGAATCCTTTGAAAGGAGGTTTCATAATTTGTGCATCCATTGTTTTTTGCGGACTGTTGTCCTAATCTTCATAGTTGTTGTAATTTCATCACGTTTTTTTTTTACATGGTGGTCACCACTTATGAAGGCCCGCAAGCCACTCAGGGATAAGGGTTATTGCAAGTACAGTACGTTAGTGTGGAGATTTGAAAGTGTTTACTTAAGGGGGCGGTTCATTAAGAAGTTGTTAACGTTTGACTTGAAGACATCCAAGTTGTAGTCAGGTAGGAGGCAGGCAGATGAAACAGAGTTCCACAGGCGTGCAGTTCTAAGAAAGAAGCTTTGTTCATGGAATCTACGTTTCGATTTAGGCACAGATAAAGAGTGGGGGAAATTTTTCACAGTGGATTCAGCTAGACGGGTGTTTTTCGTGAAAGATTGGCGAGGAGGGACCAGAGATTGGAGTTCATACGAGCATTTGCCATGGAAATACCGATAAAACAAGGATAGAGTCGCACCGTCTCTTTTGTGGGAGGTTTGGCCACTTTTCAGGCGATTAACTGCGACGGGATAGGAATGCTGAATCTTGTAACTTATCCCAGGTAATTACTGTCTTCCATAGTTGTTGTCTTCAGTGCCCGTGGCTCAGTGGATAGAGACGTTGAGTCTTTACGATTCCAGGTGAGCAGTGTCTGAAGATAACGGTTTTAAATCCTACCCACGTAGGCCATTGGATTAGTTGACCCGGGAATAAGGTACAAGATTCAGCGTCCCTATCCCATCGCGGTTAATCACCTGAAGAATGGCAGAGGATGGGTTGGCTGAAACGGGATGAAACAACAACTATGAAGATATGGATAACAATCCGCAAACGAATGAATGTACAAATCAACTCTTACATTGCAGCATTCACATTCTTGTATTAAATACTATCGCTATTTATCCCTTACTCGGTATCAAACAGATACCATAATACTTAGTTCGTCGCACTTTAATCATAACAAATGTCTATACAAAATATCATCGAAATCGGTCCAGTAGCTTCAGAGTATAAGTTGAACAGACAAAGCGAAATATAGAATTCCATTTTTTGTCGACATTAATAATTCTTTCTAAACTGAAAATTTCTATTTTTCTGAAGGGTATGCGCATGAAACGATTTTATATTGACATAATAATAACTCGATTGTTTCTGCGTAATGGAACAGATCTGTAAAAATGTGGAAAAAAAATTTTGGAATGCAGAAAGAATTTGATGAGAAACTAACTTGGAATGTAGCTAATTTTTTTTCCTGTGATAGTATAAAAACAGTCTTCCATCGTCTAACTGACTTAACACGCCCATTTATCTGCTTCCTTTTGAGGTTTCTTCTTTCTCCGTTTTTTTTTTTTTTCATTTACTTTCGAACTGGTTAATATTCGATGAGGAATCGAACGCGTTAGTGATACTTACGGAACATGCTTCAATTATTTTTATTATTTTAACACATAAATGATTGTAAAATAGAAAAAAAAAATACGTAGTATTAGATAAAAGATTTCTGTTATTTTTAACGTTTTGCTTAAATAACAAAATGCTGCTTGTATATGCATACACCACCCGCGCAACTTCATTTTTACTTAGGTTTATTACTTTATAATTATCATTACACTGACTTCTACTTAGTGTAATGGTGTTGAGACGTGGCTCATGCCACAGGACTTCCGATTACCCGGAGATATAAAAGAAGGGACACAGAGCACGAGGAAGAGTGCATTTCTCATTAACATTAACTTTGTGCTTACACTTATACGTTTTGTTCTTGTTACACTACGTAATAAAGTAGTTATTTACATTTTCTGTCTTGTAACAGAATGAAAACGATGATTCGAATTCATTACGAACCAAATCATATCAGAGAGTATAACGAGGACGTATATATCGGAGGACGAGACATTTTAATGCCACTGTTACATAGCGACGACAACGTCGTTTGTATAACGGTGTAAACGGCGCCGACAGTGGCGATAATTCTATTTGTCCATTATTATTATTATTATTATTATTATTATTATTATTATTATTATTATTATTATCATTTTCATTATTATTATTATCATTTTCATTATTATTATTATCATTTTCATTATTATTATTATTATCATTTTCATTATTATTATTATCATTTTCATTATCATTATTATTATTATCATTATCATTATCATTATTATTATTATTATTATCATTATTATCATTATTATCATTATTATTGTTATCATCACTATTATTATTATTATCATCATCATTATCATTATTATTATTATTATTATTATTATTATTATTATTAGTATTACGGTGCTGTGAGCTATGATGCAACAGTTCTTGTTAACACAGACAGAGGAGGGAGATACTTCTTTATAATGATGGTGGGAGGGGCAGATAATACTTGAAGGGTGTTGCACAAGGTTTGTTTACAAGATGACAGACGAAACACATTTACCTTTCTGTTGTAATGACGACGGCGACATTTTTAGATATATAAATGGTGATCCTTTATTCATACCAGCTGATGATGATGATGATGATGGTCAGGGATTCAAGCCTTTACGATTACATTATCATATCTTCCTCCACTCCCGCCTCCAAGAGGGTGCCAGCTTCCAGTCTGACCAACACGATTTTCTCTGAATCTCTTCTAACTCTTGTTATGCTTTCCCTGTCTAAGTTCGAGCTTTGTCTCAATATATTAGGGATTTTCTTTCTTTATGGCGTCAAAGGCGTGCTTCGCCAGGTGAAATTCATTCACGTGGATTTCACTTCTGTGTGTCCAAACACGCTTTTGGCAAACAAAGGAATTTCTAGATGAATTGTTTCATTTATAACCTATTTATTTCATCATTTTTCTAAACTGCATTGTTCATATCTAACTTTAACATAAATAATATTTAGTTATTTCCAAGAAAAAACGACAGTCCTCCTACATTCTAACCTTTTCAAAATATCATTTTCAAACTTATCTATATAAGTCTGTCCCCTTCTCATGTAACAACGGAAGGATACGAATTTATTACGAACCAACAATATAGATAGAAAGTTTCGAACTTATTACGAACTTATTACCGCACTATATTAATACGTTCGTATGGGATTATTGACTCTGCATCGTAATTCAAAGATGGCGTACTAAAACAAAAGACAATTGCAACTACACTTTCGATTTCCTGTAGTTTGTCATCATGCCCTTATTTCTATTATTTTCTTTTAAAGTTCATGAGTTTGTATTCTTTTGATGAGTAAGGGCTTAATAAATTCAAAAATTGATATAATAATTACATGAATGATTTTACGCTACGAAACAGGTGCTGTCAAAGATTAAACATTTTAACATGCTGAAAAAAATACACGGTAAGACGGACAACATCTCGAAGTTTTGAATATAGACTTTACAAATTTAAAGAGTCGTTCAAGAATTAAAACAAGAAAAACACAATGGAGGGTTTCCGAATCTGTTTGATGAAATTTCTAAAACAAGAAAATTTACGCCAAGACCAAGTGGAAAATTTGGAAAAAAAATTTGGAGAAAAATATCGAACGACAGGGGAAAAGATTTGAGGAAAATATCGAACGAAGAAGAAAACATTTGAGAAACTGCTAGAAAAGATTGGCAAAAACGGAAATGATTCAGAATGTTCGAATACTTTTTCCTAAAAGTCGATTATAAATTGAGTCGGCAATTTTATTTACAAGCCATAAGAAGATACATTCGAAGCGTACTTCCGCAGGTACTAAGAAATCTTTTAAAAAGATTGTAAAAATTGGACCGACGAGAAGAAAATAAGATTCTTATTATGAAGATTCGGATCAGTAGAAAATGAAAATCATGCGAACTTTATCATACTAAGGCGCCCTGGTGAAGTGACATTCCAAAAAGCAATACGACTATTATCAAAGATATTTGTGGAACAAGGTTCACTATTTAATACTTGAAAATAAAAATGATTCGAACGATTACACAACGTATAAAAGTTCAGCCAATAGTTACTGAGAAAATTTCCAATTAAAAGAGAGAATGTCTGACATGTTTAAATGTCTAATATTAATACAAAGCTAAACCCAGTGCCAGAAAGAGAAATGAGGACGTGTTTACTAATAAAGATGGAGTAGAATCGAAACGTTTCTCTCCCAAATTTAACATAAGAATGCCACAGAATTTTAAACTTGAGAGTGATCAATGCAAAAACCGAAGAACGCGATATAGGAAATATGTACGCGATAAATAACAATGCACACGTAACAAAAACTTGTTTGAAAATTAATTCTGGTCACAGCTGTGGGACTTACACTTATATAAAGACTGTCCATTTAAAAACGAAAATTGACATGCTTGTGAATTCAAGGGACATACTTTCTTCCACAGTAGGCACGAAGCGAAAGAAAAAAAAACTATGAGGGGAGTAAACATAAACTAAAATGTTAAAAAGTCAGTAGAGTATATATTGGTACCGTCAGTTTCACACCCGATAACTAGGGACCGTTTTAGATACCCATATCAAGCTCTCTTTAGCCAATACTCATCTGTGTGAAATGAGTATTGGCTGAAGAGAGCTTGGTATAGGTATCTAAAACGGTTCGTGATTATCGGGTTTGAAATCGACGGTCCCAATGACTTATCTCATCTAAAACTTTCTGTAAACAAAATATAAATAATACGCTCTTATTTTCAGATTTTCCTTATAATTAAGCACTCTGCTGGATTTCTTTAAAAAAAAAACCAAAAAACTAATTATATATATATATATATATATATATATATATATATATATATATATATATATATATATATATATATATATATATATATATAGCTAGTTAACCCTCTCCAAACAATTAGCAACAAATAAAAACTAAATAAATAAACCGAATCATAGCCCCCCCCCACGCCTCCGAACCTAAACGAACACCCAACAGGTCAAGACATACTTATCAAGAAATCATACCACCAACGAGACGCCAAAAACTTTAACATTAAGACTCGAATTTTAAAGTAATCCCCTCCTCCTACCCCCACATATTCCCCTTCCCCCTCTATGTATCCCTATGCCCTCAACCACACCAGAAATGAACTTCCCAGACCCCCCACAAGTTCCTTAAACTCCAAAACTAAAACATTACCGACATACCAAGCACCACCTCCCACCTTTCCCCTTGTTCCCTTACTCTTTTATCCGCTCTTCTCGCACCCCCACTGACCTCATTCACTCTTTCACTCTTTCATCCCATAATAACGAACATTTCTGTAAAAGTCTGAGGACGCTACGGACGGCCAAAAAAACGGCCAGGTAGCTGAAACAATAATGTAACTTAACAGAAAGATACGGTAATAAAAAATAAAACGCGTATTTGCTCTACAACAGTATTGAGCACTTTCTTCAGTTTTTATTAATTACCATTTCTACTAAATATATATATATATATATATATATATATATATATAGTAAGTTAGAAAAATATATATGGCAATTAAGCTACACAGAATATTCCGCGGATGAAACGCAGAATATTCAGTATAGCTTAATTGCCATATATATTTTTCTAACTTACTACCTAGCTGTACCTATGTATTGGGCACTGTTGAAGTAAATACTTAGTTTACGCATAAAATTATACTTTCGAATATTAATTAATGTGATTAAATGAAGTAGTCATATATATATATACACTCAGTATCCTAGACGTTCGTACGGGCATATATATATATATATATATATATATATATATATATATATATATATATATATATATATATACGATATAAATAATTATATAAACGACAAACAGGCATTACTTATACAACTGTTATATAACAATAGTCTTATTCTTGTCAGACTACTTGATAAAATGGTTATTAACATTGTCTCTATCTTATGGTTCTTTTTATGCGATATAACAGATATTTTTTTCACTTAAATATTTATAGATATTTTTGACAACGTTTCCTGAAATTGTTATATTAAATGAATATCTGTCCGATTAAAATATTATCTATCAACTATTTTTAAACTAGAAATCATCTTCCGATCACAATGATTTTTTTCCTAAGATTGTTGATTTTAAAATAGATGAATCTTAAAAACCTTTGCAGTTTCAATAGAAATGTCATTCTTATATTTGATAGTTCACACACACACACACACACACACACATATATATATATAAACTATCAAATATAAGAATTACATAGAGAGAGAGAGAGAGAGAGAGAGAGAGAGAGAGAGGGTCATATGAATGTTTTGTCTCGAGAGACAATGAATCCCCCTGTAAGGGAACTTGCGCGTGTAATTATGAAGCAAGGCTTGCGCAATCCCAACCACACATCTACTGAGTCGGCACGGCCTTATTCCAGTGGCAAGGTAATTGATTTTGCGCTACAAAACAGATACTGTCAAGAATTGTAAATGTCAACTGAATTAAAGGAATAAATTGTAAGATGGTCAACATCATGAACTTTGGAATATAGTCTTTTGTCATTTATTTATTTACTATTATTGCTCTGTAATTGCATTGACCTTCTTAAATAAGGATTGGTATATATTATAAGAAAATATATTTCCACACGCACACGCATATATATATAGCATAATCACACTGACACATCGGCTCCCGTTAGATTACTGAAATTAAATATCGGTGAGCCTGGCCATTACTAAAATGGGTGACCATTTAAGAACACTAGGTGCTGTATGTGCTTTCCACTTATCTCGGCATTCTTTCTAGTCGTCCTGGACCTTTTGCCACTGGAATAAGGCAGTGCCGACTCAGTAGAGATGCGGTTGAAATTGCGCAACTCTTGCTTCATAATTACAATTAGGTTATATGTATGAAAACATTCATACGCTCTCAGTATACTTTCTCATGTGATTAATTTGTGACTAAGTTTTAGTAGCTCGTAAAATATCGATTGAGAATCGAAGCTAATTTTTTGTTGTTATTAGTTCAAATTTTAGCGGCTAATATATTATCTGATTTAGAATACTAATATGTTTGAGCGTCAACAAAGCAGGTGTTGTATCGAAACGTCTACCATTATTTTTTCATTGTCTATAATTAAGATAATTTATTTATGTATATGAAATAATCAATATGCACCGGCATTATTTTGAATCATATATAAGTAGAATCGGGCTACTTATTGTGGTATAATCCCTGGGCAAGCTATGCCGGTTTCCTCTAAAAAAAATTCACAAGCGGTCATGTAAGAATACCCCGGCGTTACATAGGAGAGGAGAGATTCTATGATATTAAAGAAAGCTTGTTTTAAATGCGTAGGTATGTAACGTCACCCAACACTTTGTAGTCTCAGTCGCAAAGTAGACAAAGATTAGGAAAGAATTCAACTCGCTTTTTCCTGTTCTAACAACGACATTTATTTCCTCATTCTTCTTTCATGCATGTCTTCTCTTTTTTTGCTGTGACGTCTCTGATGTGATCGTCTTTTCGAACGTGCTCTCGAACGCCATCCAGATCTCTAATGTGACCGTCTTCTCAAAAGTGCTATCTCTTTTTTTATAGTCTTCTTTTTCCTTAGCATGACGTAATTTCGTTCCAGCTCGATATTTGCATATAGTCGTTCATGCCATGGTGCAGGCACATAAGAACGTTACTATTTCAGCAATCTTCGTAAAATGCAGAATTAATGCATATGCATCGATACTTACAGATTAATTGAAAGGGTGCGTTTGTATTGTGTTGTTTCACGCAACATGTGTTCGGCTAACTTTTAATATATATATATATATATATATATATATATATATATATATATATATATATATAATCATCCACATTCAGTACTGTTTTGCTGTTTCACAGCTCATCAGTGCGGCTAGACAGTAAACTACCTCAAGCCAGGATAGAAACAGGACCGCCCAAATGACAGTCGGAGCATCTAACCTTTGCGCTATTCAGCTGCTATGAGGGCAGTGAATTAACAATGTTTTGACATTGTCCAAATACCTAAGGTCAATTTGTTTACACAAAGAGCATCGCTTAATACGCTAATGGTAATTTGTATATCTCTTCCCAATATGCTCAACCTAAGATAGGGAGCATTTTATATATATATATATATATATATATATATATATATATATATATATATATATATATATATATAAAGCTGAACATTTGTGTGTGTGCCTGATTAGGAATAGGATCCTATATGGTTGACTATTATAGAAAACTGATCACATATAATGATAGAAGATGTATCGAGACACAGGAATGGGTATGTTTGATCTGGTTTAATGATGATTCATTAAAATTCTGGGGTCTGCGTTCGCGCCTGGTCCACAAAATATGTAAATAAAAAAATTAAAAAAAAAACGTTTACAAGTGTTTTTGATATAGATGTACATAATACTACTTTGATAAGTATGTTTTAACTTAAATAGGGATGGTATAATAAAATTGTGGGGTCTGCGTTCGTGCCAGGCCTCCATAAAATGGAAATAGGCACAAACTTTAATAAAGACTTTTCATATTTATCTGCGTAAGTATACTTTGATAATTATGTTTCAGTTTGAAGAAATATAGTATAATAAAATTATGGGGTGTTGTTCACACCTGACCTCCATGGAATAGAAATATGTCGCAAAGTTTAACAAGGTTTTTAAATATAGATCCACAGAATATTGTGATAAGTGTTTCAGTGTGAACAGTTATGGTATAATGAATTATGGGGTTTATCTATTTTATTTTTACTTTCATCATATTTTGCTTTGGTTTTGATACCCCCAAATTCGAAGCTATCTCTTTATAACCCTTCCATTTCATAACCTATCATACTTTCATAAATCAGAGTCCATTTTCTGTAGGCTGTTTTTGAACCCAGTCAACGACGGGTACTTTTGCTAGTATATATATATATATATATATATATATATATATATATATATATATATATATATATATATATATAATGTAAATACAGTCATATCTTGCGACGATGTGCAGACCGTTTCAATCACATTAGATATCATCAGGCAAGAAAAATTAAAATGCAAAAATTAAAAAGGTTCCAGACCTTTTTAAATTTTGAGGAGAAAGAAATTGCCGTAACTGGCAATGGGCAAAAATTAAGGTTCTTATGGGTTTAAATTAATTCCAAAGATCAAGTTTCTGTTTAAAAAAAGGAGGAAGTGTTAGAAGAAGGAGGAAGAGGAAAAAGTTTGAGAAAGTGGTAAGGAGGAGGGAAATTTGTTCACATTTCACCTGCGCCTACTGGCATTGGATGAAACGTGTTTTTTTTAATAAGAGCTCAGTAGCAGTTAACTTTGCTAGGCAAAGTATGGCCTGCAGGCTGTGGTTTGGAGAAAAAGTCCAAATTCTACTAAAAAGGGAGTGATAACATGTAATGCATGCATAAATAAAGTACAGATCAAGAAAATACAAATATTTCTTTCCCATCTGCGTATTTGGGGATAAAAAAACAACCTGAATGTTTTTATGTATTTTTTTTTTTTGCCACGTCGCTTGGTGGACACGTTTATTTTTTATGTTATCTCATAGATTCTCTGAGGTGGTATTTATTGTCTCGAGAAAATCTGAATCCGACAGATTCCCTTCTCATAAACAACAAAATGTTGGCACATAGATTTCAATATTCAGTAAACAGATGTCTTGCGTTTCATTTAGAACAGACTGCAATAAAACCGGTTTTCTTTTTCGTAATATAATTGTTGGTATATTTTTTATATAGAAAATATTGCATAAATAACATATCACTTACAAAGTCCCGGACCTAACTAATAAAGAAAATATTTTTAGGCAATATTTTACTTTATTCATAGACATAGTCTCTTTTTAGATCAGCTGAACGCCAGCTAGGCACCAAAGTCAAGAGAGTATAAGCGTGGCTTTCGTACTATATGTCATTAAGGCCCGTCAGCTATAAAATAACGTCATGACTGAAGTCATAGCAAACAAAATCTGGCGAAAAGTCAGAATGTCGATAATCAATCAAATATTTTTACAAAAAAGCATCGGAAAACTTAAAAATTGCATTAAAAGAGAAAAATAAGGAACACGAAAATTTGTACTGAAATTCCCTGGTCTAATAATAAAGAACCCCGTTTTTAGGCAAAATGCAACTTTATTCATGAACATAGTCTCCTTCTAGCTGAGCTGAGTTGGAGGTTCCTAAACATCAAAATCAACAGAGTATAAGACATTGCTGTGATTGATTGTTTCCTGCTGATTGAGCTATGCTCGTGAACCTGTGCAGTTTTACATGCTTCACCTTGCCGGGCTTTATTTTCTCCGTTTTAGAAGGTGTTAGTTTATTGCTAATCACCTAACGGGGAATACCGACGTGACTGCCCAGGCATTTTTTGCAGGCCAGTGCTCTTCCTTTAGGGCAGCTTCAGTTTCTGACTCTTATATCACATCATTTCACCCTGGGAAGGAGATAAATAGGTAATCTATTTCTAGGATCATACGCAGACTCCCACACTTTTCGGTTTCTTTCTATGCAGAACGATTTGTCACACTTTTTGATATCACATCTCCTTCGGTGAAAAGTCTCTTTTCATGTGGCAACCGACTTGTCACATGGTGCATTGTCTTGGTGAAAAGTCTCTTTTCATGTGGCATTCTTTTTGAACCCTACAAACAAACAGTAATCGTTTGGAACCAGATCTTGAGAATAGAGCAGGTACGGGAGAAATTGAAAGCGAAATTCTTATATTTTTTGCTATCGTTGTAACCGACTTGTCACATGGTGCATTGTCTTGGTTAAAAGGCATTCTTTCTTTTTAATTTCCGTTCGTTGTAATAAAAGAAACTACTTACGAACGCGGCAACACATCTTTCGGACATGTCCAGTATGGCTATCTTAGAAAAGTAGAAAAATAATGACAGTTGCAATGCAATATTTCAAAAACTTGTGACATCGAGCTTTCACGTATATCTGAGATTTAGCCTGTGTAATGTTTTAATTCAATACAAAGGATAATAAGCAAGAGAAATTGAGTGTAAAAGTAATAATTCAAACGTTGTATTTGGTAGAAGACCCCATATTGATACAGTTTATTTCTTCCATCAAGCTCACCTATAATGATATATAATATTAGCTATTGATAGTTCTTTTTTCTTCTCCAAGATAATTGATAGATAAAATACTTTATACATTCCATAATATGGAAGCAAATATTTTACCTGCTGATGTTTTCGTCTTTGTTTTACACAGATTTCAGCCGATTTGACTCTCGAAAGAAGTAATGGATCCAAGTGTCATTCATTATCATATGCTGACTCATATTTGCTTTCTTATTTTTATTTATTTATTTATTTATTTATTTGCTCATGGTCAGTTAATACATAGGGTTGCGATGCATATCAACTCTATGTCATTTTGTTATTCTCACTTCGTTGTCAATTCTCCCAGTGAAGATAGTGATCATGCGATGTGCTTACTATTATGTCCGCATGCAAAAAGCATTATTTTTGCTCAAAATCATTTTTGATGCCCCCCCCCCAATTCAGTTTGGATCCGGTTACCAAATATAAAAAGATAAAAATTTCAATATGCCAGACTGAAAACATTACAACCAGGTACAAGATAGTTTGCTTCAATGATATTACGCACAGCTACCCTCGCTTTAAAGGGCTGTTCAACTCACAGAAGTTCACATAATATTACACATTGATAAAGGCTGCATACACAAAATGTCTTACTGCATCCTGCTCGCACGTATTTGTTGCGTTGAAACAGCTAAACACAATGCCCTGAATCGTCAACTTTTTGCTGGTGTTGAGTGACTGTCAGCAAACATGGCGATATTTATTTGCTCCCCCACCGAGCAAATTAGGCACAAGGCCGATTTTTAATGTAGGGAGTGAAGGGGAGGGGGAAGGGAAAAGGGGACCAGCTCCCGAGAGGTGGGAAATGGGAGCTGGATAGTGATAGTGAGGGCCGGCTTTCTCGTTAACAAAGTTATAAATACACTGCCTTAGTTTTAATTTACGATCGGTTAAAACCAGATTTTTTTCTAGAAGAAATGCTGACTTTTGGACACCTAAGTGTTCAGCACCATTTGCATCTTTATGGCCGCGCTTAAAATCAGCATGCTATCACTTAACAATTGTCTCAGACAGAGTGGAGTCTGTATAAGACTTATCAAGTTTTTACTGTTTAATAATTTGAGTCTTCTTTCTTATACTTAGGACATGACTTAGTCTATGTCATTTCACCCATCGTTTTTTCTCTTTGGTCAGCTTTCAGTACAGCCAACTACAGGAACACACAGTAATCTACACCTCTTCTATAACATAGTGTTATCATGTTTAATTTTTATTTACTTTTACTTTCTATTGGTCGTCTACAAACAACCATGTTGCCGACTTGCTGTAAAATCATTCCTAATAACGAAGTATAGAAGACATTTTACGAATTCTTGAAGTTTAATAAAAGTGAACAGGCAAAGAATGTCGTCTCTGATTAAATTATCCGTGTAAAGATGAATATTTATCTTTTAAATCTGTGAAAATACTCCGCTTCTTGTTTCTTTTGTTAATTGAAGTCTGTTTCAGTTTAGTCTGCAAAGTAATTAGTTCCAAACAGAAGAACTTATATCATTTATAAAAGTTTTCTAAATCTGCTAACATTTTGTTTGGTTATTTAATTTATAAAAAAAGAAATACAAATAATCACAAGTAAAAGTCTAAATATATACAATGAAAAAAATATAAGTTTGCAGCTTAAAAGACTGTAAGATTATGGGCACCAAATGAATTCAAAGAATGTCTGAGTGAGAAACGAGATTTTAATATGTACTAGACGTTTTAATCCGTTAAAAACGAACAAAAGTTATAGTCCATTGAATTAGAACGGTGGTTTTTTGCCAAATTGATGGTTGAATATGGTTACATTTGTGCTCATTTTTGCGTTAAATACTAATCCTTATAATTTCTTATTAATTCCTGACTGTACATTTATAATACTTAACTCGCTGCACTTTATTATAACAAAAGTCCATACAAAATTGCAACCAGATCGGTGCAGTATTTTCCAAGAAAGTGTGAGAGTAAATGTGGCATTACATAATCCCTGTGAATCCCATACTGTGAATCAAACCGATACTAACAATACTTTGTTGCATTTTATCATAATGAAGGTCCATATGAAAGTTCAGTCAGATCGGCCCAGTAGTTTCCGAGAAAACTTCTAGAATAAATGTGGTATTGTGGTGATTAATCCATATTAATTCATTACAGTGCATTGCACATATACTATAATACTTAGTTCTCTGCACCTTATTAAACAAAAATCTATACCAAATTTCAGCTAAATCGGTCAAGTAGTTTCCAAAAACAAGTTTAACAGACTGACAGACTGATAAAAATAAAATACTTGTTATTTGGATACTTCAAACTAATGCTTTCATCTTGGATATTATTCTTAGATATTATTCTCACAACGTTTCAACTGATGTAACCTACGAGTTTCTTCAAATACACTTTGTTAAACTAGCGAATCTATAGAATTCTGAATGGAATCGTTTAATTTCTGTTTGAAATTCTGCTTTGATTGTCAGTACAAAGTATATTAAACTAATACAATGGCAAAACGTGTCCTTATTTACACTTTTAAATAACTTGCACAAAGTAACCTGGCGCAATGGCTTAAAGTGTTGGTTAATAATCAGTTCTAAGTAATAGTCGTCTTGAGTTTGGAGGTTCAATCCGTACGACAGGCATTAATAACAAAGACTAACATGAATTTAACACTTATAAATCATGACTGAAGGAATGAGAACAAACTATATTGATGGATTAAAGATAGTTTCTAGCTCCAAATTCAGTTTAGATTCCCAAGTTTGATTGGAAGAATCCCAAGGTCGAAAAGGTAGCCCTACAAAAGGTCAGCGGTTACATCGGGCTAAGCATTATGAGAATACCATCCAGGATGAGAACAATAATTCGTTAATACAAATTATAATATCATTACTCATCTAAAAATTTTACAAACATGAGATTATAATAGACACAAGACAATATGTAATCATTTTCTTATATGTTCTACTTACTAATTTTTTCACTCTTTAATCAATCGAGTTATTATAGAGTGTCCCAGCTATTTCAATATTTCGAGGTAAGTTATTATCTCCTTCTCAAAGTAAGTTCATATCACATCAACGTGTGTTGAAGCTTATTATAAAATCATGTTTACTTTTAATGTCAAGAAAATGGATATTGCGTGTACAGCAATCAATGAGATAGTATTGTAGTAATCATTAGTATTGGAGATTTGATAGAGTGTCTTACTTAAGGGGGCGGTTTGTCAGGAGTTTGTTTATGTTGGATTTGAAGACATCCAAGTTGTAGGCAGGTGGGAAACAAGTGAATGGAAGAGACTTCCACAATCGTGCACTTCTGCGAATGAAGCTCTGCTCATGGAATCTATGTTTGGATTTAGGTACAGATAAATAAAATAAAATTCACTAATCCTATGTGATATAACCGTTAGCACATCTGCTGTAGATCTTACAGAGCAGAAACCATATTGCATGTCACTTAGAAGGTTGTTTCTGTTGAGGTGGTTGACGACTTCTTTATTTAATATGTATTCCAACAACTTACTCATGACACACGGGAGACTTATTGGTCTGTACTGAGAGGGAGATTACTTTTCACCTGAATTCATAAATACAGGGCATACTGATGAGGTTTACAGCGTGTTGGAAAGCACTTCTCCTTAAGGCAACGCTTAAACAGTTTTGTAAGTATGGGGGCTATTTCTGGTTGGAGTTTTTCAGCACTATAACTGGAATGTCGTCAGGGCCAGTTGCTTTACTGGAATCAAGGTTCTTGATTAGCTTGGCGACCTCACGTACAGATATTTGTATGTTGTATAGCGTGTTGTCTGTTATAGGAGGAAATACAGGGAGTTGATGGCTATTGTCACATAGGGTAGAATTAGCTGCAAAGTTCTTGGCAAATAGTCTGGCCTTGTCTGATGCTGACGAGATGACCTCAGGTCCATTGATGATAGTCGGGATAGAACGCACGCTTCTGTTCAAGATCCTGTTTGCTATTTGCCAGAACTGGTGGGAACCAAGCCGCTGCTCAGCTACTTTGGATTTAACAGTGTTTTTCTATTCTTAGAATATTTTCATTGATCATGAAAATATAATGTACATTTTTTAATAATTCCTTTGATATATTATTAGAAAAATCATAATTTAGATTAAAATTGATAGAATGAAAATTTATATAACTTTCTAAGCATACTTAAAATGTATACACATTCATATTTTAATAAGTGAATTGATTTTTATTAACTCTTACAATGAAATTTCTTAAGATTCTCGCTTTTCCCTAATATATTAGCCTATAATTTTTATTATTTTAAACTGTTTTATTATTTCGCTATCTCTGATTAGGTCAGATTAAACACTGATATGAACATTGTCATGACGGTTTACTTGGCCCTACTACTTCTGTGTTGGCTCATGACAAATTGGAAATGGATGTATTCATTGTGACACCATCACTAGATAATTGCTTCTTTTTTTTTTTTAATCAGTTTGGTTTTTTCAACAGAGCATTTCTTTTTCTATATGTATTGCCTTCGCCATGACTAAGGAACTCTATTCTTTCTGTATGGTAACATTCCAGAATATCAAAGGGAGGCTAGCGTGCTGCAACTTTTCCAAAAGGGGGACCCGGAACTATGTAAGGCAGAGCCCTTTATCTTCTTGAGATATTATACAGACTCACTTATCTGAATACATACGGTGGTTAGTATTTCCAAATGGTCACTCATCTGGTATTTGCCAGTTTCAACATTGCTTAATTTCAGTGATTTAATGAGAACCGGTATGTCAGTGTGATTATGTCATATATATTTATCACCTTGAAAAATGGATTAATGCTTTATACTTCCATTATCTGCCTCTCATTTTTATGAGTGCGTAATGCTCATGGTAAAATAGACTGACCATGGATGTTGATAACATTCAGGTTATCATTCTTAAAACTAATCCAAGAATATCAATGCCAATAAATGATGCCCTCCATGGCATTCTGCATTGCCGACAGGTCTATCATGGTCCGATTGTTGGTTTCTGCTGTCTGTCTCGTTACAGCGATGTATTCGATGATTTGAGCATAAAGGTCATCACCCAGAAAAACTGTTAATATATGGTTTACTCCTCCCTAACTCCTTGTCTATGCTTATGGATAGCTTAGGTGCTAACGATCAGGGACGAGTTGGGTGAGTTCTCAGGTCAACACGTAGTCAGTCTTCAATGGTAGAATCTCAGTTGGTTGCTTAGTAACATTATACGTAGACTGCCATGGTTTGGGATATAATGCAGGTCTGAGGAAACGCCATCTTCACTAATATATTGCAACATGTACTTGTACCGTGCTTAAAAATGCTGACAAACACTGATGTATAAAAATATAATAATGTATCTTTATTTTTGCTGACACTTGCGATTAATAAGGAAAGCAGTTGCTAGAGGACTGACAGAGTGGTTCCACTATTGACCTCAATTTCGGTTCAATTTATATAATATTTTTTTTAACACCAAAGGATCCACCTGAGATTTCGCCCTTTGCTACGAATATAGTTATGTCTCAATAGCAATTATTTAGAAATACGGTATTTCCATCTGCAGCTAACCTTTTTGATCAGATAAGCATTGCAGGTGGTTTTGCATGAATAAACAATGATTTTAATTCCTAAAATCGACCATGTTTTATCTTCTGGCTAGGTGCCTGTCTGTATAGAACACGTTTTTTTTCTTGCTGGGTACATTTTGGGTATATCAATAATTCTAAAGGAGCCAAACAAGTCCAAAACTCGTAATATATTGATTTATGCAAATTACAGTATTTTATTTTACTCGATGAGTATTATACTAAGGTGAACCAGTTGTTTTATCTTCACGCACACATGTATATAACGTTACTTAAGCAGTTCAAGCTATAGAAGGTTTCTGTTGCGTTTGGTGTATCATGATAGTTTGTTGTTGTGAGTCGTTTTTATCTATAACATATTATATAACATTTATAAGTACATGAAGTGGTCTGCTTTATTATATCAAAGACTTAAAATATTTATATTCTACTCTAAACATTGGATTAAATGGATATATGCAAGCATTATTTTTTTTACCTGGAAACAGGTAATTATTTAAAAGAAAAAAAAACTCTGCTCAGAATACTGGGGACTTTTGGCATATTATGTATGAGTCCATAAATAGATTATATGCAAAAAATAGATTCTGGAGTGGTTTCGTGGGGAAGGAGAGACGGAAAAAAATCGTAGGAGTACGTCTGTGACAGGCATCAAGTCAACTGGACAACAAATGTAAACCGAAGGCTTCTGTCTACACAGCCCAACACGGAAAATACCGTCGATACGACCCGACACAGTACCAAACACTTTTGTCGACACGACTCGGCACGGTCCCAAAAAAATCCGTCCACATAATCTCGAAAACCTTCGTCTAACCGACCCTCACACAATTCCGAACAACTTGTACAGAATGAAATCACCATTTTTTGTGTTTGGCGAAATCATCCTCTCTTGTTAAGTAGAGGAATAAGAAGGTTAGTAGTCACGTGTGCATTTAAGCAAGGAATGAGTACACGAAATGTGCCGATATAATAATTACAATCAAAGTAAATTTATTTACTGCATTAAATTACAATTATTAAATTGTAAACGTATGAGTAACATTACTTGCGTGTTGGCCTCAAGATTCTTTGATGAGAGGTCGAACGGTGATTTGGCGGTTGGCAAAACCGGCGAATGTTTTCGTTACGTCTACATTGTTGCGAGGTCAAGCCAAAAAGAGAAAGTATGGCACAAACCGGAAGTGAAGGTAGGCTATGTCGCTCCCTTGTGGTAAAGAATCATATTACCAGAGTTAAAAGGCGGTAATCGTGATTGCCTTAAAGTCATCAGTTTGTGTTCATGTGCTCGCTTGCGTGGGGAACTCGGTTCCCACAAACTCCATCGAAACGACATTACATGATCCTAAACAACTCAGTTGAAACGACCCGACGCAATCTTGAACAACTCGATCGAAACGACACAGTACCAGAGCAACCGCGGCAGCTATTCACTGAACGACTCTGGCATCAGCTTTTTGTAGCCCTTGGACAAACTCATTTTCGCTGTAGGTAGACCCGACTAAGACATTAACACACCATTACTGGACGTTCCTGTGCATGCTTGTCACATGTGGTATTTTTCCTCTCATTTGTAGGGGACTAGGATATATAAATACCCCAATCCTGTTAAAAAAGAATGATGAAACGAATGGAATTGAAGGAAACAAAGACTCAATTGATGGATAAGATAAACGTCGTTTATTTGCTGTTGAAAGAATGAACGTTTTAGTTATAACATGTGTTCATGCCCGCGCGTGTGTAACCAATGTTCGTTGCGGGACTGGTGTTGTAGCAAGAAAAGGAAATGTGTGTTCATCTCAAGTTCGGGTCACTATCGTTTGTTCGCGCGTGGGAAGAGAAATGAGTGTTGTAGTGAAAATGAGAATGATAGTCCAGCGTGTAGACAAAGACGAGGATAGAGGTTAAGCTGTACGCAATGTTAGCAGTCAGCTACGCGGTGGTGTCCTCAGGGACCAGTAGTAGATAGAGATAGAAAGAGTGAGAATGTGTATATACGGTCTGTTAGCTCGTGCCCCATACATAGTCGCAGGGGGTGTTGACGCGCGCGAGCGTGCGCCTCCCGAAAGGGAGGGGGCTAGTCAGCCCAACCTCTCTGGTCGAGAACTAGTTCTAAAAGATGTTAGAAACAGCTTGTCTCTTTGTTTTATACTCGTTTCCGGTGGTCTTTTGCGCGTGTATATTTCCTTAGAAAGCGGAAGTGACGTCGTCCATGTGTGCGTTCGTGTGTGCGTGTGTGAGTACATGTGTGTGCGTTAGCGTGTGTGTATATACACGTGAATGTGAATGTATGTACGCGAACGTGAATATATGTACGTGTGTGGACGTGGGCGCGTATGTTTGTGTGCGCGTATGTATGCGACAAGTAATATCGCTTGAAATGTGAATGTGTGTTTTTGTGCGAGGCTTTAAAAAGGCTCGTACACATTATTAAAAATTAGAAATACATAAAAATAATAGAAACAAATTTTTCCGACATTTTTAGTTTTTATCTTTTCAGTTGAATATTTTGTGTAATATGCCGACGGAAGGATATATAATAGCGGTTTATAGTTTACACGTATTTTTTGTAGTGTTTCTTTTGAAGTGAAAACATTTTTTTTCCGGTATGACACTGTTTTATTTGTAAACATTATTTTATCGAGAATAAAGGCTTTTTATTTTGAGTGAAAATACTTTTTCTGGTATATTTAATTCTGTGGTTGAGATCCAGTTCTAAATTGTAAATAAATATAAAATCCCCGCCCAAAGTAACAAACGAACACACTGCAGTCAGGAAAAGAAAATAAGTCACTGATAAAGTAGCCCCACCCCAGAAAATATTAAGAAATGAAAATTCACAATAACTTTTGGTTCAGTTGTATGCAAGTAAGTCGTTTTATTATTTTGTTAAATTGTAAATAGGAATGCACACAAACCAAACATCCACACAAACACACATCATTAACTCGTAAATTGAAAACAATTGCTAGTCTTGGTTTTCTTCAATTTCCCGGATAACACCGCCATACAGTTGCCAGTAATATTCAATAAAGAAACGTCTGGTCTGGAAAATGTAGCCAAACTAATTCAATTAACTATTCATTTAGCCTTACCGTTCACTTAATATTATTGAAGTACACGAGGGAGTAAGCCGACGTTCGGGCAGCGTCTCTCACTCATAAATACTAATAAAACCTTTATAATACTAATGCGAGCATTTAAAAATGAAACTAAGTAACGCAGAAACGATAATGTATGCGGAAAATATTTATGTCGCAAACCCGACAATGTTCACTTTGAAAATGTGTCCATAAAAATGTGTACAATAAAGTCTGAAAGGGGTGTGTATATGTATGTGTGTATAAGTTGAGGGGAATATCTTACGTACCGTGAAATGTGTGGGTAAAACATATGTACTGGTGGGGGTGTTAATCAGAGGTCAGACAAGAAGAAAGAGGTTTAGTTTTCTTGTGCGCCTCTTTTTATATCACAAGTTATTGCACCCTCTACCATTTAGAAAAGGGGAGATAATTTAGATCTGGAATGCATCCTGGTGAATGTTTACGTAAGCGTTTAGAAAACGTAAGGGTTGGGAAGAGAATTTCAACGAAAAACAGTCGGCGGAAAAAGTGGGTTTAAAAAATCTCCTGGCATGTGGTGATCTTCACGGTGAAGAGGTTAGATTTTGTTGCTAGTTCGATATATTTCCGTTGAGAGAGTACAAGTGCAGTATTATTAGAGCATATTACCTGGAAGAACTTGTAAGACTGGAGTTTGGGCGATAGTGCAGGATTTATTTTGACATCATGTCCAAAACGGAGAGGATAGAGGTTGATGCACCACCACAGATGTGGCAAAAATTCTCCATTCAGTGGCGAATGAACGAGAACTAGGATACTAGCAGATGTAAGAAATTTTCTAGCTCGGTAGGGGGAGCCTAACTTCTTTGCAGCAGACTTGTCAAGGTTTTCTGTGTACTTATTGCACTTCATGTTTCCTGAGAATGTCAGGCTGCGAAATTGGAACATTGGGTGCTTGGGGATGGTGCTATCAGCCATGGCAATCAAGTCATAGAAATAATCATGAAAGTTCCTGATTCTAAAAGTAGAAAAAAAATACCAGTTCGATTGTGCATAATTCCATATAACTCTTATTTTAATCTCCAAATTAAATATATTTTACACAAATATGCTGACTTGTATTCCTTCCCATTTTTTATGGCTTTCAATGGATTATTATTTATGACCTGGATTTCCTAAGCTTGGAAAAAGACAAGAATTTTCTAGCATAAAATAAATTCTTATTCCTTTTTTTTTTTTTAACTATTTTTCAATAAATTATTTTCGTTTATGAACTTTCTAAAAATTTTTTTTTTCTTTCACTGCGGCGCCTCAAAAACTCGCCATTTTATATCTTGACAAACAATCTTGTCTGCCCCAAGGTAATAAATGAATGTTTGAGATATGCCTAGCGATATAAGTAAAAGTTTTTTTTTTTTTTTTTTGCTGTGTGTTTTCTACAATTCATTTTGGAAAGAAATAATCTTGGAAGCTATTATTATTATTATTATTATTATTATTATTATTATTATTATTATTATTATTTTTAACTCAGTTGAATTGATTTATCAGTATATCATCTCAGCAAATGGTTTCAGTTCGATTCAGTGTAAGTATTTTCCAAGCGCCCTACACAGGTGGAATGAGACACAAGATCAGTGCAATATGGAGGCGCGTGTCTTTTAAACATCTTCCTTGTTTTGAAAAGACGACACTAAATACACGCACATATTTTACATAGCGTCACAATAATTCTACATTTCCACAGCAAATGTTTGTCTCGAGGATCGATGCTTTAATTTTTATTTTTCCTGATATTCATAAATTACCTCCCTGATTGAATTATGTCTGAGATAGGTCGATTTGCTGATGACATTACACTCTATAATAGACATAAGGGAAAAAGAATGTATGCATATCTAAGACAATAACAGTTACCCTAAAAAACGATCTTCAGTCTGTAGTGAAATGAGTTTATAAATGGATGGTGACCTATCATTCTGCTAAGATTAAGCTTTTTTTCCTTTAACAACTACAAAAAAAAATTCTCAACCACCAATTCCCATGACAAATAACACATAACCTGAAAGAATATCGTTCAAACTCGTCCGCTTAACGTTCACAAGCAACATGAATTGGGACAAATACATTGATGACATTGTCAAGACTATTTCAAAGAATGTGGTGTCCATCTACCGTGCTAGGAAATTAATCACACCAGTGAGTATCCTATATCTTTATATTGTGGTGGCACCCACTCATTTACATATGTGGATAATATTACACATAAATAACAAGACGCGGTTAGTCTGAGTGTGTGTTAAGCAGAAGCCACCGAAGATTGAGCGGAGAGCAGATATGTTCTCCAGCCAAGACTCTCTTACTTGACAACCATTATGTAAATATACTGTAAATATACTTTTCCTAATACACTTCTTATTGATCTACCTTTGTTTGTTGAGTCTTCATTTGTATTGCCTTATACGTTATTTGGTTCAACCTGCAAACATAACAGTTGGCGATGAAGATGAACGTCAAACATAACACTTTACAAGGCCACGATTTAACCATGCATGAAGTATTGCTACCACATCTGAGCTGGTGCATCTACCATTAGTCTCTCACTATTAGAAAAGGTCCAAAAGAGTCTCAAATCGAGTGCTGCACTATTGGCAAAGCTTCATCACCGCAATGTTACATTCCTGTGCCTATTTTAAAAGTACTTTGATGGAATATTCTCTGATGAACTCATAGCACTTGTGCTCTCTAAATGTACATACTCCCAACTAACCCGATAAGCATCAAAATCCCACCCCTTCACTGTTGAGATCCTTAGATTCTAGAAAGCCTTTTAATCTAATAGTTTCGTCCTTCGGATGGTTAGACTTTGGAATTCCCTATCTGTTTCCTGCTTCCCAAACCATACTAACCTGTTTAAATATGATGGGAACAGATGTTTCGTTGTTCAATTCCTATTAAGCATGCTCCAAATAGTTTTCCCTTACATTCAAGTGGTAATATGCTTCGTTTGTGGTGATAAAAGTAACTCTCATTTCCTTATTTTGTCCCTTAGGCCTCACATTCCATGAGCAATGTTTCTAACAAAAAAAAAAAAAGATTTGTTGTTTTCTGGGTTGCCAGAAATTTGTTTCAAACACTTATTGTTGGTTAATTTTTGACCTTGAAGTAATATCTATTTGTTAGATTATTAGATCAGGTAACTTTATGTCTTGTCAAGAGCGATTTTACATTAAAAAAAAAGATTTTACATTAAAAAAAAAGGTAACTTTATGTCTTGTCAAGAGCGATTTTACATTAAAAAAAAAGATTTTTCATTAAAAAAAAAGAAATATATTATAACAGAATCACCAGTAAATATCAATATCTGCCTGACAAAACCAAAATTGTTGATGTAAGGAAAGTAACCTAATTTACCTTGTAGGAGAAGAAGGGAGAATGACATCGATTGCTAAAGGAAATATTGGGTTATTTCCTTTTGGCTAAGGAAACCCAGACTACTAAGAGAGAGAAAGAAAGAGAGAGAACGAATGGAGTTCAGTATGCTTGAACAAGATTCCACGTGGTTGAATATAAAAAGACGCTATCTTAGATTCATGTATGATAGAGACTAGCACGAGTGGTGAGTAACAATCTCTTTTATTGTATGTTTTTCTTTTTAAGTTGTGTTGCAAGTCCCCATAATGTTTGTTACTATGTAAATAAAATATGTATATTGTATTTATCTGCCCTTGGTCAGAGAGATCCAGATTAATGAAGAAAAACGAGTGGAGTTCATCATGTTGGGACAGGATTCCACATATCTGAATATAAGATGCTGCCTTATATTCATACTCTACCGTGTATGATAGAGACAACTATTAGTTGTGTTGTAAGTCCACCTTACGTTTGTCAATATGTGTGTGGTCGGTTGTTTTTGTTTTACGGCATATCAACCCTTTTTAGGTTATTTAATGCCGAATCCAGTGATTCTGAAAAAAAAAAAATTAATAGAATATATTTATTTATGTATTTTTTTTTTTTCAAATCGTTTTCTATTTAACCCATAGTTGGGATCCTAACAGGTATTACTGCTCAGGGTCAGAGTGAACTTGGGAGCAATGGCAATTAAGGAGTGGCTCCACACTCCTCAACGTCTGCAAGCTGGGGCCTCACCATCAGATATAGTTTAAGGTCATATCCAGGACTTTGTCAATATGTAAATAAAATGTACATATTGTATTTGGTCGTATTTTACCTTATTATGTATTACCTATATAACATTTGAGTTCAGTATTCATATTCAACATCACATAATATTCAGGGCCCAACTAAGATCTCCTCGGTGTGGATAACCCATACTAGTTTTTATGAGGAATGGTGCCCCTTTCCAGGTGATGTGAACTTTAGTAACAGCACAAAGCTGAATGCTCCATCAGACAAAGGAAATTCTTGTTCCGGAATCCAGTAAAACCAGAAGACCACAAGAAAAATATACTAAAGCGTGGTCCACTTAAAAGTAGCCCGCTCACTCTAATCTTTCTCTAATCAATTTCTTTTCAGATTAACCGGCCCATGTTAAAGTAGCCAGATCTCACTAATCTTTCTCTTAACGACCAACTGACACCACAAGACGAAATGCAATTCTTTTTCCAACAAAATGGCACTACATGCCACATGTCTCACATATCACTGACACGAGTTCATGACATGTTTACGGAAGAGAGAACTATAAGAAAAGGGTTATGACTTGTCATCATGTGATTTTTATCTTTGGGGGTTAGCGTTAAAGTTTATGCAAATAATCCTCACAACCTTGACCAACTAAAGGAGAACATAGCCAACGCTAATAGAAGAATCACCAGACGAGATCTACAGGCAGTATCTGCAAATGTTGTTAAACGTGCCCAGAAATGCACAGATTCCAACGGGGAGCATTTCCAGCATCTTTTATAACACTACAAGTAATTTAAACAATAAAAGAATGTTCCTCCTCTCTACTATATTATCCGGGCTACTTTTAAGTAGGCCACCCTGTATAACTTTTTTAAATGGTTAATTGAGGAGAGGAAAATTATAATCCCAACTTCTTTAATAAATTCAGTGTTTGTGAGGTTAAGTAGAACTTTAATGGAATATTCAAATATCTGTTACATGATAAGGGCTGTCCCCTTTTCATGTAAGTATAAAAATAGAGAGATTTAGTTAAAATGGAAATGATAAAGCATAGACGAAATTCGAATCTCGCAATTTAGGTTTAGAAATAGATTACGTGTGAGAATTAGAAAATGGAATGTAAAACAGCTTAGAGATAAAATAGTTTCAAGAAAAGAATGTGCACTGTCAAATTTGTTATGAAAATTCAATTGAAAGAATGCAGCTACAAGATAATTTAATAAACATGTTTTTAACATATTGGAAATATAGCTTACTGAGTATAGGTTAAAATTCCTTTTGTAAAAAAAAGGAAAAGTTTTGGACACGTATGTCCAGAACACGTGTGTATGACGTCATGGAAAATAGAAAGTCTTAGAGATAGATAGAAAAACTTTAGAGTTAAGCAAACAGAGGCAGGGGAGAGACGGAGAGGGACTTTTGAGGACGACAGACGATAGTCTGCAGTTTGAAATTCGAACGTCTAGAAGCGAGAAGGTCACTTTGAAACTTAATATGTGAAGCTTTGAATTCTTGATGATGAAAACCACGGCCGATCGTGAGAAGAAATAAACCCATCATGTGTTTTTTATAAACGTCGTCTTTGTGTTGTAATTATACCAAAAGGTAAAGTGAATATTGTTATTATATGTCTTGTATATCTGTGTTATAAAATGTTTTAACATACACATCTTACATACACGTCTCGACATCTCATATCGACAATGTGAACTACACATCTCATATCTACACTAAGACTGTCTGAAGACTGTCTACACAATGACTGAAGACTATCTCCTCATTAAGAGTTTCCCATATCCACACACTTCTAAGTAATGAACATTTTTTAATATATATGAATCGCTTCATAGCAGAAACAAAGACATTTTTCATAACACGAACACGGAACGCAACAATATCTCTCTCACTAAGACTCTCTCAACAATCCTTTTAACAAAGAACAATAACAACGAATAATAATAATAATAACAACAAACTCTCACTAAGGCTCTCTCTTCTAAGACTGCACTTTTAACAAGAACAATAATAATAATGAAACCCCTATATAACATATCTATGTATCTCAAATAGAGATCAAATGTTTGCTCGAGGAAGGGGGGACCTTTCATTTCTGTGAACTTCAACTGCAGTAAAATGAAACATGGCAATTGCCGATGAATGAATTATTCTCCTTTGAAATAAATAGTAGTGGTTTCTTTTTTGTGATGAGATGAATGATTTATTTCTTCAGTAGATTTGTGCAAGCCTTTTCTAGTCTCACACAGAAACACGCGTTCACAGCTCAAGCCATATTTCTTGTTATATACATATGTGCACACAAACATACGCACGCACGTCCACACACGTACATCACATATACAGGCACACGTATGGACACAGGAGCAACGTCACTTCCCTTTTCAAAGGAAATCCACACACGCGCAAAAGACCACCGGATACACCTATAAAAGCAAGAGCAATAAGCAGCATCTTTCTTTTCAGACTAGCTTCCGAGGTGAGTGGTCGGCGCACCAGCCGCCGCCTTTTCGGCAGGTGTGCGCACGCGCATGCCACTATGTAGGACAAAAAGCTAACAAACAGTACGTACACTTTATACGCTTTCTCTCTCTCCATGAACTGGATTGACATTCTCACTCTTTCTCTCTCTCTATCTACAACTTGTGTCGGAGAACTCCTCCGCATAGCTGACTGCTAACATGGCGCACAACTTTACTGATGTCAACCCTCTACCCTTTTTCTTTGTCTACGCGCTGGACTATCATTCCCATTTTACACTACATTACTCACTTCTCTTCCCATGCGCAAACAAATGATAGTGACCCGACCGTGAGATGAACACACATTTCCTTTTTCCTTCTATACTACCAGTCCCACAACAAACGATGGCTACACCAGCGCGGACATGAATACGTGTTACACCTAAAACATTCATTCTTTCAACAGTAAATAAACGACACGTTTATCTTATCCAGCAATTGAGTCTTTGTTTCCTTCATTCCATTCGTTTCATTATTTTTCTTTTGTTTTAGCCCTCAACAGATTCTTTTGCAGCTAAACAAGCAGCTACTTAACTTGTCTGTCTGTTTGCGTGGCTTTTTTCTCACTCATAACCGATACTCCTTGCTTTTAAATTACAATTACATAGTTCCGTTGGCCGATTTACTTAAGTTCTATTAGCCCTATTTTGTCAACCACATTTGTTTCCAAAACAATATTTATTCTTTTGTCCATTATTTTCGCCCCACTGATGTCACAGACAAAGGAATGTTTCGGATTTGCTATTTTTTCCCAAATTATTTTTTTTTAATTCTTTTATTTTTTACCTTTAATTATTACGCTTTGTTTAATGCTGATATTATGCTTTTTTTTCATACATGGTTTAAGGCCGATGTGCTCTCATATTTTTTTTAAATTCCATTTTCATCCCAAACAAGGCACAGTGCCACTTCGAAGTAGGGGGCTACTATCGGGGACATAAGTTGTATGGATATTATGAAGGGAGATGAGCAGCAAGATGTATGTTCACATTACACTTGAACTTCTGCATATCAGTACAGTTGGGAACGCAGAATCCCGGAAGGGAGTTCCAAAGTCTAGCAGTTTTTTTTTTGGAAGAAACTATTGGAGTAAAAGGCTTTCTTACACCTAGGGATCTCTACTGTGTGGGGATGGGATTTAGCTGCTTGTCGGGTTTGTCGGGGCTATTTATGTCGAGGGGGTACAAGTGCTTGTAGTTTCTCAGAGCATTCACCATTAAAATACTTGTAGAACAGGCAAAGGCATGCAACATCTCATCGATGGGACAGAGGATGAAGCTTAGATGACAGTTCAGAACCTATCAGGTTAGCGACTCTTTTTTGAACCCAGTCCAGGAGTGAGAGACTAATAGCAGATGCGCCAGCCCAAATATGACAATAGTACTCCATACATGGGGGAATGGTGACCTTATAGAAGTACAGGATAGGCGTAAGTTGCTTTCTAGCACGGTAGAGAGGCCACCTTCTTCGCAGCAGCCTTGGCAATGCTCTCAATGTATCTGTTCCAACTCATGTTCCCTGTGAACGTTAGGTCAAGGAGTTTAAAAGAAGTACTTTCAGGGTTTGCACTTCATCTTGTTAAAATATTGCTAGTGTACATAAATAGTCGTGTGTTTGTATTTTTAGGATTAATCGGACTAATCTTCTCATCTTGAATGCTGCTTGCACAACGTTTCGGTCGATACAACCCCTAACCTTCTTCAGGTGTATAAGTCGGCATGCTTGATAAAGGAAAGGAAGGGGTTTATCTCTACACTTCCGACTTTTCGTATAATAAATTCACAAAACAATTTAAAGTCAATAGAATATCAAGAACACTGAATTATTTATAACGTAAAAAAAAAAGAGGATTAATGTTTAATTGGACCACTAACCAATAGTAAGTCGTTTAAAAAAAGTTTACGAGAAACAAAAGTTGCTGAAGAAACATAATTGTTAAATCACCTGTTGTCAATTTTTAATACATTGTAATCCAAAAAAGAGGCATCTTGTAAAATTTTGAAAAGAGACAAGTGATAAAAAAAAGAAAACGTAAAAAGTAGAAAGTGGGCCTTTAACAAGGCCAGTCTAGCAACCCTGGACAAGTATACGAGAGTTACCTCGTGTTCAAATATCATTATAATAATATATAATCATTGTTGTAATGATGTAGGAAAGGAACTTGTAGTAATTTCGATATTCAGTGGTTCTTGAAAGAAAGAAGTCAGTGAAACGCTACATAAAAAAGGGAAGATTCGAAATAAATAGGAAATAAAGGAAGAACATTGTCTGCCAAGATATGATTGTCCAAAGAAGTAAATTAAAGATTGTCTCTTACAATGTGATTTCATCATTTGTAGTGAACTATGTAGCACAATATTACTATGATTATTTGCGAGTAAACAATTGCTACCTACCTATCTAATATTCTGTTTGTGCCTTCCTTAGTTAGACTGTATTACGATTTGAAAAAAGTCAAATACAATCTGTCATACTGATGATGTGTGCACAATGTTTTCTTAATATCAGTTGTACGCATGCATCTCTCTTTATCAGCAGCACCGTAATAGTTGTCTCTCATTGTAGTAGTAGTAGTAGTAACAGGCACTCTCGTTTTGAGTTTTAGTATTTCTTTCTTAAGATTAATCTTAGTATGATACATATATTGCGTATATTTTGCTTTTTATATGTACCCATGTATTCTTAGTATTCTAATATTCCTCTGAATCCGCATGTAGGAGGGTAGCACCGAAAACATAGAAGATATAGGGTGATAATACTGCGTAGCGTGGAAATGCTGATCATATGTTTGAAGGAAAGACTGAGTCAGGCTAATACCTCAAATATCGATTGCTATAGTCATAATTGTAGAGGTGAATTAGATTATAGTTTTAATAATAATAGTAAGCAGGCTTGATATTTCAAATTAGTTAACTATATATGTACCATCGCGAGAAGAAACAAACAAACAAAATAAAAACCTGACTCTGCACCTTTTTGTAAGTGCAAATAAAATGGATTTATTCCTGGTTCCTCCAAAACAACGTACTTCACTATCTTGCAAAAGTCCTTTCGTGTACATATGTGCTTTTTAAAAGTCTTTTCCCTCGCCACCTTGCGTTGGCTGTCAGCCAGCACTTTCTCACTCTCGACTTTATGCGTACATCTTGCAACTTGCTTCTTCTGTCGACTATGTGGAGCATTTTTCTCTCCTCTTCTTTTGATGTAAGCTCTCGCACAGTTGCTAATTTGCATATGTACTGTAACGGCTGCTGCTACTAATATTTTCGCTAACCAGCTATATTTTGGCTGCTGCTGCTGATGATGATGGTCTCACATGCGCCCGTATGCGCTCTGTTACATATAGCTGAATATCCTTTAGAATGACGAAACAACTTAAATATTTATCTGTATATTCTAAAATATATTTTTTATAGTTGCTAAATTGTTGATTATTTTCGTTTAGAGAAGTATTGAATATTGATTAAGATAATAAAATTAAATAGGCATAAGTATCTGAATTAGCATATCTAGGGTATTAACAATTCGGCCAACATCTGAAGAACGTCTGAATGTACAGAGGCCAAAAGTTTTGACTTGAATTTTGTGTTTAGTGTCCTCCCCCCCCCTTTCAACAGTCTACTTGAAAATTCAGTCGTTGGCATTAAATATCTGTCTCTGGGGTACATAAATGACCACTAATGCAGGCGGTTGTGACAGATAATACATAGCTGGAAGACACACTTGTTTGCTAACACCTGAAAGCCATATAGGTAAGAATGTGTGGGTGTCCAAAATATTGAATCAACCAGATCTGAATTTTATTAGCTTAGGATTGATTATTTGTATTATAACGATTTATCAAGACTATTTTTCTCATCTTGTCGACCAGAAAGATTCTCGAGTTTGAGAAGATATACCTGAAGAAGGCCAAAGATTACATGGACCGAAACGTTGTGAAAATAACACTCAAGATGAGAACAGTGGTTCGAAAAATCCAAATGATACAAATAATCGAGAGAGCAAATTTTGCCAAATCTAATACACTATTCACCTCTCAACAGCTCTTACAACTGGACTCATGAGCTGCAAACAAACTATAATATTATGCCATTATGTGTCCATTGTCTTTCTTTAAAGCTCTGCAGCAATGTACAGCGTTGGATCGTAAAAATAAATTTTATAATATTGTTTGGTCTGATTTTAAATCACACATTGGTCTCAAAACTAAATTTTGTCTGTCTATACAATTTGGAGTTCATACCATCTGCTTGTAAAGTGTGCATATATTAGTGCTGTGACGATTAATCAAAATCGGAATCGGAAATCGGAAAAATCGACATATTTGGTTTTTTTTTTTTTACATGGGTGTCACCACTTATCAAGGCCCAGAGGCCACTCAAGGATAAGGGTTAATAGGTATGCATTAGTCATTGTGATTTTAGCATAGTAAACAGTGGGAATTTTGTAACTTGGATTACTTAGGGGGACGATTCAATTAGAACTTGTTCACATTGGACTTTTTCTTTTTTTTTTTTCATAGGTATCAACACATTATCAAGGCCAAGAGGCCACTCAAGGATAAGGGTTAAAGAGTGTACAGTAGAAATTGGATAATATAATAATCATTAGTAATGAAAATTTGTTAAATTTGATAACTTATATGGAACGGCTCATCAAGAACTTATTTACGTTAGACTTGAAGACAACCATATTGTAGTCAGCCGGAAAGCAGGAAAACGGGGTATCGGAATCGGTATCAGAATCGGAAGAATTGTTTCTGATGGCAAAACTATTCTTTTAATTGTCTTTTTTATTTGATTTTGTTTAAAGTAAAATCTTCCATTGCTGGTAATAATAATAAAATAATAAATATTTATGGATTTTAAAATACCAGTAAAGCTAAAATCGATAGATCATGCTTCATAAATGTATTTTTACGTTTAGGAACATATCTGCATATTTAACATGTTTTTTTTTTACGGAAATCGAGGAATAAAAGCGACTAAATATTTAGAGATTTATAGCAAGGATCGGAATCAGAATCGGTAAGTGTATGGGAATTGGGAATTTAGTACGGAATCGGTAATTGTATCGGAACCAGGAAAAATATTGAAATCGTCCCATCACTAGTATCTATCCATTCATAAAACATTACTACATGAATCGTATACTATCCATAAAGCGCTTATCCCCCATCTAAAAATCGAAATGCAGAAATACAGTTTGATGAAGAGACTGACATCTAAATCTTAGAAAAAAATTAACAATAAAACTATTTTGGCATAGAAGAAAACAATTCAATTCAACATACCAAGATGAGAGGAAATATTGTAGAGAAAATGTACGCCGTGAATTTGTAAAATACAGCTTATATACACACAAAAAAAATTACTGTTATTAAACAACTAGCCATGCCAGTGATAACATACAACTTTGACATTGTTGACTAATCAAACAAGGACATTAAGAGTCTAGACACTAAAAAGAGAAAAATGTTGACATTGTATAAAGTAATGTATACAAACTGCTGTCTATCAGGTTTGTATTTGCTCAATGGGGCAGGAGTTTCTCAGAAATTGACCATCAACATCGAGCAAATATTGTGATCACCGGGCCATATCTGATGAATTCTCAGAACTTCAACCTTATGATGGTACAATAATATCAAGAAATAAACGCTGGTAGAACCCCCTCCATCACAAAACTAGCCAAACATTTTGGATAAGATTGTTTTCAAAATAAGACAGAAACACAAAAAAGTCTGCCATATTAATAGCCCATCAGAAATACATCAAGATCTTCCGTTACAGAAAACTAGAAGAATGGGCCAACCAACAATGTGCCAAATATTTTCTGGATGGAACATCATAGGAATATATATAAGGAATGCTATGTAGGCTGGTTGAAAAGAGGATTTTTCCACTATAATCAAAAGAGGATGATAATGGCTGTCGAAGTTCCAGCCTTGATGACCAATGCTTTTAAGAAGAGTGGTCTCAGTGGCAAAAACAAATGCTGGTTCTGCCACACAGAGTATGGACCACCTGGCATCTATTTGTAAGGGTCTACTGGGGGACGATTACTATACTATGCCACATAATGGAGTGTGTAATTGTCTCCACTGGGCCATCTGTAAAAAGTTAAATGTCCAATGTAGCAACGAGTCCGAAGAACATATACCCGAAATAATAGTTCACACAAATCATATACCATCCGCTATGACTATTTAACCCTGGCATAACGATATGGGACAAAGGGGAGAAAGTAGTAACCTTAATTGAAGTCAGTGTCCTTAACAGAGCTGGTTTAACCAAAGCTGAGAAAGAAAGAGAGAAGAAACAACATACCAAGGTCTTATTTACGACATGAAAAGAAACTTAGTCTTAGCTTAGAAATATCTCCATCATTTCAGTAATAATGGGAGCGACCGAACCCATGAAAAAGAATTTCAAAAACTATCTGCCAAATATACTCAGTGAACTAAGTGCAAGAGAGTGAACTGTCCAATGGCACTAAAAGCGATGGTTAAAATCTTTAAAACATATCTTAGTTGGATTCTTTGAAACGGTGGGTAAATGTCTGGCATCCGGTAGGATGTTTCATCCTCAGCAAAAAGAAAAGATTAGAAAAATGAAAAAGTAAATAAATGAATAAATAAATAAAAACGTTCATTCTGAATTTATATATTAATTCGCTCATTTGCCTAAAATATGACGAAAACATAAAAAAATACGCGTTTGTCGTCTCTGCCATCAGTACAGTTCAAGCGATACGTTCACTGACCAATTAGAATAAATTTAGAGTTTTAATTACATCAATAATTTAATAAAATAATAAAAAAAAGTATACATTTTCTCACACCTTCCGTTTGTATAAGTGGAGAGAGAGAGAGAGAGAGAGAGAGAGAGAGAGAGAGAGGGAGAGAGAGAGAGAGAGAGAGAAACTTATTTTTGTGCCAATTAATTGAAATATTCAGTCTCAAGTAAAAATGTTAATGTAATATGTCGGGAGACAGAAAGTTAATAGCTAATTAACCTTTTCAAATTGCAAGATGCGTTTGCTTACATTCTCCCCCACCACCACCAGTTGAAATAACTAAACTAGTTATAACATTTTCCGATGAGCTTTTAATAAAAAATATGGAAGTGAAATTATTCGATTTTATGTAATTTTTTAAATATTACTCCAGTCATCTTTATATATATATATATATATATATATACATATATATATATATGTATATGTATATATACTAGCTGCACGTTGCCGTGGCTCAATTTGGGGTAATGGAAAATTCTAATAAAAAGAGAAAATGCATGTTTCTTATATTCTTAGTACAGCAATCCACTCCAAAAAGTTTTTAAAAAAAAGGCGAAAATGAAAAAAAATGGTACCCTGGCAGAATTGCATCCGGATCCTTGGGAGTTACCGTCAATCATGGTTTGGGCTCAACCAACATTCAGTGGATTAAGCCAAACATTGCTAAAATGTTGAAACGCTAAATAGATTTTTTTTTTATTGTATTCAAAAATGTGAGTTTTTAATTAATATTTGGGTGAGGGGGGTGGGTACTATACACAGATTCGAAAAAGTTGTCCAAAAACAAATAAATTAAAGCAAAGGTAATGTAAATTATGTTTCTATCTAACTGGATAATATTTTAGTGTCTTTATTTAATGTAAAATGTTTTATTGGCTCGAAAAACTCAGCGTTTATCGATGTATTTGAAAAAGACGAATGGTTGCGGACTCTGTTGAATACGTTAAGTTTGGTAAAATCAGTTAAAAACTAAAAAACTATACAAAACAGTGTCAGACACCCAATGATTATATGTTATTGTGACATAGGCTGACATATTCGATGGGTTTCTGACAGTATTTTGTATAGTGTTTTAGTTTTAAATCATTTTCCCAAACTTAACATCATCAACAGTGTCCACCACCATTTGTATTTTTCAAATACACTGATAAACACTGTTTTTCGAGCCGACTAAACGTTACAGTAAATAAAAAAGTTGTCAAAAAATAGATACAACAAACAAATGTTATCAAAGGCAAGATAAGTTACTTTTCTACCTAACTGGATAAGATTTTAGTGTTTTTATTTAGTGTAACATGTTTAATCGGTTCGAAAACATGTAGTGTTTATCAGCATATTTGAAAAATACAAATGGTGGCAGACTGTGTTGAACACGTTAAGTTTGGGAAAATGAGTTAAAACTAAAAACTATACAAAATACTGTCAGGAACTCACTCAATATATGTTACCATGGCATAGGCAGACATGTATTCGGTGATTTTTAACAGTATTTTGTATAGTTTTTTAGTTTTAACTAATTTTCCCAAACTTAACGTGTTTACCACAGTCGGCTGCCATTTGTAATTTTCAAGTATAGCAGTAAACGCTGTGTTTTTTGAGCCGAATAAACATTTTACCTTAAAAGAAACTAAAATTATCCATTTTGGTAATAAAGTAACATATCTTTCCTTTGATAATATTTTTATTTATTTTTTGACAACTTTTTCCAATCTATATGTACAGTAGTACAAACCCAATAAAAACACTAAAAATTATCCAATTAGGTAGAAAAGTAAGTTAACCAGCCTTTGAAAATATTTACTTGTTATATATTTGTTTTTGTTGACAATTTTTCAAGTCTTTGTGCAAGTACAAACCCAAAGGGGGTATTTTTCTGTCTAATTTTATTTTTGGTACCGTGCTTAAATTTAAATTTCACGATATCGTTTTTTGGGGGTAGTTTTTTTACATTAGGTCCAACTACACAATTTTCGACTATGCTGAATAAGAAAATCTCATTTACAATTTGCAGAGGTAAGTAGTTTTTGAGATATAAAGACCTGTACTATGCACTATAATTCACCGGCGACCATGAATAAACACCCCCAACCTCCCCATATTAAGAACGCCTTTAGGAATAAACAACACCCATGCCTAACCACGTGTTTTAACCTTTTACCTGTCTTTCGTCTGTTAAAAACGGCTTTTGGAATAAATACCACCATTCTCCCCATGTTAAAAACGGCTTTCGGAATAAACACCCCCAACCTACCCATGTTAAAAATTGTGGAGGTGGACCTAATGTGAAAATTTACCTTTTGTTTTTTTAATAAATTGTTAGTTGAAAGCCCAGAATAGTGACAAAACACCATCCCCTCCCCTTGGTAAGAATGGCTGAAAAAATAACGGGTTTCTTGGTAGAAACTTTTCTGTATTTCATCTAATAATTTCTGGAGCTAATGCACTTACTGATCCGCGCTATGTTTTAAATCGTATTTCCAAGTTTAATTAAAGTTTTATGATATGTTTTTTTTTATTCAATTGATATGTTTTTTATTCAATTGTAAGGTTAAAGTACAGAATAGGTACAAAACACCCTCCCCTTACCATGTTAAGAATAGCTGTTTAAATAATGTTATTATTTCAGCACGGATCACTTTCTGCGTGAGTACCTAATATTTTTATTTTATTTTATTATTAAAAAAGATATTGTGGAAGTTGAATTTAACTTGAAAAAAAAAAAAAAAAAAACAACGTGAACGGCGCGTTCAACATTGTAACCGGAGCTTATTTGGCAATAAGGTCACGTGAGTCGATTAATGGGTGCTAATGCACTTACTGATCCGCGCTATTTTTTAAATCGTATTTCCAAGTGTAATTAAAGTTTTATGTTTTTTAGGTATTTTTTAAGATCAGGTCCACCTCCACAATTTTCTTTTAAGTGACGACTTTTATAGGATTTTCACTATGCTGAATACGGAAATCGCATTGAAATTTTGCAGAAATAAGTAGGTATCGAGATATAAATAGTTGTTTTATGCATTGTATTCTTTGGCGGCCATCTTTGTTACGTGCGTAGATTTGTTTATGATACGCGGTAAAAAAGATGCCCGCCAGAGATTACAATGCATTATACAACTTTTTATATCTCGATAACTACTTATTTCTGCAAATTTTCAATGCGATTTCCGTATCCAGCATAGTAGAAAGCCGATATAAGTCGTCATTTAAAAGAAAATTGTGGGGGTGGACCTAATCTAAAAATTTACCTTATTTTTATTCAATTGTAAGGTACAGAATAGGTACAAAACACACTCCCCTCCCCCATGTTAAGAATGGCTTTTTGAATAATAACGTTATTATTTCAGCACGGATCAATAAGTGCATGAGTACCCAATTTCTTTAATAAAGATAAAGCATTCATATTTTCTTATGTAAAAACAACTTCTGTTAAAAAAAAGGAAAAAGTGAACTTTTAATTTTGTTAAAAAAGGTTTTCTTAAAAAAAGAAAAAACAACAAAACGTTAATCGGTACTCACGCAGAGAGTGATCCGTGCTGAAATGACGTTGTTATTTAAAAAGCCATTCTTAACATGGGAAGGGGAGGGTGTTTTGTACCTAATCTGTACTTTAACCTTACAATTGAATAAAAAAACGTATAATAAAACTTTAATTAATCGTGGAATACGATTTAAAAAATAGCGCGGATGACTCTCTGCATTAGCACCAAATATTATTTAAGCACGTTACCAATCCGTAAATTTTCTTTGAAAAAACCTGTACTTTCAGCTCACAATTTATAGTTTTAATAATAAAAAAGTTCATATTCTCTTATATCGAAACAACTGTTTAAAAAAACAACTTCGACTTCAACTTTTATGTTTCAACTCAAAGTGCAAGCGAGCAACTATTTTTGCCTGATATAATAAAAAAAAATTTAAATCAAAAAATTTGCAAGATAAAAAATGACTTAAATTTTTTTAAATAGGGAATGTGTTTTTTTTTACTTATCGAGTAAACAGAAAATGAAATCTAATTTGTCTCGTCAAATCGTGGTGAATGAAATGAATTGAAACGGAAGTTCAGTTCTATCAACAAAAAAAAGGTTCGCAGTATGGGCTTACGAAAAATATTTTTATTTTATTTAATATTTTTATAATTGGCGATGTTAATTTATTTTAATAACATAGAAACATCCCTCGACTCTAAAGATGGATTGTCTGAAAATTTCAAATAAATTGGTAATGTAGAAATATGGTTTCATCGATATTGAACGAACGAAGAATTACATTTACAGTTTATATATATATATATATATATATATATATATATATATATATATATATATATATATATATATATATATATATATATATATATGAGAGAGAGAGGGGGGGATTAAACCTGGATCTTTCTCAATTGGTATATTTCTCCTAGAGCTATATTAATACTGATTAATAATTATAAATTATGAATCAGCTTCAACAAGAAAACCAAACAAAATCAATTGATGTTTTTTGGTTTTCCTGTTGAAACTGATTCATAATTTATAATTATTAATTCTTTATAATCAGTATTATATATATATTGTGTGTGTGTGTGTGTGTGTGTGGGTGTGTGTGTGTGTAAATATATTATATAGGGGGGAATTAGACCTGGAGTTTAAAGAGCAAATTTTATTTTAATGTATTAATACTTTAAAAGAGCAGTGCTCATAATAATGTAAATATATAATAAGCTCAATAGGTATATTTATCCTAGAGCTATATACGGCACAATCACGTTGACACACTGATTCTTGTCAGATCGCCGAAGTTAAGTAACGTTGACCCCTGGCCACTACCACATAGGTGACCATTTGGGAAGGCGAGGCACTGTAGCACCGCAAGGTAAAATATGAGGTTGAGAATCTGGCGCGGTCTATCCTCTCAAGGATAGCTGGGATTCTCTTAAGTCGTGGTAGGCAACCCATTTAGTGATGGCGTCACGATAAAAAATACCCTTGAAAAGCCTGGCGAAGCATCAAGTATTCAGCTGCCGACAAGATTTGAATTATACTACAAACTCATGTAGTGAGTTCAATCTCGGCTACGGCCATGCTGGCTGGATATATATATATATATATATATATATATATATATATATATATATATATATATATACTAGCTGGCCTCCCGGCGTTGCCTGATCGTACAATGCGCTTCAACATGATATTTTAATTTATGCAAATTGCATAGTTATTATTATAGAAACAAGCCTTTATTAATTATTAAGAGGAATACTTTGCCTGGTGGACTCATGCGTAAAAATATTTAAAAAAAAATATAAAAAATAATAATGATAATATCGTTCATCAAATTCCGTCCGTCTTTGTTTACAATATCATGTCAGTTGATATTTGGGCTTGACGATAAATGCGCTCGAAATGTCACTTCTGATTAATGTCTAGTTTTAAAATATGACAATGAAGTAATGATTTGCGGCGATTTTAAATAGTACTTCTTTTTTATCGTAAATTGGAGTCATTAATAATAATAATAAAAAATGGTGGGGTACATCCAAGCTTGAACAGGGGATCATCCGATCTATAGTCGAATGCTCTACCACTGAGTTATATTTCCAGATGATAATAAATTTGTTTTTTTATTTAAGAAGAAATGATTTGCTAAGATTTTATTATCTCTCTTGGCCAGTGTAACGTAAAATATTCCCCTTTAAAAATTCTTTTTTTTTATCTAAAAGAGAGAAAGGCTATGTTTAAGATCGGATTTTTTCGATTTTTCGAAACTTATCGGACAAATTTCTGTACAAAACATATCTAGGAATACTGCCAGATATATAAATTACCTTTGAGTGAAATCTGCAAAAGATAGACTCAGCCGTTTCGGAACCTATAAGGAAGGAACTCACACACACATACACTTTTATATAAGAGTTTAGATATATATATATACTCATGCTCCTTCAGTCTTTGACAGACTATGAATACCCACGAAGGGTGCCAGCGCATGGAATTTTCTTGGCAGAAGGTGCGCAATCTCCAACCACACCTCTCCTAGGTCGACATTGTTAAATACCAGTGGGCAGTGAAGTGTATGTACAGGGCAACCGGAAACAAATGTTGAGATAAGCGGAGAGCACATACAGCGCCTGGTACTAAGCAAGCTCACCGTTGCTTAACTTCGGTGATCTGACGAGAACCGGTGTATCAACGCGATCATGCTGTATAGATACGTATGAGACCATCATGTAGAACTGATTAATTGTTTAGCAGTTATATCCGTTACACCACAGGTGCTTGCAGAGAATTCTTGTACGAATTTTAGTATGAGAAAAATAGTTCGATAAATCTGAATAATTATAATTAATTAATAATCCTCATTTAAAAATTTTCAAAACATAATGCCTTTTTTTTTTCGTGTTTATTTATTTTTTTCTTTTGTGCAATACATAAGTTTTCACCTGCTCTACAGAGGAGACAAGAACAGAACTTCGATAAAAAGAAAAAGAAAAACGTTCAAACGCAATCAGCTCACATGCCAAAGAGAAAGTGTTTTTTCTCTTCTTTTCAAGGAAGAGTTGTTTCGATTATCCTGTCTGCGACATCATTAATAGACAATGATGTAATATTGTCGCGGTCTAAAATCACCGCTCCTACAATGTCAATGAACTCGAATCCCCGTCAGCAGAAAACTGACACTCCTCAAAACACGCCACGACAACGCGTGCTAAAAATATAACTTCTTCAACAAAGAAATAGCACAAAACTCATTTTTTCGCAACGAAACAAAATAACATTTTTTTTTTAGATGAAGATTTAAATAAATGTTGGACCAGCTTAAAATTAATGATTGTCATTCGTTATTTAGCGACACTATCACTGGCCGCGGAGCCTGTAGCGTGAACGGCTCTCCATAAAATCAGTGGCTTTCACAGCGAATCCTTCAGTTTGGCCCTGGAGCTAGGTGGACTCGCCGTGGTAGCAAAGGGTAGCTGCAGCAGCAGTAAACAGCTTTTTTCAGCATTTTTTTTTTTTTCAACAAACTAATTATGCGATTCACAAACTATCAGAATACGATACGCACTCCACTCTTTATTGTTTCCTGCCATTCCAGTTATTGAACCTGCTTCAACTGAGGCTCACTTTAAATGCCTCTAGAATCTCCATCTCACTTCTGTAGCTTCCAGCAATTTCAACTTATTCCTGCTGTTCCAGCGTCTCCAGCTCATTTCTCCAGCGACCTCAACGACCCCCAGCTTACTCCTGCAGTCTCCAGCGCATCCAGCTCACTCCTTAAGCTCCAACCCTCACAGCCACTAGCTCCTGCGGCCTTCACCAGCGACAGTTATATTGAAAAATAATGCTAACTATTGCTAAATAGATTGTCTGGACTCTGCATTTACAAACGTTTTGAGAAAATATTTTTTCACTTTCAATTACTACAAAAATGATTACATTTCCGCTTCTTCGAAATAGAGAATAGCCACCTATTCACTCTCTATAAACTATCTAGTAAATAATTCCCTTTTAACACAATCATTTGTTCATTAAGGCGACACACTATTATTACCGCACCGGTAGATTCGATGATTTCAGGATTTGCATCCTGTAATTCTGTCTGCTTGATAAGTATGCGCTTTGGGTAACCGCATTCAGTTTAAACGAATGCATTCAAAGATGATCGTCAACGAAGCTGAGTTATCTGTACTGGAACTTCTACTTGTTGATGTTACCATAGAAACTCAACCACCATTACCGAATAAACTGATATTTGTTCAAGGCTTACTCCTCCAGATCTGGTTCATTTATGCCCATACATATTAACAGGCTAACCACATGGATAATGTGGCTTCTCATTACACATTAACAGACATTCACTATAAAGAGGTTGTATTTTGGATATCGCATAGTTCTGGGATGCATAGAGGTCAATCAAGGAGTCCACAAACATCTCAGAAATGTACTACTACTCTACAAATCTTTAAAAGAGAAGCACTTTCACGTGCTAGGTGTTATGCATATCTCTTTGATAGGAATCTATAATATAAACGTAGTGTCTCTGTCTATCTGTCTAGAGATGTGATTAAAAACTAAGCCCAATACCAAGATCAAACACAGCTTTCCTCAAATAAAATTGGTAAACAACCCAACTAGGCTATTAATTTTGGATAAACTCTCTTAGTATGGTTGTTGCAAAATTATGACAAGTTTAACACTTTTTCTTCAATGTTCGCGTCATTTTGTTCTAACTGATATTGGAGCAGCTTGCTGGCTGCTAGACATTCACTTTCTATCTCATACTTTCCAACCGAGAGCTCTTTTTAAGACTATAATTGTCTCTTAAGACATGCTATGCATAAAACTGGTTTTATTTGCAATATAAGACACAACAGAACAAATATATACAATAAATTCAACAATTGTATAACACATACATGAAAAAAAAACATTTTTCTATGAGTGGATTGTAAACCACATTATAAATTCAAGATGATCACTGTGGGGAAAATAGAAACGGCCTACCTTTCAAACGCACTCGTGTCTGTCTTTCCTGCAGGATGGGACAAGATGGCGTCTGTGAGGTTTTAACACACATGTTCTCGGACGGCCTCGAATGATCTCACAAAGTCGCGCTACACGCATGCAAATGAGGTGTGCCGGGCTCAATAAAGCAGATCGCTTGGAGGAGTTGGGGAAAGATTTTTTTTTTATTTTGGACACATTGCTTTGCGTTATAGTGGTGCGTTGCTTTGCAGCAGACATTCTGAAACACGTTGGCACGTTGAGGCGTGCGGAAGAAAGAGAAAGAAACGTATCACAATACGGAAATGAGTCAAATTTTGTCATTTATTTTGATAGTCCTACACATGCATGTATGCAATAATTTCAGCAATTAAATAATACGTGCATGAAAAAAAGAAACATTTTCCCATGAGTGATATATATATATATATATATATATATATATATATATATATATATATATATATATATATATAATTTTAAACATAATAAATAAATAATAAGTAAATCTATAATTTTAAACAGACACATCAAACTCAGCATCCTCTTATTGTCATATAAGTCAATATATAGCGGCTGAATCATGAAAAAAGAAAATAGGCCTAATTGCTTATCCTTTTTCTTTTTCCGGATCGTTTCGATACGCTCTCGTCGTCAAGTAAATTTTCACAGAAACGTGTGAACTCAAGACATTTTTAATCACTGAACATATTTTCAAACTCTAAAATGTAACACGTCTATGTAAAAATAGTATAAATTCAAGCTGGCCATCATCACAATATACAAATCAGTCAAATTTTGTCATTTATTTTGATAGTCTTATATGCTATAAATTTCATGTACATTATCTCTATCTCTGCTACTATATAAAAGTCACTTTGTGTGTGTGTGTGTGTGTGTGTGCGCGCGCGCGAGTTCCTTCCTCATAGGTTCCAAAACGGCTGAGCCAATCTTTTGAAAATTTCACACAAAGGTAATTTATATGTCTGGCAGTGCTGTTATGTATGTTTTGTACAGAAATTCATCTAATAATTATCAAAAATCGAAAAAATTCGAAAAAATGAACGATATCATCATTATTTTTTTTATTATAATTTTTTTTTTTTTTTTTTTTTTTTTGCGAATTAGTCCACCGAGCAAATTATTCCTCGTAATTTATAATATTCAATAGCGGATTGTTTCTATCATAGTACATACGCAATCTGTATAAATTAAAATATCATTGCTTAAGCATATTGTACGACCAGGCAAAAATAGCTTTTCTCTCTCATAGATAAAAAGAGTAATTTTTACAGGGGGATATTTTACGTTACACCGGCCAAAGAAGATTAATTAAATCTCAGCAAATCATTTCTTCTTCTTAAAAAAAACAAACAGATTTATTATCATTCGGAAATATAGCTTAGTTGTAGAGTATTCGACTACAGACCGAATGATCTCCCGTTCAAGCCCAGATGTGCCTCACCATTTTATTTTAATGTTTTCATAGTAATTAGTTCAATTTACAAAAAAAGAAGAGGTACCAGGGCTCTATGGTAAAATTTATCTTTAGTTGACCTTTGACAACTAAATATTTTCGTTTACTAGCCAAATAGAAAAGTTACTAGCCAAACTTATATGGGTTTTGGAATATGAAATCTTTGTTTCATGACGAATATGTACATTATAAAGACTTTTCTATAGTTTTTTTTTAATGTAATTCTAAATATACAACAAATTTTATGTTGATACTTGAAGGTGTAAACATTGTAATTTCAGATATTTTTTAAACAGCCTTCATAAAAATATCAAAGCAAACAAAAAGAAAAACGAGTATATTGCTCTATTAAACTTTTATTGTTTAAATAATTTAACTTTGTTTGTTTTATAAAAAAAAAAGTTGAAAAGATATTTTTCATTCAGTAGTGAGCTTTGAAAGATTTTTAGTGAAAGAAATACAATCGTTAAACGATAAACGTATCATTATTTCTAGTCGCCACTTTGAAAAATCACTCGCAAATGCGACTGTTTCACTCGCAATGTAGAGCCCTGTGTACTATTAAAAATCGCTGCAAAACACTTTTTCTTTTGCATATTTTAAAACTGAACATTAATCAGAAGTGACTTCTCCAGGGCATCTATTGTCAAGCCCAAATATCAATTGATATGATATTGTAAACAAATAGAGACGGAATCTGATGAACGATATTATCATCATTATTTTTGCGCATTAGTCCACCGAGCAAATTATTCCTCGTAATTTATAATATTTAATAGCGGCTTGATTCTATCATAACACATACGCAATCTGCATGAATTAAAATATCATGTGTAAGCATATTGTACGACCGGGCAACGCCAGGCAGCCAGCTAGTTTGAGAATACAATAAAAGTTTAAGCTTATATATTCATTTTAAAAATAGGTGTAAAAGTTTTTCTCTCAAAAAGTAATGTTTTTCACAGTATTTATTATGGGGTTTGCATTAGCATCTGATATGCATATATAGCAAAAATGACGTCCTTCTTTATTTTATTTATAACTTGAAAATTGAAAAGTATATAAATAAGAAAATAAGAATAAGAATCGTAATATGAGGTTCATGGCAGAGAACAGGAGTACACAAGGGTTCCTGTTTAATAACGAGAAAGCTTACTTATTATAGATAAATAAAAAAAAGCATCTTTATTGGAAATAGTTAAGTCTTAAGTGCAGAGTTGTGTGCCCTTGTTTATCGTGATAATATAAATTGATCGGGTAACTTCCTGTCAACCATCATTGATTGTATTAAACTTTTGGATTACCATTTGGGAGTGTACGAAGTAAATGTCCGGAAACCATCTTTAATCTGGTAAGCAGCATTTTTCTACTTCTGCAATTCATAATTTCGTGCTAATGCAGAGAGTGATCCCCGCTATTTTTTAAATCGTATTTCCATGTTTAATTAAAGTTTTATTATACTTTCTTTTATTAAATTGTAAGGTTAAAGTACAGAATAGGTACAAAACACCCTCCCATGTTAAGAATGACTTTTTAAATAATAACATTATTATTTCAGCACGGATCACTCTCTGCATGAGTACCCCGGTAGAATAGACAAACATGCTTTTAAGCTTATTTTGCCGGTTCTGGAAAAAAAAACTTTCTATGCTTATTTTGCTGGTCCTAGTTAAAGAAATCCCAGGTTATTTCCCGGTAAACAGTTTTAATATTAATGCTAGTAAGGAGATGCAGCTTACAGATATAATAAAAGTTTATATTTACAATTTTTTAGACAATTTAAAATGTTCCCTACTTTTATTGAATTTTAAAACATTAGAACAATTGGTACTAGTGCACTTATTGATCCGTGCTGAAATAGTAACGTTATTTACAAAGCCACGGGGATGGTGTTTTGTACATATTCTTTACTTTAACCTTACAATTGAATAAAAAAAAGACATATAAAACTTTAATTAAACTTGGAAATACGATTTTTAAAAAATAGCGCGGATCAGTAAGTGCACTAGCACCGAACAATTTATTTAAAATGAAACGTTTAAAAAAAAACGCATCTGTCTCTGAATATATATGTATAAAAGTCTTTGCAAATCGAAAATTTACTCTTTAGACTATTACCAATGCAATTAAGGTGCCCTCACTGAAAATCACAGACCACAGAATCCATCTTGTTCAGATCCTGCTTACAGAGCCCACCACTGAGCTAATAATTTTGTGGCTCTATACACATGCTTCACAGCTTTCCAGCAATCTGGATGAAGATATCTGCAGATCTTAGAGATTGAAACATTCGAAACCGGCAAAATAAGCTTAAAAGTATGTTTGGCTATTTTACAGTGAGGGGCAAATTAGCCTTTTCGATAAGAAAATGGCGTCTCATGCAATTTAGTGAATCAATAAATAAAAATGGTTTAATAGGCATTTCGGGATGTACATATGAGCAGTGAGTAGTTCCAATTATGAACAGGGGAAGCCGAATAAGACATGCACTTGTAGGCGTTTACTCTTTTTCGTACCAGACGACATTTTTTTAAAAATAAATGATTAATTTCAAACTAATTTTTCTCAAACATTTCGTTTACGTTTGTGCATACAAAACGACATTTTTATTTAATTAGAAAAATCAAGTTTTATAATTCCTTTTGTCAGATTAATCTTACCAACGAGAAAAGTGACGAAGGGAAAGGACGGTTAAGGCCTGCAACGGAATGTCGTCGTTGCATACAAGATTTTTTTTTTTTTTTTTTTTTTTTTTTTTAACGGTAAGAAACTGGTAACGTAGACACGCTTGCCTTCTTTCTGAAAACGAAACACCAAGTCCCAAAGAGATGCCGAATGCACCATATTTTATACACCCAACTTCGGGTTCAGCGAGATTTGACGAGACTAAGGAGTCTATATAACGCATCAAAGCCATCCACCCGGTCTTGGATTACAAAAAACGGTCCAACGTCGTCCACACACACCCACCCACCCCCACACACACAGACGTCCGCAAACAAGTAGTTTCCCGGGATCAATGTGCACTGGTTTTCCAACCTCCAAAGGGTGTTTATTCCGAAAGTCGTTCATAACATGGGGAGGTTGGAGGTGTTTATTCCGAAAGGCATTTTCTTATCTTCAACCTCCCTGTAATAAACTTCTTAAATGTAAGTCTTCGGGTGGTCCCCAGTGCATTTTCAGTTTTCCGGATTTTAAGCAATGCAATTCTTTGTTAATAGTAGGGGCCATTTTCGTACGCGTAAACGCATATTTTTGACGTACACACGTAAAAAATATGGGTGGGTTTGCGCCTATAAAAGTAGCCACCAGTGATAATATAATGGAATTACATTGCTTAATATCCGGAAAACTACTTGTTTGCAGCCAATTTAAATGCAATGTTCATTTTCGACATAGCCGAAAATCTATAAAAGTCGTCATGACATTTTAAAAGTGATCGCTAAAGTGGAAATCAAGTAAAAATTTACTTTAAATTCCAAGTTATCACACTTTGCCATGTAATTTTTGGTATACTTCTGCTTTTATTCTTACATATTTTAATATTTCTGATAGTGCTTTTTTTTATATATTTTTTTAATCCACTTTTCTTTTTTTCTTCTGTTTTATTTTTTTATTTTTTTTTTATAAAGCAAACTGTTAAAAATGTTTGTTTTGCGATTTTTTTTTTCTGTCTGGTTGCTTTATTAGCTTTCCTGATGCCATAATTATTAGAATAAGTGGTTAGTTATGAATTTTTGGATTCAGGTTAACATGCTGTGCAGTTGGGATATTTTACCGTTGAATTGGGGTTAGTTACGAAAAATACAATTTTAGCTTCATCAGTGCACTGACGAAGAGGATACAGCCATGGTAGAAATGAAAACGCAATAGCCGTTTGCATAGAGGAACAAACAAGTCACGTTCACAAAAATGTATTTGTATTTGAAAGAAAACGTACACAAACTTTTCTTTTAAATTTTAAAACGTTTATCTTTATAAGATAAACATAATTTTGTCGGAATTATATTACCGATGAGTAAGGTTTGGGGAGAAAGGACGTTTAAAGCTTGCAACGAAATGACATCGTTGCTTACAAGCAATCTTTTTTTTTTTTTTTTTTTTGTAACGGTAGATATTTACTTGCCGCCCATCACATCAATGTGACACAAGGTCGGAAAGTGAGATATAAGCAAGTTCCCCTAAAGGAAGGTCACTCTTGCCTCGACAAAAATTGCCTGAGCATCCCGTCGACATTCCCTGGTTTGGGCGCCTCAGACAAGAAGCCAGAAGGTTGTATTGTAGACGAATTTAGCAAACGTGGTTTCTGTCTGAAAAATCGAAGACAAGTGCTGACTTCTCGTTCTGTGAGATTTGACGAGACTTGAGGATGACATGTCAAAACTGAAAAAATGGTATAGCGTCGTCCATAGAATTCTTCTACTCCTCTGACTCCACTTGGGTAAGTTCCACATTTCCAAGTTATCAGATTTTCTCTGCTTACATTTCTTCTCGTGTATATATATATATATATATATATATATATATATATATATATATATATATATATATGTATATTTATATATATATATATAAAAATGTTCATCGGATCTTTTTGGAAAAATTCTTTACCGTTCGCCAGTCCCAGAAGTATTACAGTTAAAAAAAAAAAAAAAAAGCAATCCTAACCTAGCCATTCGCATGTAACATATTTACCCTTTTACATCTTTTTATGCCTTTCAAGTAATAAACTGTTACACCCGTTTCAAACTTTCATTCTATGTCAAAGTACTGAAATAAACAACACCAAGCACTCTATTTTTTTTTTTTTTTTTTTTTTGTGAGTCCGCTAAAACGAATTACATTTAAAGCCCTCGTTAATGTATCGTATGGATGATATTAATACCAGTACATTGGGATTATTTTCTTGCGTGCAACTGCGATTTTGTAAATAAGCTTCTCACAATGCTTCCGCATAGATTAATGTTTGGGACTGACCTTTACCCATGTCCTAAATTGAAAGACCTACATAAGATCTGTTGCCAAAATCACTAGCGACACAATCTTCTACTTATACGAGTCATATGTTTCAGGATGGAGTACTGTTACCAGAAAACTGTCTTTGAAATATAGTGGACGACAACCTTTTCGCCTCCTACTTCCTTTTTCTCACAGTAGAGACATTGCGAGTCTATCTCTGCTCCATCATTACTTTTATTAGCTCGCCAGGGTGATGTATAATCGCCTTATAAACTGAATCATGTAGTATAGTATAACTATGGTGATGTATTACAGGTCGTATTTATATAAAATTATCATATTTTATAAGAAGTATATAGATTAAGATGCTTCACATCTTTTCTTTTTCCAGGGTTCTTCTGTCTAACAACTCTATTTGTGCCTAAAACTAAACTAAACGAAATTTTTATCAGCAGATTTCCCAGAAATGTTGGTCTGTTGAACGCAATAGCGTGTGTTTGCTCTCCGGCTGATTACAACATGGTTATAAATTGCTATTGAGCCTTTTTCTCAGATAAGTTACACCTACTCGAATTCCACTGTGACTGATCGTGTTGTCTCACCATCTACGAGAGAATTCATCCTTGTTCTTAAAGTGGCCACAAGGCCTTGACAAGTGGTGACCTTCCAAGCAAAAAACAAAGCAAACGCCTGTGATTTATTGTTTCAGAATTTGTTTGTTGCCAGCTAGAGGACGCTGTTTCCCTACATTGAGTCTTTTCCTTATAAACCTATATCATGTAATTGAAATTTCTTGTCATGCAAATCGTAAAGAAGCCAGCAATGGTCTATTGCAAAATCTTTTTAGAATGAAACAGAGAAACAGTATTGATTGTGTCAGATAATCTCTAATTGTCACTAAAGGCAAAATGAATCTGATGCTCCTTTTTTTATGCACTTTACTATTGGCAGCGACTTAAATTGTGGCTTCCTGAGATTTGAACAACACATAACTAGAAACATAAATAAGGGAAATATAAATGAAAAGTAAAAAGGAATGAATAAATGAAGGAATCTATATAAATTGGAAGATCAAATTTGTTATACTGTGATTTTATTGCTAGTTTCCAAGCAAAGAAAAGCTAACACGTGTTTCTAGAAGAATCAGAACTGAAACCTGCATGTAGTAAACAGCAGAACTTTCTTTTGTACCTCGAAAACGACTCATTGGGTAAAAACTTAAGTCAATACAAGATTCACTTAATAAAACAGAAGAACTATTTAAAAAAAAAAAAAATAGCCCTTACATTTGGCATTAAAAACAGATTTTCTTAGATTCAATAGATTGTTCGAATCCAGTATTATTTCTGTTCAGTTTATCCAACTTAATCTTGTATTGACTTTTACGTTTCTAATCGGTGAGCTGTTTTCGATGTAACAACAGGATTTTTGGTCCACTGGCGAAAGGAGGGTGGACCTGTAAATTCATCTTCCTCCGTTTGTCTGTCCGCACTTTTCTCAATAACTATGCCGTATAATTTTTTTGAGATTTTGCACGAACATTAAACATGATATGAGTAAAAAAAAAAAAAAAGTAACAGAACGGATTTTCCGGGAAATCTTCGGTTGCCCACCCCCCACAGGGGTGTCTTTCACGTTAAAATTGGCAAAAATTGACACTTTGTGCTTATTAAAAAAAAATGATGCCTTGGATTTTTATAAAACTTTCTGAAAAGTTGTAACTGATTTCTATATAATTTTGTTTGTCTATACTTCGCGATAAGCTCTTTTAAGGCTAATAAAAACACTCCATTTTGGGGACTATTTTACCATATTTGTCCAAAATTTTCAGTGTATGTCTATTTAGCAGTTTTGCATGGTGCTGAACTCAAATTTTTATATGTTAAGGCCTTTGGGACTTTTGGGGTAAAATGGGAGGGGTGCAAATTATGGACTTCGTCATTTGTTTTTTTTTTTTGTTTTTTTTGTTTTTTTTTTTGCATGGTGCACAACTCAAATTTACATTACTAGTTGAATTTGTTTTCAACCATGAGCGAACAACCAGATAGTCTTTTTTTACATTTATGCAGTGGTATTTATCTCAATCTCTATCATATAGAAGGAACTTTGTGCATATGAGTATAAGAGAAGGAGAGAGTTCCCTATGCAATGGAAAATGGCTGAGCCGATTTTTATGAAATTTCACACGAAGGTACTTTATGTGCCTGGCAGTGTTCATATATAAGCTTTATATCAGAACGCCTTTGATGAGTATGGATGATCGGAATAATCCGATGACAGAAGGAACAGGCAGTTTTAACCAAAATTAACCCCCATATGGCGAGGGAGTGCAGGGAGCCAAAGCCAGAAGTCACGTGTTACCACTGTGGGGAAGTCGGCCACATCAGCAGATTCTGTCCAGGGAAACGAACAGGAGGAAGCCACTGCGCCAGTGGCTACCCCACTTATTCGATGAATGCGCTTCAGGGAATGTCACCACAAGTAGAGGTGACCCTAAATGGACGAAGTGCAAAAGCCCTTGTCGACACGAGCTGTACTTCAACAATTGTCACCAAAGACATGGTTGACACATACAATGGAACCAGCAGCATTACGGCAGTTGACGGCAGAGAGGTGAAGTGCAATGGCACAAGTATCGTTCGGTTGATGGTACGTGGGATGTCACTAACAATCCAGGCGATTGTTATTAACAAAATTGTCACGGGTGTCGATGTGGTGCTAGGGATGGACGCAATTGCTCGACTAGGGGGCGTTACGGTATATAGGAACTCCGTGAGATTTGGAGGACATCTAGCGGCTGCAGGTATGCAATTCGAAAAAGGTGTTACAGGAACGGCCGGGTTAGACAAAAGTTGCACGATAGAGGACCAGGATTTCTCTGCACACTTTGATGGTGAGAAATGGACAGTCAAGTGGGCATGGAAGGGAGAACCTCCCATACTGAACAACAGAGTGGAATGCTACGAGCATACGTTGCGAGGAGGCACAAGAGTTGAATTTGAGAAGGAGGTGGACCGATGGATCTCAGAGGGGATTTTAAGACCATGGACAGAGAAGGTGGAAGGTGTGCTGCCGTTAATGGTGGTTGTTCAGCCCACAAAACAAAAAGTTCGGCAAGTACTGGACTTCAGGGAGCTGAACGTACACGTTGCGTGTCACACGGGAGGCGATGTGATGGACGTGTGCGGAGAGACCATGCGAGAGTGGAGGCAGATTCAGAAGGTTGCGACGATTGTGGATTTAAAATCTGCATACCTACAGATCCACATTTCACAGGAATTCTGGAAATACCAGCTGGTCAGATACAAGGGCCGAACGTACTGCCTGACTAGGTTGGGTTTTGGCCTGAATTCTGTACCAAAAATCATGGCAGCGATCCTCAAAACGGTGCTAAGCAAGGAGGACGCAGTCAGAAGAGCCACCAGTTCCTACATTGATGATATTTTGGTGGATGAGGCGGTAACAACTGCGGAGGACATAGTAAAACACCTCAACAGCTTTGGGCTAATTGCAAAACGCCCAGAATCGTTGGAGGGAGGAGCTGTTTTAGGGCTCCAACTAAGAAAGGACCAGATTGGACGGTTAGTGTTCCGGAGGGGAAATGAGATCCCGGAGGTGTCGGAAAAATTGAGCAGGCGAAAACTCTTAATATGCGGAAAACTGGTGGGCCATTACCCTATTGCAGGATGGCTACGGACTGCATGTAGTTATATCAAATGGCGAGCTAGTGGAGCGAAGTGGGAGGATGGAGTTGATAAAGAAACTGTGGACATTATGAGAGAGATTATTGAAGAGGTGAAGAGGGAGGATCCAGTGAGAGGTGTTTGGCATGTACCCAACAGTGCAGAAAGTGTTGTGTGGTGTGATCCAAGCTGTATAGCAGTGGGGGTCACCTTGGAGATAGGTGGTGTTACTGCAGAAGATGCTGATTGGTTGCGGAAGAAGGAAGACATGGCTCACATAAATGTGGCGGAACTGAATGTGGTTATGAAGGGCATCAACTTAGCCTTGAAATGGGGGCTACAGAATGTTGAGGTGAGGACCCACTCAGCCACTGTGTTCTCTTGGATCCAGTCCAAAGCTACAGGAGAAAGGAGGGTGAAGACGAAAGGCGCTGCCGAGATGCTATTTAAGCATCGATTGATGATGTTAAGGGAGCTGATTAGGGAATTTGATCTTCAACTTAGGGTCACTATCGTTCCTTCAGCAAAGAACAGAGCAGATGTGATGATGAGGGTGCGGAAGACCTGGCTAAAGGCGCCGAATGAGGTGGCTGTTGCAATATGTTGTTTGAATGAAGACACTCTGAATGATTTGCATGACATGCACCATTTTGGAGTGGATAGAACCTTGTTCTTGGCCAGGAAGGTGGACCCCAGAATCACAAAGGAGGCCGTTAGGACAGTGGTTGAGAGATGCAGCCGGTGTCAATCAATCGCCCCTGCGCCGAGTAGACACGAAGCTGGTGAGGTTCAGGTGGCAGAGAACTGGAGCAGGTTGGTGATAGACGTAACGCACTATCAACAGAGGCCGTATCTGTCAATGGTCGACTGTGGACCAGGAAGAGTAGCCATTTCGAGGGAAATCAAGGTGGAAAATGCAGGTGAAATTGCAAAGGTCTTGGAAGAGGTGTTTTTGGAGAGGGATTCAGTGACGGAAGTGCTAATGGACAATGGAACTGCCTTTCACTCAGCTGCCATGAAGAATGTGTTGGATAAGTGGGGAAGGCGGCGCTATTTCAGGGCTGCATATAGACCAGGTGGAAACGGAATTGTGGAACGGCATCACAGGACCATTAAGGCTATAGCTGAAAGGGGCCAGATTTCACCGCCAGAAGCTATCTTCTGGTATAATATGGCTCCAAAGTCAGGGCAAAAAGTGGAGTCAGTGCCGCAGAGGGCAGTCTTCAAGTATGAGTGGCGGCATCCCGAACTGCACACGTACCCGTGGAGGAAGGCGAGATCGAGCGACTGTGCGAGTGGGAGAGGAAGTGTGGATCAAACTGCCTGATGCTCACTGTACCACACGCTGGGGGAGGGGCATTGTGACAAGTGTCCAGTCCCCGAACAATGTATCTATCGACGGCATCCCTCGATACATCCTTGATGTGCGGCTGGTAGTGGTGTCATCAGAGGAAGACAGCGACGTTGAGCCAAGTAGCGACGTTCACGAAGAGGCTCCGCGGAGATCACAGCGAGAGAGAAGTCTGCCATGTTGGTCGAGCGACTACGTGATGGGTTGACATGTGATGATCGTGTAGATCAAGGGGGCGTGTGGTTTAAGTTGTCCCCCTTTGCAAATTGGCTGTTTGGAGAAATGGAAAACTAGATGGCTCTGGTTGGTAGTCAATTTGCATAAGTGGAGAAATGGGCAGCATATAAACGGTACTTTTTTTTAAGCAGGGTGAAGAGCGCAGAGAGTGAAACGACGGTTGGAAGAAGTGACGGTGAATTCTTTTTGTGACAGTGAATTATTTTTGGACGTTGAAGAGCTCGACCTTTTGGAAGGAACAGCTGTGTCTTATATATTTTTATTTTAAATATTCTTTTTTTCCTACTTCACTACAGTCACCCATCTGGTACTAGCCAGGCTCAATGTAGCTTAACTTTGGTGATTTGGCAAGAACCGGTGTGTCAATGTGGTATTTAAATGTACATACACACAAAATGAACTCTAGATTAGACGATCACTAGACGGTCACAGACGAACACTAGTATATATACACATGTCCTATCGATGACGGTGACACACATATACACTCTCATACAATCTAACCACTAGAATGCACACACACACGCTGCTACATAACAATATAAAGCAAACAAAGCTTCAATTTGAAATATTTTAGAGACTTCCCCTTAATTGCAATCACTCATAGGTTTATACAGTTTTTTTTTTTTTTTTTCTAGAATGTCACCATATACCAAGGCCTCTCACAGATAAGGCTTAAATTAATGCCAGGTATATGGTGAGACAACACGCTGATGATGATGGTCGTGAATATGCAACATTTGATTATTTAAGACAGTGACTCAAGAATTTGTTTACATTAAATAACCATAACTCCTTTTCAACATCACCATAATAAACACCAACAATTCTCGGTTCCAACACTCTCACTTTGCTGTCAAAAATTCAATTCATCCTTAAAGCCGTTGTTTACCTCCTATACAAATGAATGTAATAAAAATGTAACTACAAACCCTTATCCTCCGGGGCTTGATAAGTGGTGACTACTTTGTAAAAAAAAAAAAAAAAAAAAAAAAAAAGAAAAAAAATACATCCTAGGATGGAGTATTGTTGCCAAATCTAGGGAGGAGCTGCTTGGAGTCCCTATCCTCCTTTGACAGGGTTAAAAACAGACTTCATAATCTAGTAGGTGATGCCTTTTTCTCTTCTCTGCAACCTCTTTCCCACAAAAGAGATATTGCGAGCCTGTTTTTACTCTATCGCTATGTTCATGGCAAGTGTTCGACTGAGCTCCAATCTTTGCTACCCCTTCTCCAATCTTTCACAAAAAAACACTCCTATATCCCAAATCCCTATCAATAAATTCTCTCGCTCTCTATTGGTGCATACAGCTAAACATGGATTGCGTCAACTAAGCATCTTTCCTAGAACTGTTCGCCTGTCAAACTGTTGGGCTAGGCTGCTTTCCAGCTGACTATATGTCTTCAAGTCCAACGTAAACAACTTCTTATTGAACCATCCTCGTGAATAATCTAATTATACAAAATTTCCACTACAAACGATTACTACACTACTGCCCTAATGACTACAATACACAAATTATCCCTTATCCTCGAGTGGTAGTGGCATCCGAGCCTTCATATGTAGTAACCCCTTTGTAAAATTATAAACACAGGGTTTTTTTTGTTTTTTGTTTGTTTTTTTTTCCCCAATAAAAATCAAGTTCTCAACAAGTGAAAAAAAAAATCATGTTTTAAAGCTAATAATCGTTTTCGTCTCCGTTGTTACAATAGGTATCGATTAATCTTCCTTCATATTTCAAACCACAATTATGAAGATAAATAACGCTTTTCATTTTTAGGAAAACTGAACACATTGATTAAGACTAGTGCTATTATATCGGGCTGTCTGAAGATATTGGTTTCTTGAACTAAAATGCATTTTTGTTTTCCTTTTCAAGACGTGTGTTCTACAAAGCTAAAATCAATTTTCTCTACGAAACCAGCAAACCAAATATATTTATGAAATATATTTTTATAGATATAATGAACTTGAAGCATAAAAACTAATGAAAATGACGATTCTGCATTATATAACCCAAAATGTCCAATTTGCTTTAAAACAAAACAAAACCATCATTTAAACAATTACACAAACCAGCCATAGAAGATTGGACTGACGTTGAGGATAGGAGAAATGTATAAGATTATTTGGTATTAGGACCTTCTATAACTTATAAATAAGACTGTTTCTCACAAATAATATCTTGTAGGTTAAGAAAACCGAGAAATGGTAAAGACTTTGACTAAAACTATGGAAGAAAAAACAAAATGTAAAATCTCAAGATTGTGCCAGGACATTCTGCAGAATAATGGTCTGAGAAGATGCCATTCTTTGCAGTCACATTCTTCGATAACCATTGTCCTTATCAGAGAAGATGCTTACACAAAAGAAAAGATAACGCTTCTCACATAAAAACAAAATCGTTGTACTGTTAGAATGATTATTTGCAGAGATTCTGTGTACAGAAAGAATTGGTTCAAGGTTGAAAACAGACCATTGCTGCGTGCGATAAACAAATGTATCATGTTTCTTTTTTTTTCTTTTTTTTTTAACATGTGTCCATGCATTCCCATAATAAAATCTGTGTGTTGCTCTGTCTGTCATTTCGGCTGTTTATCTGTCACATAAAGAGACAATTCTTTCCTCTGGCAGAAATCAGTGATTTGGCTGCCCAATGACTGATTAGCCTCCAGGGATTAGTAATTTCGACCGGACCATTTTTAAAGGATTACATCTCGTCTTTTTGAAAATTGCAGGACAGGCAGAGAGCTTACAAACCTCTACAAAGACGTCCTCTCTTCTGCCCGTATATACTCGACACTGAACAAATTATTTTCATTTGAATATATACTGTTTTAAGAAATAGTTGAAATCACTGTCAATAATTTCCCCCACTCTTTATCCGTGCCTAAATCAAAACGTAGATTCCATGAACAAAGCTTCTTTATTAGAACTGCACGCCTGTGGAACTCTCTGCCGCTTGCCTGTCCCCCCCCCGACTTCAACTTGGATGTCTTCAAGTCCAACATAAACAAATTCCTGATGAACCGCCCCCTTAAGTAATGACACTTTATCAAATCTCCAATACTAACTATTACTATGATACTATCCCATTGATTACTGTACACACAATAACCCTTATCCCAGAGTGGCTTATGGGCCTTGATAAGTGGTGACCGCCATGTAAAAAAAAAAAAAAAAAAAAATTTTGGCAGCCAACTTCTTTCTTTCTTCACTGTTTTTAGTTTTGTCAACCTATACCTAACGCTGTCGTTCACTTATATGAATGTATACTTCATAGAATTGCCTTGTTTTCTTTTTTTGTTGGTGATATTTTTATAAAGATTATTGTTAGTAATTGAAGGATTCCAATACAATTAGTGATTCCGATTATTTTAAAATCTCTAAATATTTAGCTATAGATTTCAAATTTTTGGATTGCCATAAAAGCTTGTAATATGTGCCTATATCTTTTTGCAAACGTAAAATACATTTTTGAGAGCGTGCTCAATAGTTTTTTTCTTCTGGTAGTTTAACATTTATAAATATTTATCATTAATACCCTGCTTTATTTTTATGAAATTAAGTTTTAAACAAAAATCAAACAAGACAATAAAAACAGCCGTTTTTTTATGGGGGCGACATAAAAAAATAGTCAAATTTTTCAGATTCCAATACCCTTCAAAACTTCCGGTTCGAATTAATTGTCCCAACAATATTATAATAGATAGTCTTATAGTTTGTCAAGATTAGTTCAGACAAATAGTTTTTTTATCACTAAATTAATGTGCACACATATCGTGTCAGGTTTAATTTTGAAATTGCTTTCATCGTTATAGACGCATCTCATCTTTCGTAGATCTATTGTTGATCTGTCAGGTTTGAGTTTTAAAGGTATACGTAATAAATAAGCAGGCGAATGAGGTAGACATTTTTTTTTCTTTTCGAATTATGCAATTCTGAATTTGAGATGAGATGTGACTGCTTGTGTTATGTTGATTAATCGGACCATTATTCTCACCTTGAGTGTTATTAGCACAACTTTCGGTCGCTGAAACCTGTGACCTTCTTCGGGTGTTGAGAATGTGCTTCTTTTCCTACTAAGGAAAAAGAGGGTTGGCTCTGCATTGCATATTTTTATTATTTTCTTTTTTTTTTTTTTCAAACTGGTGATGGATCATCCTATCAGATGCTAGACATTCACTTGCTATCTCGTACGTCCCAACCGAGAGATCATTTTAAAATTCTAACCGTCCCTTTAAGTGCAATAGTTTGAATCCTACTTATACTTGGTTAACCGGGTATATTTGCCAGGTATTTTTTGTGAGTTCTTTTTCATGAGTTAAGTTGTTCTTATAATTACTGAAATGGAGATCTTCCTAAGATTTTAATTGGTCCCCCAACAAAAGGAGGGTGGGCCTGTGAATTCACCCTTGTCTGTTTGTCTGTCCGCACTTTTCTCTATAACTGTGCATTGGAATTTTTTTTTTAAATTTTGCACAAACATTAAACATGATATAGTTAAAAAAAAAAAAAAAAAAAAAAAAAAGTAACAGAACAGATTTACCGGGAAAACACCGGCTGCCCTCCGCCCAGGGGTGCCTTTCGGGTTAAAATGGCTAAAATTGACACTTTTGTGCTGAGTAAAAAAAATTAATGCTTTGGAGTTTTATAAAACTTGTCTATACTCTGCAATAACTCTAGGGTGTGCCCCAGGGTCTCTTTTAATGCTAATAAAAACACTCCATTTTTGGGACTATTTTAGCATATTTGTCCAAAATTTTCTGTGTATGTCTATTTAGCAGTTTTGCATGGTGCTGAACTCAAATTTAAATATATTAAGGCCTTGGGGACTTTTGGGGTTAAATGGGGGGGGGGAGAAAATGCTGAACTTAGTCATTTCTTTTTTTTTTTTTTTTGCATGGTGCAGAACTCAAATTTACATATGTTAAGGCCTAAAACTGTACCGCTTGTTCATGTTCACCAGAATTTGACGTTCCATGAGGACTTTTGGAGTTAAATGGGTGGGGGGCAATGCTGAACTTCGTCATTTTTTTTATGCCTCGTTCACTGTGCACTCACGGGGTCCATGCATACTTGTTTCTTTTCATGTCGTACATAACAACCGTGGTATTTCGTTACGTTTCCCTCCTTTTAACCCAATATCATTGGGAACACTAGCTTCTAAGCTTCGTTCTCGTTATCCCATACACTGTCAGGTTACTTTTGGTTTCATTTTATTTCAGGCGAAATTCTCAGATTCCATGCACAGAGCTTCTTTCTCAAAACTGCCCGCCTTGAGAACACTGTTCCACTGGCATGCTTCCCGGTTGAATACAACATGGTAACCTTCAAGTCCAATATAAACAAGTTCCTGTTAAGCCATCCTCATAAATAATCAAATTCTACCCAGTTTACACCATAAGTGATTACTACACCACCAACTTAGATTAATTATCCCTTATCCCCGAGTTGCCTACGGGTCTTGATAAATGGTGACTCTCAAGTAAAAAAAAAAACACTTGATCTCTATGTGAGGTGCATAGATATTCGAATGTTCCAGCAAAGTTCTCCTTGACCACTCAACCACTGAGTTAATAAAGAAATTTAGAACATCAATTTCCTCTCCCCAATTAACCATTTAAATGTGTTATAATATATCTTCCCTGTGGTCCCTTGGTCTTGCTGGATTCCAGGACAAGAATTCCTCTTGTCTGGTGGTGTATTCAGTTTCGTTTAATTTGAGGTAACATCACTTGAATAAGGTGTACTATTTCTCATAATAAATGTCACTTGTCTGTTTACATGTAGGTATGTATGTTTGTATGTCTACCTAAAACTTTCGACAGAGGCGACGAATTTTCACAAGATTGGTATCGTTTTGAAGCTCGACCCTTCGGATGACAAATATCGATAAATTGGATAAAAACATTAATTCATTCACCCTCAACTGGGCATTTTTCTAGAGGGTGGAGTCGCTTTTTTCGCCGATATTTTCGAAAGTCATCCCGTCTTTTCAATCGACTATTCATAACTTCCAGTTTGGCGATGGGCGCAACAGCAAAGCTGTCAGTTTTTTTTTTTCTTTTTTTTTTTTTCAAGTTCTTTTCTTCCTTCGCGGTACGGGTTTGGGCCTGTCTGCCTACTCCCACTTTTTTTTTTGCTAAACACACACCTCAAACAACTGGGCAACGCCGGGCAGCCAGGCTAGTTCCTCATAAAAACCAGTGTTAATTAGCGATACTGAAAAGGTCTTTGAATTTGATCTCTGAATACTATGTGATTTTGAATATTTAGTCAAGGTTTACTTATAAAGCAAAGGTATCCTCATGCCAGGTTGTATAGACAAACCTCTGTATAGAGAGACCTTAGACATTCTAGGACATTGTCTAGTAGGAATTCAATGGACATCTGTGTGTGTGTGTGGCAAGAAGTAGTGATGTATATTGATAAAAATTAAGGTTGTACATTTAAAAACAGGTTTAAGGCTCCCCAAATACAATTCACACTAAAATTGTCTGCAAGAACACTGGGAACCCGTAATGGATAAAGTACTAGCTAACATTAAGTTCTAAGTGAAACTCTTTTGGAGGTTATAGATATAATCCTTAGTGTAGGTAATAGTAAGAATATCCATTACGAATTACTTAATATTTCTACCCGGTCATGGCCGACGACTTGAAAACATGCTATGATCGTGAATTATGTAAAGGGTTCAATTTGAAATTCTGTGCAGATCTCGGCTTTTGACAAAATATACGTGAATAAGCAAGGTGTGAGAATAATACTGAAGATGAGAAATATTACAACCAAAATAACGATGAGTCTTAAAAATTTTGAATTTTAAGCGTGTGGGCGTCTTGACACCAGATAGATATTCAGTTTTTATACTATCTTAATCTCTGCTACGTATGATATGTAAAAACTCGGTAGGTTATCAGTGAAAAGTATTTGCTTGAGTTTATCAAATTCTAATTTGTAATTTAAGAGTGAAATGAAAACCATTGACATGTCTTCATTATTCAACCCAACTTGAGTTTGAAAAAGAAATACTTGGAGAAATACCAACGATTTATTTGCACTTTCAAGAGAACATCTTTATGAGTAACAAGAAGTTCATATTTCCCAAGAAAAACTGTTTTTACATATGCTGTCAAGGTTACGCGGCGTTCTTTAGTTTCGAGTAAATAGCATCACAGGGAACAATATAGTGATGTCTAAAATAATTATTTAGAAATAGTAGAGAATAGTTAACATGCGAGAATTCGTATACCAAAAAATACATAATTTATTATTGGTCCCCCAACAAAAGGAGGGTGGACCTGTGAATTCACCATTTTCTGTTCGTCCGTTCGTTTGTCCGCAATTTTCTCAATAACTACACCGTGGAATTTTTGGAAATTTCGCACAAACATTAAACATGATATAAGTAAAAAAAGTAACAGAACGGATTTTCCTGGTAAAGTCCTGTTGCCCATGTAGGGGTGCCTTTCAGGTTAAAATGAGTAAATTAATACTTTTGTGCTTGTTAAAAAAAATTGATGCCTTGGATTTTTATAAAACTTTATGAAAAGTTGTAACTAGCTGATTTCTATATAATTTTGTTTCTCTATACTTCGCGATAACTCTTGCGTATGCCCCAGGGGTTCTTTTAGGGCTAATAAAAACACTCCATTTTTGGGACTATTTTAGCATATTTGTCCAAATTTTTCTGTGTATGTCTATTTAGCAGTTTTGCATGGTGTTGAACTTAAATTTAAATATGTTAATGCCTTGAGGACTTTTTGGGGCTTAATGGGGGGTGGGAGATGATGGACTTAGTCATTTTTTTTTTTTTTTTTTTTTTTTTTGCATGGCACAGAACTCAAATTTGCAAATAGCAAACAGAATCCTGAACAGAAGCGTGTGCACTATCTCAACTATAATCAATGGACCTGAGCATCAGCATCAAAGCCAAACTCAACATCAGCATCAAAGCCAAACTCTTTGCCAAGAACTTTGCAGCTAATTCTACCCTTTGCGACCAAGGCCACCAACCCCCAATATTTCCTCCTGTATCAGAAAACACGCTATGTGATATACATATATCTGTACGTGATGTTGCCAAGCCAATCAAAAACCTTGATTCCAGTAAAGCAACCGGCCCTGACGGTATTCCAATTATAGTACTCAAAAAAATTCAATCAGAACTAGCGCCCATACTTACAAAACTGTTTAAACGTTGTCTTAAGGAGAATTCCTTCCCATCACCCTGGAAAATCTCATCATTATGCCCTGTATTTAAGAATTCAGGTGATCACTCATCCCCCTCTCAGTACAGGCTTCTGTGCGTCATGAGTAAGTTGCTGGAATCTGTTAAATAGAGAAGTAATCAACTATCTCAGCAAAAATTACTTTCTTAGTGACACACAATATGGTTTCCGTTCTGCTAGATCTACAGCAGATGTGCTTACAGTTATATCTCATAGGATTAGCGAATCTCTCGACGGAGGCAACCTTTCTAGGGCAACTGCTCTTGACATATCTAAGGCCTTTGATAGGGTATGGCATGAAGATTTACTTCACAAGATCTCTAGCTATGGTATAGCTGGAAATGTCCTCTCAATTATTAAATCATTTCTTTCTGACAGGTTCATAAGAGTAGTAGTTGATGGGCAAAAATCAGAAGCTCACAGTATTAATGCTGGAGTGCCTCAGGGGTCCATCCTGGGCACAACTCTTTTCCTGATCTACATTAATGATCTTCCAAATCACATCTGTACATAATTTGTAGACGTTTATGCTGATGACAGTACCATTTATGGTAGCACATCTAAGTCAGTAAATGACCAAGTTCTCTCCGATTCTCTCTCCTCTGATCTCGAGCACGTGGTACAATGTGGAAAGAAGTGGCTGGTTATTTTTAATGCATCTAAAACCAAGATTCTCTCTTTACATCATCAATGTTCTGATCCCCATCTGGCATCAGTTGAAATGAATGGCTCTCGTCTTGAGGAGGCCTCAAGTTTTGACAAGCTTCTGTGCTTGACCATTACTCCTGATCTTAAATAGAACAAGTCCATCAAATCTGTTGCCAAGGCTGCTGGAAAAATGGTCGGATCCTTCTATCGATCCAGTAGATATCTCCCTGCTGATGCAATTCTCTATCTATATAAGAGCCAGGTACGCCCAAGGATGGAATACTGTTCCCACTAGACCCCTCCACTGTTTTCCGGGGAACCGAAAACAAGCAGGGCGATCCCTAATGGGGATTGGGGAAAATACCTTAATGGAAGTGGGAGAAAACAAAGCAACGGGTGGAGGGGGGTTGGAAGGTTACCTCTGAGTAGGGGAGTGACCGGGGATGTTGAAAAAGCAAGGATGTGGCACAAAGGGGATGGGCAGACTCAGAAGTTCTCTAGTACCCAAAAATAAAATCAGGAACAGGATCTCATTTATACCACCAGTCAAGAGTCGTAAGTTTTTCTTAGCTAGAACCTAAGCGGGATGGGTTCCGAAGGCCCCAGCACTGCCCGTGCCATGCTTAAGGAGGGAACACGTATTGAAACTTGGCTCCTCGACGGATGCACAAATTAGTGCTGTGCACCCACCTCTTGTCAAATTCCACTCTAGGCAACCTCCTTCAATCGCATCTGATCTTTACTTTAAGCAAATGTTTACAGTAAACGATCTGATACCGATCTGGAACAGATGTCCCTTCGCGGACCAACTTGAGGCACATGATCCAAATCACCATGCGCGCTACTGCCAGGATCGCCAGGAAAACCATTCTTTCCTCCCTGGGGAATGGCGACTCCATGTTGTACACAAAATAACCTTCGTCAAGATCGAGCGGACATTCGGCATCGATGCGAGCTGTTACCCCCTCGACGTACTCCAATAAGGGCTGGATCCGGCTGCAACTAAAAAACGCGTGCCCGATCGTTTCGGGCTCGCGTTCGTCACAGCGCGGACAGAAGCCCCTCGTATGTTCTTTATACCGGCAGAGTTCGTCGAGAAGGGGCAGCGCATTACGGACCAGTCGCCAGGTGAGGGAAAATTCCGAGTTGTTCAGAATCTCCCGCCCCGGCGCCCAACTCCAATGAGAACGGACAACCTCCATCGACCATCCCATCCGCCTACAAAGTGGATCCTTCGCCGTCCCCTCCACTAGCTCCCAATAAAGTTTCTTTCTTGGCTGATCGAGGACACTGGTCGCCGGCAAAGCTCTAAGAGCGGTCCGGCATTCGGAGAAGAACTTAGTCTCCCCCCTCGGTCTACGACGACCTTCTACCAAGGGGTTGGGTTTGAGATTGGGAAACGAGTTCTCAACCACAGGGACCCAAGGAGCGTCTTCTTCAAGCGAACGACCCAGGAAAGCCAATCTCTCTGCATTTCTATGACACAAGAGACTGGGCTGACCCAGGCCTCCCTTGCTCGGCCTCTGGACACAGACCTCTCTGCAGACATAATGCTTACCATCGTTCCACAATAGTGAATCGAGGCGCCCTTGCAAGCGGGTTAGTCATCGGTAAAGGATGAGCAGAAAGACGTATGTAGCACACGCCTCCGCCCGACCCTTCAAGAACAATTTCCTTCCAATCCAAGTCTTCACCGAGGATTTGACCTTGCCATATACTTCCGACCAATTCTTTTCCAGCTGAAGTCCCGGTCCAAACCAGACACCGAGAATACGGATGGGTCCATCAGTCCAACTGAAAATACCTGGAAGTGAGTTTACCCAGGTCCAGGCCCCCAACCACAGGCCGACAGACTTGCTTCGGGTGAAGATGGCCCCTGTGACTTCTTTGTATCGAGCGAGCGCCTCGACCACTGCTTGAACGTCCATGTAGCAAGACGCGAACGCAGAAACCCTGGCTCGTGTGCCTCCAGGGAGAGCTATTCCGTGCAGGACTGGTGTAGCCGCCTCGTCCCTTAACTTGCGAAGGAGGGGTTCCAACGCCAGGACGTACAACAGAGGTAACAGCGGACAACCCTGACACACTGACCAGGAGACAGCGAATGACTCCAACAGCTTACCGTTGATCTGCACCGCTACTGTCGGCCTATCATACAGGACAAAGATCCACTTGCGGAAGTCCGGATTAAATCCGGCGGCCTCTAGCACAGCTCCCAGGAACCGATGGTCGACCCTATCGAATGCCTTGGACTGATCTAAACTGATCAGCGCGGCTTCGGCGTCGTCTTCTGTCCCCTCTATGATCGAGCGTATAAAATGCAAATTGTCTTGAATCGATCTCCCCTTCACAGCATAAGTCTTGTCCGGTTCGATCAAGTCAGTGATGACAACCTGCAAACGATTCGCAAGAATCTTTGCCAAAATCTTTAACTCTGTGTTTAGCAGAGTCAAGGGCCTAAAATCGTCAAAATTTTCAACCCCACCATGCCGTTGACCTTTCCTCAGCAATGTGATCACTCCCTTGGTCACCTGTCCAGGGATGGAACCCTGAGCAAACCAATGGTTGAACATATCCTTCAGAATAGGGACCAACATGGGCGACAGCCTCAAGTAGAACTCGTAGGGTAAACCATCAAGCCCCGGGGATTTGTTGTAGCCAACCTGCTTCAATGCAGTAATGACCTTATGTTCAGTAACAAGACAATCACAGCTAGCCGCCCGAGCCACCGTGAGGTGGGGCGAGTCAGCCAAATAGCTGCCAAACTCCTCGACCCTGAGTCCGGGTAGTTGGGTGAAGCGCTCCGATAGATGCTCCCGAAACCCCTCGCAGATCTCCCGAGTCGAAACTAGGGCGTGTCCTTCCAGGTTATGTACTTTACAAATATACCCGTCCAAACCGCGCCTTAAAGCAGCCTTACGCTTAACAGCGTCAACATTCACAGCCTCGTTGGAAACTTTCATTAATCTAGCCCTAACTACTTGACCTTCATACCGCTCGCTAGCCAAGCGGCTGAGGTCCTGTTTAGCTAGTGCTACCTCTAGGGGATCCCCCCTCCACCGCCCGGGTCAGCTTATCCTCTAAGCGCTTCTTTTCCTTAGCCTTATCTAACGCGAGGCGTTGGCTGTATTGGACTGAGAAGCGCCTTATTTTGGCCTTAAGACTAACCCACCACTTGCTCCCTGTAACCGCCCCCACTAAAGCCCGCTGAATTAAATCGGTAACCTTCAACCGGTAGTCCTCCAACTCCAACAAGGTGCTGTTGAACTTCCAGTATCCAGCTAGTTTAGGCCTAGCACTTAAGTTCAACTGGGCCATAACGAATTTATGGTCCGAGTGTCCTAACAAGTGGAACGTGGGGCACGATAGAAAGTTTACGTCGCCTCTTCTAACTAACATCCGATCCAAGTAAGTACTCGGATGGGATGGCGTTACAGGATGCCACGTCCACATCTCCCGCCCCGGATGATCCAGACGGAATCTGTCGACGAGATCGCACAAGGCCATCAGGTCGAACAGAGTGCTGTCACACCGCACCAACCTACTAGCCCCCCCGACCTTATCTATTTTGGGATCAAGGATTGCATTCCAATCACCCATTAAAACTAACCGTTCCGGATCCACTAAGAAGCCCTCCAACCGTCGAAAAAAGGATGCCCTCTCTAATTGGGAGCATAAACAGCGACAATCCGAAAAACACTACTATTAACGGCAACATCAACAACAACTAGCCGCCCGTCCTCGCCTGTGTGAACAACATTCACCGACGCTGACAGGGTGCGACTCACTAGCAAGGAGATTCCACGACTATAAGTATTGCCATATGCTGAGTAAACATCGTAATCGTTCACCAGCACCTGACAATCCTCGTCACAAATAAAGTGGGTCTCCTGGATAGCGGCAATATCTACCTTGAGGGACACCGCGTCTCTCACAACGCGCGAGGCCTTGCTTCGACACCTGATGCCCCTCACATTCAATGTAGCCAAGTTCAAAGCCATGTTCACTTACCTTATTCAGTGTCACAGACGGGTCTGAAATCCTTGGCAGTGAGGACGTGGCAGACCTGGCCGAGGCTGCCGGTAAGTAAGTCTGCTGAGGGTACTCCGTCCTTGGCCACACCTCCCACGTCCAGGGGGAAGGTTAGTTTAAGTGCCCTGTAGAATGAGGGGTGTATATACACAGGGACTCTGCCCTCGCACTTGAAAAAGAAATTGTTCAGTGAAGGATGGTCCCTGTCCACCAGCTGCTGGCCCGGGATCGCATCCTTTGCTGCTTTGATCATGGTCCAGAGGGCTTGTGTTCTAGAGTCCTTGTTGATCCTAACAAAAGTGGTCAACATGGGCGCGTCCTTGAACTTGGTAGGATCCGCGACGCTGTCACCATCCACGTGCACCAGACTCCTCAACTTGTTGTAGCGCACCTTCTGCTGCCCTTTAAAGTCCGGTATTGGTAGGTGGGGGTCGAGTTCGCAAATTCTACCTCCTGGCAGGAAAGGTAGTTTTTTGGTCCGTTCCGTGCGAACTGCCATTGTTCGGGAAGGGGGGCTTTTAGGTTGGGGGTGGAGTGGGGGTAGTTGTATCAGTTCCTTCCTGAGGTAGTCTATCACAGGGTGGGGGTGGTGAAGGGTTTCTGGGGGCTTTGGGGAGATCTGGGGAGGGGGATGGTTGCTCGGGCTGCTGAGGTAGTGGGGTGACAGGGGGCTCAACTTGCGGGACTGTTGCCGTGTCTTTCTTCGTGGGGGTCGGCGCGAGTCTTTCTGCTTTTCCTCCTTCTGGCCCTCCTGATTTCTGTGGCACTCAGTTTTGCCGGAGCTGCCGTTACCGCCTCTTCCTCAGACACTACCTCCTCCTCAGACTCTTGTAATTTCCTCTTGTTTGAGGAGGGAGGTGCCTGCGTGTGCATGGCCTCTTGTTTTTCGGGTTGGTCTCTGGTCACCGTCTGTGGGGCTGACTGTTGGGGGGTCTTTCCTTTTTTGGTGACCGTCACCCAACCCGTTTGTACTTCAGAGAGGCTTGTGGTCGGAGCGGGAGCGGAGGCTTTGACTGGTGCTGCTTCTTTTCCGGTTGTCTTGGGCGGGTTTCTAGTCTTTTTGGGGCAGTCTTTTGCCATGTGCCCCTGTTGTTGGCATTGCCAGCAGTGGGGCTTTCTCCCTTTCACTATAAGGGAGAGGGTCCAGTCCCCGAACCTCAGTGTCGCCGGGATTCCAAAGAAGCCGGCCTTGTCCAGGACCATCTGAATCTTGTAGTCCCCGGTCATTATGTTCTTTTGACCGCGGACTGGGGTTACCTCCTCGACGTCCCCGTACTGGCTGAGGATGGCTCCCAGTTGGTTTGCTTCCATGTAACAGGGGACGTTCAAGGTGGAGACGTTTGCCCTTCTTCTGTTCAGGTACACCGGCTGCAGCTTGATGTTCCTGCTCTGGTGTATGGTCCTGGACAATTTGTCGGCGGCTTCTGGAGCGGGGAGCAGCACATCCCACTGTGCTTAGCTCCGTCTGCAGACGTAACTGGCTGGGATGTTCTGCTCCAGCAGGAGCTTCAGCATGGTGTCTTTGTTGACACCTACCAGACCCCTCGTCTTGGTGTCTGACGTGATGAAGGAGAGGACTCTCTTTTCCAAGCCTTCGACCTGACCCGGGAGGGGTTTGATTGTGTTCCCCTCCGTATAATCTTTGTACTTGGAGTCGAAGAGCTTCTTGTAGTCCTCCGGCTTCATTTTGTTGGGTTGTTCTTTGGGGCCCCATGCTGATCCTCCCTCCGGTTGGGTGTCTACTGGTCCGGGGACAGGAGTTGTAGGTGAGGCCGTTGTAGGGCTCGCGGTACCAGGGGTTTGACCTTTACCAGTCAGTTGGCCAGTCCGCATTGGTCCTCGCGTGCTAGCTTTCTCTGCTTTCCGGGTCGTTCCCCTTTTGTTTCTTGTTCTGCTGGGTGGCATTCTCATTCGGGGTTGCAGGTGCCTCCCCTCCTGGGGATGTGTTTCCAGCAGCGGATTTTGCAGTTGCAGTGGTGGGGGGTGAAGCTGCTCCCAGTTTGCGTTTGTTGGAACTGTCTGCCTCCACCCTGGTTTTCCTCTTCCCCTCATTGCCCTTTTGGGGAGTGCTGTGGCGTGGGCTCTTGATCTCCTCCTCAAACAGCACTTTTAGAGAGGCTAAGGTTGCATTGACCAGCTCCTCTGTCTTGTCCGCAGCGCTGTTTTCTTCCAAATCTCCATCTGAGGGGGAGTTGCCCTTTTGGGGAGCCGGTGTCACTGGTCTTGCAGACCCGTCCACTTTTTGGGGGACTTGGGATGCTGTAGATTCTGCTTCCGTAGCTTTTCTCCCTGTCGGCTGTCCGACTGCTGCATTGTTCGACGGGCTGCCCTCGTGGGGAGCAGCAGTTGCAGGTGGTTTCCAGGGGGTCGCCGCGGGCTGCGGCCCTACCCCTTCATTAGTAGTCAAAGTCGCCGAGCGCAGGGGCCCTACCTTGCTTTCTGGCGCCGTCTCGGCGGGATATGCATTAGCTCCCTCACATGGGGAGTCGTCTGCGGGGGTAATGCTACGCATTTGGGGTTACGTACCCCTCCTGCCTGGCATCGTGGCGGTTGCACTGGCCGATGATGCGGACCAAAGTGTAGTGGGGAGAAAAGAAAACCCAGGGGGGTGGAGGGGGAGGAGCGGGCTCAGAAGAAATTAGTGTTTTTGACCTCGCCTCACGGGGATGTCGGGTTAGCAGCTCGAATCCCCCCGCGAGGGGGGAAAGCAGAGAAGAAAGACGCAGTGGGTGCTAGTGGCTCAGTGCCGCGTCGCAATTAAGAGAGAGAGGGGATAGACATTTCTGCCCGCAGAGGGGAGCAAAAACGAAACACCCGTCCTACCCCATGTCACCCTACCCACTAACTACCCCCAACCGAAGCGAGAAAGAGAACCCTGTCTGCTCGATCCACTGGGAGAGCAGCGAAAATATACAAAGTTTTGGCCTGGCAGGTCAGAGTGCTGCTCAGGCAATTAAGTGGTGAGAAATTAGACCATCCCCTGTCTCTAGAGGGAAGAGACCGGAACGAAGAAAAAACGCATGCAAAAACGAAAAAAGGTCTCAACTACCAGCTAGTGGTGTTGGTCCCGAGATTCCAGTCTCCCAAAAGAGGGGATCGGTTTTCGGGTCCAAGCTCCCACAAATGTGGAGTCGGTCCTTTAGGTCCTGACTCCCCAAAGGAGGGGATCGGTCCTTGCTAACAAAAGTTAGTATGAAAAAGCACCTTAACCCAGCCCGAAAGCCCGGTGGTGGGTCAAGTTTCGTAACTGAGAGAACAGATGGTATTTATTTGCTCCCCCACCGAGCAAATTAGGCACAAGGCCAATTTTTAATGTGAGGAGTGAAGGGAGGGGGAAGGGAAAGGGGGGACCAGCTCCCGAGAGGTGGGAAATGGGAGCTGGTTAAAGGTCAGGCATGTGGGGTTGTCCCCACATCTGGTCTTTGCTAGTCATAGCTAGTCATAGCTTGCAGTATCTGTCGGAACAGATACTACACTTTGATCTTGGCCAAAAGCCCTAGTGATTATACATATGTATATCAAGTTTTGATTTGGTTTTGATGTTCGCGTCTTTTGTTTTGATATAAGTCCCCTTCTAATCATGGGTGAGGGTCCTGCCGACATGTTACATAAGCAGTCGGAAGACGACAAATTTTAATGAAAATGTGAAATTCAATAAATCAAGAATATTTTGAGTTACCGCACAACTTTCCAGGCACACTAGCTAAATTACAAGAACGAAATCCTGTGTGTCTCTTCCAAGAGTGATAGATGCAGTATATTTAAATGAATCGATATTTCTCGCCTCATTGAGCAACTATCAATTGTCTATAAAATCAAGAAAGTAGCAGAACTTATATTATTATTATATGATTTTTGAGAGACGGATTTTCCTCATTCAAATTTGGCCGTTTGTCTAACTCTGAACCCATGAGGGAGGAAATGAATAGGGATATGTACGCATTTCATATCAGTAAATGGATTTTTTCGCATACTTTTCTTGTATGATATGTATTTTGCAGGGTCAATTTTTATAACTCATGTAATTGAGAATTAAATAAAGAGTAACTGTCGTTCTCATAAGGCACCAACAAATCGATTTCATCGCAATAACGATCAGTTTAAATACCAATAACTGCTGATAACATTTAATGTCCGAAACATACGTGCTTGAAGGCGCAAAAATCAATATTCCATACTTATTTCATTTTACTACTGCATGTAAAATAAAATCGATCAGCATTTGGGCTTAAACTGCCATCTGTTGAATAGAAAAAAGAAATCATTGCTTGAATGTAAAAATATTTATATAACAGATTATTCATTCATGGACAAGTCAGCAACCAAAACTGAACTTTCTCCTTTAGACATAACTGAGCATCTCCAGTTTCTTGAGTTTGAGCTCTACTGGTCAAACGACCGACCACTGACTATTAAATTTAGTACTGCGTATGAGGTTCAGATCATGGAAAATTAGTCCTAATCATTTCTCACCAGAATGAAGACAGGGCTTCAAAAATAACAGGTTAAAACCAGCCAGATTTCATTTAAGAATATCGTCACTACGTCATCCAAGAAGATAGCTACAACAAAAACTGCTTGTTAACAGAAAGCCAATTTTACCCTGTGTGTCTGTGTACATTTCCCTATCAAATTACTCTGTCAATTTTCAGTCTACAGACGCGAGCCTTGATAGAAGAGATATTGAGATTTGGAAAAACCTTTTTAATCGGTTTTTGGCCAGAAAGTTGTCTTTTAAGGGGTCAAAGTTCAACGATTTGGTCTTTGAAAATTCTACCAAACTCCTTCGCCGATTTTGGATCTAAACACTTAATATTTTAAATGTAGATTACTTGTACATGACTCAAACTTTCTAATTTGATTGTAGCCCAAAACTATAAGTTTTAAGTGGTCAAAATTGGGCTCAAAGTTAAAAAATAATTAACCTCTACAGTCTCTACCAAATTATTCAGCCAATTTTTTATCTAAACATTTGAAATTTTACATAAAAGATACGAACAGGCATAATAAAGTTACAGAGCTGAAATAAGCTACTTTTTTTTTACTTTGTGCGTTCGGCTTATCTTTTCTTTCCTTCCAAGTCTTTCCTGGCAGCGGCACGTCAGATATTACATCGAGATGCAAGTCAAATAAACGCAAATAGCTCTAATAGCTTACCGCCTTTCTTCGCTTTGTTGAGATTCACGCTCCTTATCACTTTCAAAAGCAAGTTAGCTTTCGCAGGAACGTGTTAACTCAAAATATTTTCTTCTTTCAATATAATATAACTTCTATAAGCAATTTGGGCATTTATTAAAATAGCTAATAATAAAACAAAGGGATGAAAAAAGAAATATACAACAGATGTTACTAAAGGCAACCTAAATTACCTTTCTACATATTTGGATATTTTTTTGTAGTGTTTTAACTTATTTTAAAGAGCGTTTTACTTGAACGTAAAAGTAAAGTATGTAGAGTTAAAACGAGAATGAATAATATATATATATACTGCGGTTAAAATACACTATCTGACGTAAGAAGCAGCACTACCGATTTTGGCAATACCAAAAGACACAATCAAAGTCCAATACGGCCAAAAACAAAGCCAGATATTATAGGCACACTATAACATATTGTCTTCTTAGACTTGATAAAAACAAAATGGCAAGTAAACACTTTGTTATGAGGAACTTGTTTTGAAGTGACAGATCATTACGTACATTCAACATTAATATGCATTTGCTATTGTTGATTCCGTTCTTTTTCTTGTTACAATGCTTCTTTCTTACTGTTAATTTACATCCAACTGTCTTCCTTGTTTGCTTCGAGAAACAAGCAGAAATAACTAAATTACAAAAGAAAGCAAACCACAATCCAAAATGCCACAAAGTTGCTTTGCTTCCAAGTAACAAAACTGCTCGTATTAAAAACAATTACAAAAATCGATATAAGTAAATGTATTCAGAGATGTATTTACGCGATTCTTTTATGGCTTGTCTTTTTTTCTTCTTTTTCTTTTTAACATGACAAATGTAATCCTCTAATTCATGTCCAATTGGATTGTCACGAGAGAAAGTTGAATTCAACGTACATGTTCTTCTCAAAGAAATGGGGGAGGGAAGAACAAAAGCATAAACAACCCGGCATTTACACATAGAATAATACAAAGCCCCAAGCAATAAAGACATGAACTTTACAAATAGAAAGTATACAAAGCTTCAACATAATTTCATGGCACATCATTAACTACCCAAATAAAAGTGACATTTTACACCTTTTCACCCCGAACAAGGCATATTGCCATTTCGAAGGATACGGTAACTAGATCATATCTAGCATCAGACCGCACGGAGTTGAGTAGCGAGATGTTTGTTCACTTTACATTTAAACTTCTGCTTGTTAGTAAAAGTCAGGGACGCAGTAAACGAAGAGAGAATTCTAAAGTCTTACCGTCATGGTTATGACTTTAAGCTATATCCGATAGTGAGGCCCCAGCTTGCGGGCTTTGGGGAGTGCGGAGCCACCCTATAATTGCCATTGCTCCTAGGTCCACTCTGACCCGAAGTGGTAGTACCTGTTAGGGTCCCAACTATGGGTTAAATAGAAACCGATTGAAAAAATATATATATTCTATTAAAAAAATTTTCTTCAAAATAACTGGATTCGGCATTAAATAACGTGAAACGGGTTGATATACCATAAAACAACCAACCAACCAAAGTCTTACAGTCCCAGGGAAGAAAGTATTAGACTAGAATGCCTTCTGGCATCTGGAGGCCTCAACGATGAAGGGGTAGGATTTTGCTGCCTATGTGTTAGCCTGGAATATTTGAGTCAAAGAGGGCGAAAGTGCTTCGAGTTCATCAGAACACACTCCATTAAAGTAATTGTACAACCGGCACAAAGGTACAAAATTGTATTGATGGGACAGCGGTGGAAGCCTGTTCAATAATGCAGGGTTATTTGGTTTGAGACTCGTATTTATGTATCCTGCCTAAAAGTGAGAGAAAAGGGATAGATACTCAACCGCATATGAGGCAATAATACTCGATTCATGAGTGAATGCAGGCTTTGTAGATGTATACGATACTTTCAAGTATGAATAGTTTTCTAACACGTTAGAGGAAGCCAACCTTCTTTGCAGCAGTCTTAGTAATGTCCTCAATGTATTTTTTTCAAACTCATGTTCATGAGCTTTCATGTAGGGTGTTATTTGTCATGGCAATCTGTTTAATTTTAAGCTTGCTGACTGCCTTTAGACTATTAGACCTATGAACATTATACTGTGATATGCATAATTCCCTTAGTGTGAAGAGTATCCTAGACTAGTGAAGTCAAAAGCTGATCCACATGTTCAAATAGAAAGCAGTTGTCTAGTATATCTGCCGTATGACTTTCAATAGTAAATCTGACCTGAGTTATGTGTTGAAAATCGATCAGAACATTGAAAAGTTTCCTCTTCTGTTAAGTGACAATCATCATTTTATATATATTTGTCTTTACATAAAAGTCAAGGACGCAGTAAACGAGGAAAGAATTCCAAAGACTTACAGCCATGGATATGACCTTAAACTATATCCGATGGTGTATATATTTTCAATTTATCCTTACATAAGCAGTAATTTGTTGCTACACAGTCATGAGCATGTTTCGGTCTTCTAGTGTTTAGTTACTAGAGACCTCTTTAGGCAACAATGCTTATTTACAAAAGCGGAATTCTCAATTCAGATTTAGAACTCCGCTTTTGTAAATAAGCATTGTTGACTAAAGAGGTCTCTAGTAACTAAACACTAGAAGACCGAAACATGCTCATGACTGTGTAGCAACAAATTACTGCTTATGTAAGGATAAATTGAAAATGTAACTTTCTCTACTTCCGTATTGAGCACGCTTGTATTAACCTTGTTATATTTCATTGGTTACCCTACTTTTGAAAAATAGAAACCACAACTTATATATATGTGTGTGCGTGTTTTCTAACTTTGATATTAAAAGCCTACTTTTCTATTATTAAAATGAACTATATATACTTCGTCATGGACATGCGAGCGCCTTGAAGGTTTACTAATTTGCATATTCCTTTAAAAATACGAGCGTTAATTAATAACTTATTCATGTTCAGAGTTTCTAATTAGATAATTGGTTTTACTTCACTATTACACTGAATTATTGCATAGAATTTAAGATGAAAAACGTTCATGCCCACGAAAATATTTATATATATTTTCAAAGTTTGACAAACAATTCGATCTTTTATGAAGCAGAATATGAAAAACCCGAGATCCATAGATTCTAGTAGGGCCCTTCTACTTGAATCTCATTTTATTTCTTTAAGATTCTTCCAGCTTAGTTTTTTTTTTTAGATTCAAAATTCGCTTTCCTGGAAATCGATTTTGACAAGACGTGAAGCCACCTGATGTAAAGAGCTAAACAGTTTTAAGATTCAGAAAATAGCAATTCTACTTTTTTTGTCTGAAATATCGCTGATGAAATGTGAGGACTAAAAGAAAATATTAAGAAAGCGATAGTTAAATCTGCCGAAAGTAAACCCAGTGTAATACATTTTCATGAAAATAAGGATTCTAAACGTAAGGTTTAGTATTCTATCTTTATTTTAACCAACCTAAGTAGACATAAAATTTAGGCAAATCGTTCTGTTTAGAAATTAATTTTACTCATCCTGTGATGGGTGTTCTTATCTTTTTCTCTTCTCTAGCTATTCTCTCTCTCTTATATATATATATTAAACTACTCGTGACCCGTTGGGTCAGTATGTTATATTAGCTATGGCATTCATGTATGAGCGTGACACTTGTGAAAAGTTTTTTTTTATATAACAAGAATTTCTATGAAAGTATATTACAATGAAAAATCACGGACGGATCACTCAAACATGAAAAAAATCTTCCCTATTCGTGTAAAGTTACCTATTTTTCCGAATAATCGCTTAAAAATCGAAAATTAAACATGATTTTCCTACGAATCGAACGCCGACGAAAGTCATTTAGCAGCAAAAACGCACATGAACCTACCGATGAGAAATATAAGAATGAAAAACCCATATTGGAATCCTTCAACCAAGTTTTAGAGACTTAAAATCTAAAATAATAAATTCTTCCTCCCCTCCCCCACGACCACTTTATGCCGTTGCGCGATCGTTCACAAGGAACAGTTAGGAATGTACACCGGTTTGAGTTTTCTATACGTATTAGTTGCTTAAAAAAATAAAATTAACAGTATCGAAATTTCTTTTTTTTTTTTTTTTACTTTTCGCTGTGTTTTGTGGTTTATGGTTTTCCGAACACGTTTTCTCATGATTTTTGCTTTTTGTTTATTCGATTTCTTTCTTAAAAAAGTTTTACTTTTGTTCGTTGTTTTCTCTTTGTTTTTTATTTTGCCGGCTTTAAAAAAAAAAAAAAAGTTTAACATCGTACTAAATAAAATAAAAATATTTTTCGTAACTGCGTAAAGATTATTTCTGGTAGAAATAAGCGGTTCCACATATTGATTAAACAGATAATGAAATATTGTAATTCGGAATAAGTACAAAAAACATTGCCTATTTTTTTTTATTTACATCCATTTGTTCATCTTAATTTTTTTAATTTTAAATTAATTTGTTTATCTGAAGGCTTTTCATCCATCAAACATTACGTTTTAATTGTTTAGTTTTTTCAAATCCCTATTTCGAAGAATCCATGAAGAATCCATTGTTTTTTTCTTTTTTGCTGTTTTTTCTGCTTTTAGAAGGTCCGTCTCACGTTCGTATATAACAAAATATTTTGTGCTTTCAGCTAACAATTTATTATTTTTTACCTGTAAGGTGTAAGCACAGATTAGTTAAAAAAACATCCTTCCCATGTTAGGAATGCCTTTCAAAATAATAACATTATTTCAGCACAGTAACAATATATATATATATATATATATATAAGTACCCAAAATTTTATTTTTATTATTCAAACTATAAATTTTTAGGTGAAAGTACAGTTTTTATGCATTTTTGGTATCCTGCTGAAATCATACCCTTTTTATTTTTTTCATTGAAGTTGGGAGGGCGTTTTGTAACTATTCTGTGCTTTCAACTAACAATTTATTATTAAAAAATAAGATATCGTGAAATTATTTAAAAAAATTGTGAAAGTATACGTCAGTCGATTATTATTTTTTTTACCGTAAATTGGTTCAGTTAAACTGTAAGTACACTTTTTAAACAGAAGTTGTTTTTTGTAAGAAAATATGAATGTTTTTTTTTTTTTTAACAGAAGTTGTTTTTTCTTAATTAAAGAAATTGTTAGGTGAAATACAGATAAGTTTATAGCAAGAAAACCGTTATTTTTTAGCCATTCTTACCATGGGGAGGGGATGATGTTTGGTAATTATCCGGTGCTTTCAACTAACAATTTATTTAAAAAAAATAAATAAATGGTAACTTTTCACATTAGGTCCACCTAAGCAATTTTTAACATGGGTAGGTTGAGGGTATTTATTTCTAAAGCAGTTCTTAACATGGGGAGAATTGTGGTATTTATTCAAAAAGTCATTCTTAATATGGGGAGGTTAGAGGCGTTCTAAATATGGGGATCTTTCCATTACACCAAATCGAGCCACAGCAACGTGTGGCAGGGTACAGCTAGTATATTTATAAAATATATTTCACAATTGGAAAAGACTCGAATCGAAGCATATGGACAAACAAATGGCTTAATAATTGCTAATAAATTGTTTTTAACAAACACTTTACTTCAGTTGATGGATTCGATTCTGGAGCCGATTGAGAGACTGAGCAATAAATAAGTCAGATAGCTGGCTAATGAATGTTGAGGATATACATTGCATAGAGGGAAATGATTTGAAAATAATATAATGGATGTGTAATGTTAGTCTTAAAAACAGGCTCAGTTCTGATGCTCTCGGGTGAAGGGTAAATCTGAACAGTGAATGGAGATGTGTGCAGAAAAGGAGATAAACACTGGTGGAGGAAGATAAATAAAAATAAGAGATAAAACCTGGGGAAAGCAAGGTAGATTAAAAACCTCCGAGAAAGAGAAAGGTAGATTAAAAAAAAAACCCGGGAGAGAGCGAGGTAGCTTAAAAAACACCGGGAGAGAGCTAGGTAGATTTTAAAAATGTCCGGGAGAGTTCGAGGTAGATTAAAAAACACCGTGAGAGAGCGAGGTAGATTAAAAAACACCGTGAGAGTTCGAGGTAGATTAAAAAACACCGTGAGAGTTCGAGGTAGATTAAAAAACACCGTGAGAGAGCGAGGTAGATTAAAAAACACCGTGAGAGAGCGAGGTAGATTAAAAAACACCGTGAGAGAGCGAGGTAGATTAAAAAACACCGTGAGAGAGCGAGGTAGATTAAAAAACACCGTGAGAGAGCGAGGTAGATTAAAAAACATCGTGAGAGAGCGAGGTAGATTAAAAAACATCGTGAGAGAGCGAGGTAGATTAAAAAACATCG